>NW_012104654.1:328212-367968 GCF_000951045.1 Mandrillus leucophaeus
CCTTTCTTCTCTTTCTTTCTCTTTCTTTCTTCTCTTTCTTTCCCTCCCTTCCTTCCCTCCCTCCCTCCATTCCTTTCTTCCATCCTTTTTGAGACAAGGTCTTGCTGTGTTGCTCAGGGTGGCTTACTGCAGCCTCAACCTCCTGAGCCTAAGTGATCCTCCCATCTCAGCCTCCCAAGTAGCTGGGACCACGGGTGCATACTGCTGTGCCAGGCTAATTTTTAAATATTTTGTAGAGATGGAGACTCACTATGTTGCCCAGGCTGGTCTCGAACTCCTGGACTCTAGTGATTCTCCTGCCTTGGCCTTCCAAAGTACTGGAATTGCAGGTGTGAGCCATCACGCCCAGCCCAGTATTTCTTTAACAATGAATAAGTTCAAATATTTTTCGTTGGCTTTAAGCCTCTAAATTGCCTATTATCCTTCATATGTCACTTTCTTTTTCTTTTTTTTTTGAGATGGAATCTTGCTCTGTTGCCCAGGCTGGAGTGAAATGGGTTCAAGTGATCCTCCCATGTCAGCCTCCTGAGTAGCTGGGATTACAGGCATGCACCACCACGCCCAGCCAATTTTTGTGTTTTTGGTAGACACGGGGGTTTCACCATATTAGCCAGGCTGGTCTCGAACTCCTGACCTCAGGTGATCCACCTGCCTTGGCCTCCCAAAGTGCTAGGATTACAGGTGTGAGCCACTGTGCCCCACCAACATTTTTTTTTTAATTAATCAAATGTATCAGTGACTTTTCTGTAGGTACTTATGCCTGGAGTGGCATGAGGTGGGTGTCTCAGCATCCATAGCCTTGATGACAGATTAGGAGTCAGTGTGAACAAAGTAACAAAGTAGACTTTATTGTTTGTGATGTGGGGATGCGGCAAAGCAAAGACCAGCAAAAGGGAGGCAAGGTAGGAAGCTCTTAGGATAGCCAGGTAGTTAGATCACATGGGAAATATGAGTATGGGCTCTGGAGTCAGACTCTGGGGTGCAGATCCCAAGAGTAATATTGATAGAGTGACTTTGGGAAGTGGGGCAGGTGACTGACCTTCCTGTGCCTCAGTTTCTTCATGTAGAAATTATTAGTATTTCATTGAAAGCTTAAATGAGATAAGATATCATGGTGCCTGGCATACAGTGATTGCTTTCTAGAAAAGAAATAAAGGGAACTTTTATTTGTAGGTTGTAGGAGAAATGGAAAGGAATAGACATACTGAAAGACAGTCTTTAGGCCTGGGAGACGAGTAAATGTAGATAAGGGAGATTGAGATAAGTGAACAGCATCTTTCTGTGATTAAGGTCAGGACCATATTAATGAAAGCAACAACCAAACACTGTGACCCTGTGGCACAGAGTTTCAACAAAGAGATCCTGGAGCCAGAGAGCTTGTCCAGATTCCAGTTGTACACACCCTCACTAGCTTTCTAACATTGGACAAATCAATGTCTTGAGTTTTTTTTTTTTTAGGTGGGTTGGGGGGAGGATTGTGTGGACAGAGTCCTACTGTGTCACCTAGGCTGGAGTACAGTGGCAGGATCTTGGCTCACTGCAACCTCTGCCTCCAGGGTCCAAGCGATCCTTGTGCCTCAGCCTCCCAAGTAACTGGGATTACAGGTGTGGGCCACCATGTCCAGTTAATTTTTATATTTTTAGTAGAGATAGGGTTTTGCCATGCTGGCCAGGCTTGTCTAGAACTCCTGACCTCAAGCGATCCACCTGCCTCAGCATCCCAAAGTGCTGGGATTTCAGGCATGAGCCACTGCGCCTGGCCATAATCAATTAATAGCTCTCTACCTTGGCTTCTTCACGTGAAAGTGATGAATAATTATATCTATCTCATATGAAAAAACAAAAAGTGAGGAAATACATGCGAAGCACCTAGACCACTATCTGGCATAGAGTATGTACTTTAAAATATTAGCTGTTATTTGGGTATGGACCTGTAGTCCCAGCTACTCAGGAGGCTGAGGCAGGAGGATTGCTTGAGCCTAAGAGTTCAAGGTTGTAGTGCACTGTGATTGTGCCTGTGAATAGCCACTGCATTCTAGCCTGGACCACATAGTGAGACCCCATCTCTGAAAAAAAATTAGCTGTTATTATTAATCTTTTTTTGTGCTATAACAGGTCCTTTTTTACTCTCATCTTATTTTAGTTTTCCGAGATCCTTATTTCTTTCAGTATGCATCCACCTATTGCCAAAATGCTGTTCTTGTTTTCACTGGATCCTAAATTTGGGGGCTTTCTTAAGCCTGCCCTTCTATATTCTAGATCTTTCTTATTCTCTGCTAAGCTAATAATATTCTATGTTATTAATAGGCATTGATAGCTTCAATTTATCCCTCCCAGATGACATTTGCATTTTAACAAGAGTTTTCAAGGCCTTGACTCAAAGGAGTGAGTAATGTGGTTATTTTAGGTATCCTGGCAGAGGGAAATAGTCCTGGGGCTGGGAGAGCTTTCCTAAACTCTAAATTTATATCACGCCAGCAGCTGCCTACTCTGCTCACTCAGAATATAATGTGGGGGCTGTAGTGGTGGTCAGGGAATAAATTCAATCAATTAACTAGTATTTTTATCACCAGGAACTGTATTAGGTAGTGTGGGGAAGAAAATGAAGATTAATAATACTTGTTTCAAGAAATACATAATCTAGTTGAAGAAATCAAGATGTATAAACATTTTTTAAAAATCTGTTCTCATTGCCAAGGTCAAGACAGACCTGAGAACTTAGCCTACTGGTCAATATACTGGTGTGAGGTCCAGGGGGCCAGATCAAACCAGGGGGAAGATTACCTAGAAAGCTGCTCATAAGATTACATCACCACAGAGCTGAAGCAAGAGCAACTGCTTAGAAATGGAGCAGGGTCTGCAGTCAGAGCACACTGAAGAGGGAGATCCTGCACTGTTACGCGTCAGATGCAGGGGCTGCACGAAGAATTAACAGAAATTGAGAGCCTGGTGCAGGGCAGGTGAAAGGCAGGCGGAATCCACATAACCTGGAGGAGGATTTCTTTCAAATGAATTCTAACATGTCTTGCTTAGTGGGGGATGGGCTTCTTAAAGGAATCATATCGGGATGAATAAATTACAAGATCTGTTTCCTCATTTGTGAAATGAGGAAGGATGAAATACATCAGCACTAAAGCGAAACTAAAGGCTAAGCTGATTAAGCCCACCAACACTAACCGGCTTTGCTTGCTTTTAATCCCTTACTTCTAGTTGATCTTAAAACTCCCACTAGCTTCCTTACAGACAACATCTCTGACTGTGGGTCATTATAGTAATGGCGTTTAACGTGGTTTTTCAGGAACTGTAGGAAAGCTCTTGTTCAGCTGAAGTTGGTTGAGACCACTGACCCTTCAGCTGGGCCTGTGCAGGTGCCTATAGAGTGACATTTTGATGTCAGAGGACCAAAAATTCCACCCTCAGATCATGTTAATGCCACCATTTTCTGCACATGTGTCCTGTGAAAAGCATGTAGCTCAATTACATTTGCACAGAAACCCTAATTACCTCACATTTACTACCTGTCAATCACCTTTACCCATACTTTGGACCACCCAGATTTCTATCCCATAAGAACCCTCAAGTCCTATTTTTGGGGAAGTAGATTTGAAAGCTGTTGTCCTGCCTCCTTGCTTAGCTGCCTTGTGAATAAACTCTTTCTCTTTTGCAAAATTCTTCATCTCAGTGATTGACTTGCTGTGCGTGGGCAGAACAAAGCTGGCCAATAACCAAGTTTCTCCCAGCTCTAGGGACCTATAAGTCAATCATCCTAAAACCAGACAAGAAGGCAGTAATGAATAGCATTTAAATAAGCCATATAGACCCATGGTTTATGATTTGGTTTCCCAAACCATAGCCCACCAGGATTCTTTCATTCACCTGCTGTGAAATCTTTTAATGTTCTTACACTGTCACTTGAATCTGTTAAGAAAATGTAGATATTTTAGTTTTCCAAAACATTAGTTGCCTGCTTTACAATTTCTTGCAAGGCAGGAGAAGGAAAAACAAACAAACAAACAAACAAATTTAGCCCAATTCAATGACTTAAATTATCTTTTGGATCTTTGGTCTTTCAGTTTTTACCCTTCTCCTCTCATATGATCACCTCAATGGATACAGAAAGAGCATTTGACAAAATATGTCTCTTGGTGTATTTGTTTATATAACCTTATAGCATCGAGGGGAGGGGAGTCCTTGGTTCGTACAGCGCCTTCTGGCTCCTTACTGTACCTCGTTGATGCCAGGCCCGAAAGCATTCAAAGCTAAAGCTATTGCCTAGTGTGATTTGATGCTGTGTAAACTCCTTGAGATTTGGTTATGACTTCCGTTTACCCCTGGCCCAAGAACCCTCCTCCCCAAACAACTTCTTCCCTGACTAGCACTTTCTCTTGTACAAGCTTTCAACTATAACTGAATCTCATCCAGTCACATTTCCCAAACCATTCTCACCACTTGATTTACTTTGAGGAACTTGTGTCCCTGATGGATTGTGGGCAATTGACCAGGTGGTGGCATTCCACATATTCAGCGTGAAGCAGAACAAAAGCTTCCTTCTTGCTCACAAAGGTCCCCAACCTATCTGTGTTTCTATGTTTCCTTCCTTAGCTTCTTCATCCATTCAATGAATATACACTGAGAACCTACCTTGTGCTAGGCCCTCTGCTAGGTGATGGTGACACAATGGTGAACAAGACAGATAGTGTCCTTGCCCTCATGGAGTATATGTATAGGGTAATGGGGGAAACACATGATAAAGAGGTCAGCAAACAAGTTCATAAGTACAAATTTTTAAGTGCTTTGGAATATACAAATAGGATTCTGTAGTTGAAAATAATAAAGGAGACCTATTTTAGAAGAAGTGGTTTGGTGAAGGTTTTTCTGAGAAGACACTTGATTTGAGAAGGAGGAGAAGCAGCCAACTAAGTGAAAATGTGAAGAGTAATTCAGACTTAAGGACAAGCAAGTGCGAAGGTCCTGGATGGGAAAAAGTCTCCAGATGGATTGGAAAAGGATCCATAGATGTAAGATTTTCCTTCCATTCTCATAAGCAAATGACATAATCTTCAGGTATGACTAAGACTACCACATAGTCATGCTAAGGATTAAATAAGGCCCAGTTATTAAATAAGTTTGTAGTATATTTCAAAATTAGGTAGTGTGATGACTGGAGTTTTGTTCTTGCTCGAGATTGATTTGGCTATTCAGGGATTTTTTTCGTGGTTCCATACAAATTTTTGAATTGTTTTATCTATTTTTGCAAAAAATGTCATTGGAATTTTAATAGGGATTGCATTGAATCTATAGGTTGCTCTGGGTAGCATGGACTTTTTAAGAATATTAATTCTTCCAGTGCATGAACATGAGATATCTTTCCATTTATTTTTGTCTTCAATTTATTTAATCAATGTTCAACTCTGTCAATTTTTACTTCATATGTTTTGGTGGTCTCTTATTTGTTACGTAGCTGTTTATAATTGTTACCTTTTGCTGTATCAAACCTTTTATTATAATATCCTTCTTTGTCTCTTGTAAACTTTTTTTTACTTAAAATTTATTTTGTATGATATTAGCATATCCTCCATTGCTCTCTTCTGGTTACTATTTTCATGGAATATTATTTTCTATCATTCCATTTTCAACCTATTTGTGTCTTTGGATCTAAAATGAGTATCTTGTAGATAGTACATAGTTGGATCATTTTTTAAAATGCATTCTTTCAATCTCTGTCTTTGGAGAGTTTAATTCATTTACATTTAAAGTAATTACTGACTAGAAGAGTCTGACATCTATCAATTAGTTGTTTTCTATTTGTCATATACATTTTTGTTCCTCATGTCTTCTTTTGTGTTTAGTTGACTTTTTGTAGTGAAATGTTTAAATTTCTTTCTCTTTTCCTTTTGTGTATGTTCTATAGCTATTTCCTTTTGGTTATCAAGGGGATTACATTTAACATCCTCAAGGCATATCACTCAAATTTAAATTTATTCCAGTTTAACCTCAATAATATACAAAGTTTTTACTCTTTTATATCTGTATCCTTATTCTTTTTGTTGTTGATGTCACAAAATTATACCTTTAAACAATTATAATACATTGTATTATAAAAATAAATACTTTCAAAAATGCATGTCTTAAATTATGTAGAAAACAAAATTTGGAGTTTCAAACCAAAGTTACAGTAATTATAAGTTTTAGATTAATAATTGCTTTTAAAATGTATTAATCTCTTAAATCATACAGAAAACAAAAAGTAGAATTACAAGCCATTGTTACAATAATACTAGCTTCTATAATGCTCATGTACTTACCTCAACTAAGACCTTTAGTTCTTCATATGGCTTCAAGTTACCATCTAGTGTTCCTTCATTTCATCCTGTAGGACTCCCTGGAGCATTTCTTGTAGGGCAGGTCTAGTGGTAATAAACTCCTTCTGATTTTGTTTATCTGAAATGCCTTAATTTCTTCCTCACTTTTGAAGGAGAGTTTTGCCAGATACAAGAGTCTTGGTTGACAGTTTTTTTCTCTCAGCACTTAATATATCAGCCCACTTCTGCTGGCCTCTAGAGTTTCTCATGAGAAATCTGCTGAAAATCTTACTGAGGATTCCTTGTATATAAAAGTTGCTTCTCTCTTGCTGCTTTCTCTTTATTTTTGGCTTTCAGCAGTTTGATTGTAATGTGTCTCAATGTGGGTATCTTCGAGTCAATCCTACTTGGAATCAGTTTAGCTTCTTGAATGTTTATATTTATGTCTTTCATTACTTTTGGAAAGTTCTTGGCCATTATTTTTTCAAATAGTCTCTCTTCTCCTTCTCTCTGTTCTCCTTCTGTGACTCACACAATGTGTATATTGGTTAGCTTGATTGTATTGCACAGGTCCCTTAGGCTCTGTTAATTTTTCCTCAATCTTATTTCTTTGTGTTACTCAGTCAGTAATTTCTATTGTCCTATCTTCAAGTTTGTTGAGTTTGTTGATCCTTTCTTCTGTCTGCTCAAATATTCAAATCTGCATTTGAATCTTTCTAGTGAATGTTTCATTTCAGTTATTGTACTCTTCAATTCCAGAATTTCTTTGCAGTTTGTGTTTAGGTTTTCTATCACATTGTTGATATTTCCATTTTGTTTTTATACCATTTTCTTGACTTTCTCCATGTCTTCCTTTAGTTCTTTGAGTATCTTTAAGACAGTTGTTTTAAAGTCTTTGTCTAGTAGATCTGCCATCAGGTATTTTCTAAGAACAGTTTCTGTTGGTTTATTTTTTTCTTTTGAATGAGCCGTGCATTCCTGTTTCTTTATAAGCCTTGTGATTTTTTTGTGGAAAACTGACATTTTAATCTAATAGTATGTTAACTCTAGAAATCAGATTCTCTCCTTTCCTCAAAATTTGCTGTTTTTTTGTTTTGTTCTTGTTTGTTGTTTGTTGAATGCTATCTCTGTGCCAAGGATCAGACTGAAGCATGAACTTACGGGTATTCTTAGGCCCTTTCTGAACCTGGGCCTTTCCCTGAGCGTGTACAGTGACGTTCTAATTTCCCTTATATATCCAGCTGCTTTTGAATGTCCTAGTCTTAAGTGCCTGGCTCCTAAAAAAAAGGAAAAAAAGAAAAATAAAGTGGCAGTGTTGTTGTTGAAATGGCAGCCCCTTAGTGCCCTGGAAGTCACTTCAGTCATGGGAGACAGGATTGCAATAATGGGGGGAGATGCACAAACAATGGCCACCTGCCTGTTTCTCTGCATCTCAGTGATCAGAAGCAGCAATCAGCAGGTAGAGCACAGACTCATGATATTTGGAAGACATGATCCTTTTTGCTCATCCTGGCTTCTGCAGCTTACATACAGGCTCTCCAGGAACATGTACACAGCTATCTGCTGTGGGACTACACAGTGGGGGATGGGTAGCTGTTGTTATTATAAGAGCTGAAATTGACCAAAATTAACCCCAATTTACCATCCATGCCTTTTCCTAGAAGTTACAAGCCTTTAATAGATGCCAGAGTTCAAAAAATCTTATATCACACAGATTCTGCCAGTGCAATTGTTACTAGTTGAGGAGACAGATTTATGGTGCTTCCTACGGTGCTATCTTCCCAGAATCTTCTCTTCTCTCTCCTTCTCTCCTCTTAAGAATTACTACAAATTCAAATTTATAAAAGCAGAGCAAACATGGTGGCACATGCCACCTGTAATTGTCATTAGGCTGAGGTGGAAGGATTGCTTGAGCCCAGAAGTTCAAGACTAGCCCAGGCAACATAGTGAAACCCTGTTTCAAACGAAACAAAACAAAAAAACCAAATTAATAAAAGCAAGTCGAGCATTGTGGCTCACATCTGTAATCCCAGCATTTTGGGAGACCAAGGTGGGTGGATCGTTTGAGGTCAGGAGTTTGAGACCAGCCTGGCCAACATGGTGAAACCCAGTCTCTACTAAAAATAGAAAAATTGGCTGGGCATCATGATGCATGCCTATAATTCCAGCTACTCAGGAGCCTGAGGCAGGAGAATCACTTGAGCCCGGGAGGCAGAGGTTGCAGTGAGCTGAGATCTCACCATTGCACTCCAACCTGGGTGACAAAGGGAAACTCTTCCCCCGACCAAAAAAAAAAGAAAAAAAAAAACAACTCAAAAAACCCCAAAATTCATAAAAGCAGAGTACAATGTTCTTTTTAAACTTTATTTTTTATTTTGGGTCTTACTATGTTGCCCAGACTTGTCTTGAACTTCTGGCCTCAAGTGATTCTCCTGCCTTGGCTTCCGAAAGTATTGGGATTACAGGTATAAGTCATCACACCCAACTATCAGTGTTCACTTGAATTGGTAATGGCTTTTATTGTTATGCTCATATTCATTCATATAATAATATTTATTAACATGTATGAAAAATCACCATAGATTTTTCATTTGTTTGATTTTTTTATTGTATTGTTGTAATCTTGATTATTCTTCTCAAACTCTTTTTTCTGCTGAAAATTAGAAATGAGTGGGATAGAAGGATCGTTGTAAAAATGTTTGATAAGTGCCAATATAGCCCATAAATCAATGGCTGGATTGATATGGAAAAGCTTTAGGGTGATGTGGGGTAGAAAAATCATGTAGAGGTTTAAGCTGCTATTTGAGTCTCCCACCACTTGGGAGAAGGCTAATCTGGCAAGAATTGTGGTTCCTGGGACTAGAGATGGAGTAGGGACTCCCAACCCAATTCAGTGGTAAGTTTGAAATCAGAGAAGTGCATAAAGCTGAAAACAGTTGTACAGTAGTACTGACATTGAAGGTGTTGTAAGGCAAGCTCTAGGGGCAGCTGAAGGGAGCTGGAGGCAGCAAGGACAGCCAGTTTTGAAACAGGAGTCATAGCTTCTGTGGTCTCACATTCTTTGCGTAGCAGTCAGAAGCTTTGGCTAGGCTGGATACTGCGAGTGTATTAAGAGTAGAACCAGACAGTATCACTCGCTTTCTTATTCTCCTTTAAAACTATCTGGGCTATCAGCTTCCCCTGCTCTGTCTCCATGCCTTTGCTTAATTGTATGCAGAAAGTCAAGTTATTGTGATCAAACTAGCTGACATAAGGGTAGGTAGACTTCCTTGTGTGTTCTTTGCTAACCTCACCATCTGACAGTCAGCATGCTGTCAACTCTCCATTATCCGGACTGCTGAACCACCGCAATAGAGCAATCATAAATCCTGAAATATCCACATAGAGTAAGACTTCGGATATCCTGGTCAACCTCTGGAGAAGCAAGACTAAAGACAGGCTACTTCCTTGATCCTGGGTGTCCATATGCAACTGTATTTAGCATAGAAAGTCTTGGAGTTTGCTAGTTTTCTCCTGGAAACACAGCTGCAGTCTCTCCACTCTTAATTTTGAATGTTGTGCTTAGAGCAGAACCACCTGTCTCTGTATCTGTATTTTCTTTCCAAAGAGCTGAGTGATTGCCTAGAACAGCTGTGGGTATTTGTGTTTTATTTTTATAAACCCTAAGCAACTGAGTGAAAAGCAAAGCCGATTATGTCATTGAGTCCTTTAATATGTATGAACAGGAAAGCAGAAAACTGAGTTAGCCATAGCAAATACAAGGTTTACAAAGAAGAAGAAACACTGAATTTTGCTGGGGAATCAATGAACAAAGAGGCAAGATGTTTGCATTTTGGGGAAAGACTTTTTATTTTATCTTCATTCAGATAAATGATCTTTACACGACGTCTTTTTAAATCCTGCAAACACTGAATTTATCACAAGATGTAAGAGAAGTATAGTGGAGAACATGCTACATAGAAGTCTGGCAAAGAGAGTCAGGTTTTTATGTGCACCAACCCCTACACATTTGTTTGTTCCTCTTTGCTCTGTTTAAAATAACTTCCTCTTTGTCTTTGAATTGTATAGTGTTTAAATGCCACTGTAAAGTTAAGCCTCCACTCTGAAAACTTATTTGTGCTATCAAAACATTGTCAAGAATCTAGATATTGCAAGAACAGAAAACCAAACACCGCATGTTCTCACTCATAGGTGGGAACTGAACAATGAGATCACTTGGACTCCTGAAGGGGAACATCACACACCGGGACCTATCATGGGGAGGGGGGAGGGGGGAGGGATTGCATTGGGAGTTATACCTGATGTAAATGACGAGTTGATGGGTGCTGACGAGTTGATGGGTGCAGCACACCAACATGGCACAAGTATACATATGTAACAAACCTGCACGTTATGCACATGTACCCTAGAACTTAAAGTATAATAATTTAAAAAAAAAAAAAAGAATCTAGATAACTAGAGCCAGATTTCTGGCATTCATGCCAAATGCCAGAGGATCTTTGGCTACTGACTATCACTGGAGAGTCTTTAGGTCAGTGTAAGTGAGAAGATCACCTTATTTAGTATTGTGTAGCAACTTACTTGGAATTACAAGTCTCTTGGATCCTTGAGGGCTACATTTTGGTGGTGGTGGTGGTGGTGGTGGTAGTGGTAACATTTCAATAAGTCAACCAAGTGGAATTTCTAATCTTAATACGGCAACCCATAGAATCCTTCTACCTAAAAAATTGTCACAAAATTTAGGGTATTTTATTCTCTTCTTCTCCTTACTTCCCTTCTTATTTTAAGGTGAATCCAGTTTATCTCAGTTGCATTTTTTTCTCCTTCAATATAAAAATGCTATAAAATTATTATTTCTAAAACTTTGGAAAATATAGAAAAACTAAAAATAAGAACAATCCTATTCCCAAGGGCAGGTGTTGTGAGTGTCTCTCTCAATCCTGGCCCAGGTTTTTTTTTATTTTTGTTTTGTTTCATAATTGTGACCATATTGTATGTATGATTTTGTTTTTGTGAAAATCAGCACTGTCATAGGATTTCTCCAATATTATTAAAATTATGTAAACAATTCTTACTCTTCCTGTTTCATTTCTTCTCTTCCCTTCCCTTCTCTTCTTTAAAAGTGTTTATTGCCTTCCCTCTTTCCTTAATCAAATACCATTAAGAAGACTTCTGCTTTTGGACAAGACAGAATAATAAGAACGGGGTTTTTCCTCTAGCGTATTAGGAGGTGGTGGTGTGAGTTCAAGCACGTCATGGCAATTAGAGTTCATGAGACATAATACCAAAGAAGAGAGGTCTGCACCGAGAGAAGGCTCTGGAGATCTGAAGAGCATCCCCTTTGAGTTTTCATCTGAGAACTGAACAGCATGTGTGTGTGTGAAGAAACTACTCAAGTTTTCTAAGAGGAAGAATCACTGGGGTTCACATAGGGCTTGGAAGAGTTTGTATTCCCACATGTCAGAGTGGATAGAACTCATAATTTGTGAATGTTAGATAGTATATTCAGAAGGATAATGTCTCAACAGTGGGATGAAATTAATCCTAGGTTAAAAGCTGCTCTGATCCTGGGTAAAACAAGTATAAAAGCAGGTCTCAAAGGATCAAACTGTTTCCAAGTAATTTAATTCCAAGAACAAAGCTCAAGAATATTTACAGAAATATAGAAAAAATCCAGTACCTAACAAGATAAAATTAATGATGTCTGGGATCCAATAAAAATATTACCAAATATGCTAAGAAGCAGGAAATATGAGCCATAATGAAAAAAAGCAATCAATAGAAAGAGACTCAGTAGTAATATAGATGACAGAATTAAATAACATTAAAACAGATACTGTAATTATATTTCTTATGGTCAAGAAGGTAGATTATATCCTGAGTATGTTAAAAAGGGACATGAAAGATATTTTTTAACTGTATTTTTTAAACTGTTGTTTAACTATAAATCAAACTTCTAGAGATAAAAATATAATACCTGAAAGAAAAAATACATTGGATGGAATTAACAGCAGATTAGTCACTTTAGAAGGAAAGATTAATGAACATAAAGGCAGAGCAATAGAAACTATTCAAAAGGAAGCAAATTAAAAAGACCAATAAAAGTGAATACAGCCTCAGGGAGTTTAGGGCAAGTTTAAGCAGCCTAATACACACATAATGGGAGTTCCCAAAGGAAGTAAGTGGGAACAGGAAAAAAAATAATGGCTAAAACTTTTCCAAGTCTAATGAAACCTCTAAACCACACAGATTCAAGTAGCTCAGTCAATGCCAAGTATGAGAGTCATGAAGAAAACTATGCTAAGTCACATCATAATCAAATAGGTTAAAACTAGTAATAAAGAGAAAAACAATAAAAGCAACCAGAGAAAAAGGACACATATGGAAAAAAGAATGAAGATTAGAATTATCACAGACTACTAACCAGAAACAATGCATGTTACAAGACAGTGTACAAACATCTTTAAAATACTTAAAGAAAAAAACTGTCAACTTAGCATTCTCCAGCCAGCAAAAATATGTGTCACACAGTAAAGGTGTATTGAACATATGGTTACCATGACATATCAATTTTATTCCTAGGTTTGTATTCACACAAAACTTGTACACAAATGTTCATAGCATTCCTAATGATTAAAAAGTGAAAACAATTCAAATGTTCATCAAGTAATAAATGAATAAGTAAAATATGGTGTACCCATACAATGGAAAATTACTTGGCAATAAGAAGAAATGAAGTACTGATACATGCAACATGGATGAACCCTGGAAATGTTATGGTAAGTGAAAAAAACAGTAAAAGGTGATTGACTATTTTATGATTCCCCTTATGTGAAATATCCAGAAAGCAAGTCTGTAGTGACACAAAGTAGACTAACAGTTGTTTAGGGCTGGAGGTGGGAGCTAAAAATGGAAAGTGACAGATAAAACAAGTTAGGATTTCTTTATGGAGAACAGAAATGTGGCAATGGATGCATAATCTTGTGTATATACTAAAAATATTGAAATATACATTTTAAAAGGGTGAATTGTATGGTATTTGAATTATATCTCAATAAAACCATTAAAATGATGATAAAGGTGAAATATTTTTTCAGATATAAAAAGCTGAAAGATTAATCAGCAAAAGACCTGAACTAAAATATTAAAGGAAGTTTTCAGGTAGAAGGAAGATGATACCACATGGAAATCTGAATCTACACAACGGGATAAAGAACACCAGAAATGATAAATAATGTGGGTAAATATAAATATCCTTTTCTTTTTTCTTTTTTGGAAGACAGGGTCTCACTTTTTCACCTAGGCTGGAGTGCAGTGGCACAGTATCAGCTAACGGCAACCTCTGCCTGCTGGGCTCTAGTAATCCTCCCACCTCAGCCTCCCAAGTAACTGGGACTACAGGCATGCACCATCACGTCCAACTAATTTTTGTAATTTTTTTTTTGTAGAGTAAAGGTTTTGCCATTTTTCCCAGGCTGGTCTCAAACTCATAAGCTCAAACAATCAGCCGGCCTCAGCCTCCCTAAGTTCTGGGATTACAGGCGTGAGTCACAGCACCCGGCTTCCTTTTCTTTTTATTTAAAATATTTCTTTTTCCTTTTTCTTTTTTTTTAAATTTTGAGATAGAGTTTCACTCTCGTTGCCCAGGCTGGAGTGCAATGGTGTAATCTCGGCTCCACAACCTCCACCTCCTGGGTTCCAGTGATTCTCCTGCCACAGCCTCCTGAGTAGCTGGGGTTATAGGCATGTGCCACTATGCCCAGCTAATACTGTATTTTTAGTAGACCCAGAGTTTCTCCATATTGGTCAGGCTGGTCTCGAACTCCCAACCTCAGGTGATCCTCCCACCTTGGCCTCCCAAAGTGCTGGGATTACAGGCATGAGCCACCACACCTGGCCTTAAAATATTTCTTTAAAATATGACTGACTAAAGCAAAAAAAGTATGATGGACTTTATAACAATACAAAAGTAAAACGTGTAAAAACAAGACCAAGACCAGAATGGGAAGAGCTGAAACTTTACTATTGTAGCGTTTTAATGTTATACATAACATGGTATAATATTAGGTGTAAATATTTAGATGTAAAATCTAAAGCAACCACTACAAAAACCATACTAGAAGTTATAGCTAGTAAGCCAACAAGGGATATAAACTAAAATCATAATTAATCCAAAAAAGGAAGTAAAAGAGGCAAAAGGGGACAAAGAATAGGTGGGACTACTAGAAAAGCAACAAAGAAGGTAGATTTAAACACAGTCACATCAACGATCACATTAAATGTAAATGTTCTAAATTCTCTAATTAAATGCAGATAGTCAGACTACATTTTTTTTTTAAAAGCAAGACCACACTACATTCATGCATTGCTTAACAACAAGGATGCATTCTAACAAATGCCTCATTAGGCTATTTCCTCATTGTGTGAACATCACAGTGTGTACTTACACAAACCTAGATAGTATAGCCTTCTATATACCTAGGTTATATGATATAGCCTATTGCTTCTAGGCTACAAACCTGTATAACATGTTACTGTACTGAATACTATAGGCAAGTGTAGCACAATGATAATTATTTGCATATTTAAACATAGAAAAGGTACAGTAAAAATGGAGTTTTATAATCTTATAGAACCACCATTGGTTCCATATATAGCCCATCATTAACTGAAACATTGCTATTTGATACATGACTTTATATGCTGCCTACAAGAAACTCACTTTAAATATAAAGACACAAGTAGGTTTGTGATGGCCTCTTATTGGGTTGACTTGGATTGACTTAACTAAATTTCCTGTAATTCCCCTTCCTGTATATACCCTATTAGAGTAGACCACAGGAAAGATTCTTATGGGCTATTTGAAGAGTAGAAGCAAGACAGCAGCCATTTGGTTGCTCACACACATTGTCTCTTATCTGCTAACTCACCACATTTATCCTGAAGCAGGGCTTCCCCTGAAGTTGCTCTGCATTCTCCTGAATCATTCAGCTTCTCTGATTTCTTGGCCAGCTCTGTGTTGAAGAACCTAGCTTCTGCAGGACATCCATACCATCAAGAAACTTCAGAAACTAGTAAAAGAAGAGCAAACTATACAAAAAGGAAGCAGGAGAAAGGAAATAATAAGAAAATAAATGAAATAGAAAATAAGCAAATGGTATAGAAAAATCAGTGCAACTAAAAGCTGGTTTTATAAGAATATTAATAAAGCAAATAAATCTCAAACCCAACTGATCAGAAGAAAATAGAGAAGATAATAATAAGAAAAAGAAAATAGAGAAGATATAAATTACCATAAGCATGGGTGAGAGAGCTGACATCACTATAGGTCATACAGATAAGAGAATAATATATAAATATTGTGAGTAATTTTATGACAATAAATTCCACTTACGTGAAATAGACAGATTCCTTGATAGACTCAAACTAGCCAAACTCACTCATGAAGAAACAGATAACCAGAGCAGTCCTCTATCCATTAAAAAAATTGAATTTGTGGTTAAAAGCCTTGCTATAAAGAAAACTGCAGTGTTAGCTGCTTTACTAGTCAAGTCTACTAATAATTCAAGAAAGAAATAACACTAATTCTTCATGAACTCTTCCAGAAAACTGTAGAGGAGGAACTACGTGACAACTTATTCTAAGGCCAACATTACTTTGACACCAAAATTAGACAAAGACATTGCAAGAAAAGAAAAGTTCAGACAAATACACCTCATGAACATAGATGCAAAAATTCTTAACAAATTTTAGTAAATTGAATCCAACAATACATGAAAGGACAATATGTCATAATGAAGTGGGACTTATCCATAGAATGGAAGATTGGCTGAATGGTTTCAAAAAAAAATCCAAGTTATTTATCTTATTAACTAAAAGAGGAAAACCATGGATCACCTCAACTGACAATAAAATGTGTTTGGAAAAATCCATCATCTGTTCCTGATTTTTTAAAAAAACTGTCAGCAAACTCAGAACAGAAGGGAATTTACTCAACCTACAGGTCATTTCCAAAAACCTATAGCTAACATCATACTTAATGGTAAAAGACTGGATACTTTTTCCCTAAGATGAGGATCATGTAAAAAATATATGTTCTTACCACTTCTATTCAATATTATAGTAGAGATTCTTCTTGCCAGTGAAATAAGGCAAGAAAAGGAGCTAAATTTGTCTTTATTCACAGAAGAAACGATCCTTTATGTAGAAAAAAAGTACAAAATATATTTTAAAGGCTATTTAAACTAGTCTGTGAGTTTAGTAAGATCAATTCATAATATTATACGATGAAATCATTTGTTTTTTTTACCAATAATGAATAATCACACATTGAAATTTAAGAATACCACTTATAATAGCAATTAAATATATGAAATGCTTAGTGATAAATTGAACCAAGGATGTGCATGGATTGTAAACTGAAAATTATAAAGCATTACAGAGAGAAATTCAAGGAGATTTAACTAAATGGAGACCTATGCCATGTTCATGAATTAAAAGACTAAGTACTGTTAAGATGCCAAGTTTCCCTAAGCTGTAATCCCAATCAGAATTCCAACAAAGTTTTTAAAAAAGTAATTGACAATCTAACTTTCAAATTTATATGGAAATACAAAGAACCTGAAATAACCAAAAACTTTGTAAAATAACAGGAAAGTTTGGGGACTGATTTCAAGACTTATTATAAAGATACAGTAATCCAGGCAGTGTAGTATCACCATAAATTTAAAAAACTAAACCAATGAAACAATATAGAGAGCCTGGAAATAGACCCATACATATATATGGTCAATTGATTTTTGAAAAAGTTGCCAAGGAAATTCAGTGGGGGAAAGGAGAGTCTTTCAACAAAATGGCACTAGAAAAATAATATAAAGTAGGGCATGGTGGCTCATGCCTGTAATCCCAGCACTTTGGGAGGCTGAGGCAGGCAAATCGCTTGGGCTTAAGAGTTCAAGACTAGCCCAGGCAACATGGCGAAAACCCATCTCTACAAAAAAATACAAAAATTAGCCGAGCATGGTGGCACACTCCTGTAGTCCCAGCTACTTGAAAGGCTGAGGTGGAAGGGTCAATTGAGCCCTGGAGGAGGAGGTTGCATTGAGCTAAGATCATGCCACTGCACTCCAGCCTGGGTGACAGAGCAAGTCCCTGTCTAAACAAAACAAAACAAAACAGTTGCATGGATACCAAAATAAACCTCATCCCTTATGTCATATCATGCAGGAAAATAAAGCTGAAATTGATCATATCCCTAAATAAAACAATAACATTTTTAGAATAAAACATAAGAGAAAACCTTGGTGATCTGTTTTTGTTGAAGTTTTTAAAACATAGCATACAAAGCAAGGAATAAAAAAGGAAAGTTAATTATTTGAACTTCACCACAAAATTAAAACACTTTGTGCATCACAGGCATTGTAAGAATGTGCAAGGGCAAACCACAGAATGAGAGAATATCTTTCTGAAAGATATCTGACAAAAGATTACAGTATAAAAAGAACTGTTACAACTTAAGAATATGAAGACCCCAAAAAAAAAAAAGAAAGAAAAAAGAAAGAAAAAAAAAAAGCCTGTGAAAAATGGGCCAGACGCGTAAAAGTTGATATAAGAATGGCAGATAGGCCCATGGAAAGATGCTTTATAGCCTTACTTACGAGGGAAATGCAAATGAAAACCACCTCACACCCACTAGAATGGCTAACGTTATAAAACCTGGTAAAATTACAAAGTACTGGGAGGGATGTGGATTAACTGGAACTCTCCTATATCGCTGGTGTAAAATGGCACGATGTGCTGGGGAGACATTTTGTTGGTTTCTTAAGAATTTAAGCCTGTACCTACCATACAACCCAGTCGTTGTCCTCTATGCATTGATCCAAGACAAAATAAACTTATGTTCACAAAATAAAAGCCTATGTAGTGAATGTTGATAGCAGCTTTATTTATAATAGATAAAAACTACAAGCAATGGCCAGGTACGGTGGCTCATGCCTGTAATCCCAGCACTTTGGGAGGCCGAGGCGGGCGGATCATCTGAGTTCAGGGGTTTGAGACCAACCTGGCCAACATGGTGAAACCCTCTCTCTACTAAAAATACAAAATTAGCCAGGTGTGGTGGTGCATGCCTGTAATCCCAGCTACTCAGGAGGCCGAGGTGGGAGAATCACATGCAACTGGGAGGAGGAGGTTGCAGTGAGCCGAGATCACACTATTGCCACTCCAGCCTGGGTGATAAGAGTGAAACTCCATTTCAAAACAAACAAACAAACAACAACAACAAAAACCTACAAACAACCCAAATGCCCTTCAGTGGGTGAATAGATCAACACGCTGTGATTCATCCATGCAGTGGAATACTTTTCAGCAATATAAACGGATGGACTATTGATCCATGTAACAGAATGGATGACTCCCAAAATAATTATGCTGCATGAAAGAAGCCAAAGATGAGTGCATACAGTGTGATCCCATTATATAAAATGCAAACTAATCTATGGTGAGAGATAGCAGATCAGTGGTTGCCTGGGAACACAGAGGATTATTGTGGAGGGGGGGCAGGAAGGAGAGATTACAAAAGGGCATAGGAAGCTATTTGAGGTGGATGATATATTAATTATCTTGACGGTGGTTATGATTTTATGGGTATATACATATGTCAAAACTCAACATATCGTTCACTTAAATATGTATAGTTTGCTGTATATCCATTATACCCCCATAAAGCTGTAAAACAAAAGCCATTAGGCAGATCCAAACAAGTTAAGCAGTGTATAGAGGCAGGTTCAAATTAGAGTTTTGGATGAGAGAAGGAGGGGGATGTAGAAAGATTGGACATTTACAGGATGATTCACAGAAGAGGAGCCAGGTTTTTCACTGTTGGAGTTGCGTACAATTACAGAAAAATAAAAGGAGACCAGAATGAACTTTGTGTTGTTAGACTTTGTGGTATCAGTGTGAACCTCATGGTTTTTATGTGTGCAGATACAGAAATACAGAGAGATTTGATGTGTGTATACATTCATATACATCCTAACTGTATTCACAGAAAGGGACTGGGAATAGTCATGCCCCAGCTATAGTAAGCACATCTAGCATCTAGATTTTGACTTGTTAATATCACTTTTCAATGAAAGGAATTAGTGCTTCTTGGAGAAACATCAGATTCCAGGGCTGAGGCAGGGAATGTACAAGATGAACCTGAATATGCTTCTGTGCTAGGAAGCAAAGAAATTCTCAAACAATAATGAGGAGATAACAAAAGTTCTCAGAAGCCAGTTTAAAGAGGCTTTCATTGGCCACATCTGGTGATTTGAGCATCAAGATAAATAATGACAGTTACAGATTCTAATCTACTGAATAAAACACAAATATGTGGCTCCACACTGATAAAAGAAATAAATGAATAAATAAATGGGAAGGCAAGAGAAGTCTCCCTTACAGTAGAAAGCCAACTAATAAATGTAGAAAGATTGATGATATCAGAAAAATCTCCATTTGACAACTATCACGGCAATAATTAACATTAATGGATACCCAAACTAGTCGGTGAAAGTAGGGTTTAAATGAAATTTTACAGTCTCAAATTATCTCTCCAGAAAAATTTGCTGATTATAAAAGGGGAAAAACATGATTTTCTAGTTTTAGAAGCCTGGCAGACACTGTCTTGACCGAGAAAAGTTAACACCACCCGTAATGAGACTTTTATAGGTGCAAGATGGACCACCCCTCACCTCCAAAATTGGTTTAGATTTGAGACACACACACACACACACACACACACACACCCTAAGAGGATAAAAAGAGATGTATTTATTACTCATATACTGAGGCTTCTGGGAAGAGTAGGGCAGGCTCCCAAACAAGTCTGGAAATGGCCGAGAAAGCACAGAGGGTGACTGGTTTTGATATTTTTATTGTGGTTAATGGGCTCTGGCTGGGGTGAAGGTTACCAGTTATGAGACAGGGCTCATGTACTTTGAACCTGCCATTAGCATCAAGCAACGAATCACCCGGGCTTTCTTATCAGCTTGCCAGGGTGTAGGGCAGAAGAGAAAGAAAGAGGAGTGGGGCTTGAAAGCTGTCAGCAGTCACACGTAAAAGATAGAATCTGACTAGAAACAAACAGATGCCATGCTCCATCCAATCGTTGCAATGAAAAGAATACAACATCTGTGATATCCCAGCCAAAAATGTATTACCTGGGTCTAATTATGAGAAACATCAAACCAATCCACTGTATAGACAAGAATTAACATAGCAGGCCTGGGGCTGCTATCCTTAGAAAGGCCTCCTTGCAAGGTTGCCAGTGATTGGTATCCGGGAACTTGGATTTAAGGAGTGTTCCCATCACACAGTGAGTGGCTCACTCTGTCTAAACTGCTTGTACAAAGAATGTGGATTGTGTTGAATTCTGCTTTCCTTTGGGGAGTCTGGAATTTTGGTACTTGCTGGACAGACAGTGCCTCTGTGACCAGTCGCAATAAAAACCTTGAGCACTGAATTTCTTTTTTTCTTTCTTTCTTTCTTTCTTTTTTTTTTTTCGGAGACAGAGTCTTGCTCTGTCACCCAGGCTGGAGTGTAATGGCACGATCTCGGCTCACTGCAAGCTCTGCCTCCCGGGTTCACGCCATTCTCCTGCCTCAGCCTCCCGATTAGCTGGGACTACAGGTGCCTGTCACCAAACCTGGCTAATATTTTTTTTGTATTTTCAGTAAAGTTGGGGTTTCACCGTGTTAGCCCAGATGGTCTCAATCTCCTGACCGTGTTATCCTCCCGCCTTGGCCTCCCAAAGTGCTGGGATTACAGGCGTGAGCCACCGCACCCGGCCAGCACTGAATTTCTAATAAGCTTCCTGGTAGGTAACGTTTCACATGTGTTATCAGAGCTCATTGCTGGGGAAATTAACACATCCTGTATGATTCCACTGGGGAGGACTCTTGGGAGCTTGCCTGGTTTTCTCTGGATTTTGCCCATCGTGCCTTTTCCCTTTGCTAATTTTGCTTTTTATTCTTTGGCTTTAATAAATCATAGTCACCAGTGTGGCCATCTGCTGAGTCCTGTGAGTCCTCCTAGCAAATCATCAAACCTGGGGTGATCTTGGGGAACCCAACACAACCACATTGAAAAATATTCTACTAAGTGATTGTCCTATAATCTTTAAAAAAATGTCGAGGTCATGAAAAAGAGTCATAACAGCTGTAAACAATGTGAGATCTTGAACTGCATTCTTTTCTGTAAAGGATGTTTCTGGGACAGTTGGCTAAACTTGAATGGCATCTCTGGATGATGGGTCCATGAAAGTTCTTTATGCCAACCTTGCAAGTTTTTGGTAAGTTTAGAACTGTTTCAAAATAAGATATGTATTTTTTTCTTTTCTTTTTTCAGGACAGGGTCTCATTCTGTCACCCAGGTTGGAGTTCAGTGGCAAGATCTCAGCTCATTGCAGCCTCAACCTCCCTGGCTCAAGCAATCCTATCACCTCAACCTCCTGAGTAAGTAGCTAGGACTACAGGTGTGCACCACCATGCCACACTTTGTTGTTGTTGTTGTTGTTGTTTTTGTAGAGACAAAGTTCTGCTGTGTGGCCCAGGCTGGTCTTGTACTCCTGAACTCAAGTGATAAGTGATCCACCCACCTCGGCCTCCCAAAGTGCTGGGATTACAGGCATGAGCCATCATGCCCAGACCTAAAGTATGTATTTTTTCCAAACTCTGAAAGCATTTTTTTATAGGCTGTATAATATTCTACTGCATGAGTGTCTATCATAGTTTCTTTAGCCTAGTGGTTTTCAACCCTGGCTACACATGAAAGCCACTTGGAGACTTTTTATACATATATGCCTAGGTCTCAGTCCTAGAGATTTTGATTCAGTTGTTCTGATATGAGGATTGGGCATCATTATTGTGAAAATATAGCAACCCAAGTGATTTTAATATAGAACCAGAAATGAAAATCAGTAGGCTAAGAAAAACTGTAATAGTAACCAATCTCTTAATGTTGATTATTTAGGTTGTTTCTAGCCATAGTATGTCAATAAAAATATTTGTGCATTGTGCATTTCCCTTATTTTGTATTATGTTCTTGGTACTAACCTCAGAGGTCAAAGGGTATGAATATTTTTAAGGCTGCTATTGGTATTTTTTCAAATCGATTTTAAAAGCAAATTATCCGGTGTCTATTCTATTGTATGTAGCTAGAACATTCTCCATTTTAAATGTCTTTGTTAGTATGGTAGAAAAAAGGTGTAATATTATTCTAATTTGCATTTTTAAACTTTTTTTAGAGGGTTAAGTATTTCCAAATTTTGTTGTGCATCAGCGTTTCCTCTTTGGGAAATAATTGTTATATTCTTTTATGTATTAGGAAGGTAGTCTTTCTCAGATAGTTTTATGTAAGAGCTTTATCATATATAAGTGCAATATTTCCCCAGTTTGTGGTTTGACTTTTAATTTTGGTCATTTTACTCTTTAAGAGAAAGAATATTTTCTTGGGAATGAGAAAATATGCTGCAGTAGCAAGAAGAGTTGGCAAATCCAAGGCTTGTTCTATATCTGGAAGAAGTTCCTAAGACAGAGGAGGAAAAAATACTGCAAGCTGTGGCCAAGAAGTTCTGTGTTTTGTATTCCTAAGGTGTTTTGAGGGTTGAGGAATATGTATCAAACCCAATAGGGTTTATTTTATTCTTATTCATAGGACTACGCGCCCCATTTTAAGTACCACCTTAGAGAGAACAACACATGTGAGAGTTATTTTTCTCCTTGGTCATAGAATATTTGGAAAATCAGATACTAAATTAGTTGTAGCACAGCCCTGAAAATAAAAACTTGCTAAAAAAAAATGAGTTCACACAAAAAGTGTAGTGTAGGTTGGCAAAAACAGATAGAAATAAACAGATCATACTGTCTATTATGGAGAAGATATTCTGGGCTAACCCCACTCACAATCACTGCAGTATTCAGTGTAATAGGGCAAGAAGTCTTATCACAAAATGTTATTTCAGAAAAGAAGATAAGTGAATCACACATAGACCTGAGAAATCTAGGCTAGTCTGCAAGAAACCATTCACCCCTTCAGGGTTAGTGGAAAGCTTCCGCCACGTGGGGGAGCTCAAATCTCACTTCCCTCAGCTATTACTCCACCCACAAAGTAGTTGATTACTAATATTGAATTGGTCAAGTCCAAGAACATGGTTTAGGTCACTGTGCTTGGGCCTGGAACTTTCTCTGTGCTAAAGGAAAGGTTAAACATGGTTTCTAGTGGCAAAATTTCTTTTTTAGCTCATTTTGTAGGTTCCCCCCGCCCCGCCCTTTATTGGCTTTTTAGGAAAACTGGTTTCCTATTCAACCGCGTGATGAAACAGTTTGAGGGCTTCGCTGAGACCTTTGTGCCCTGCTGCCTCCTGGAAGGTCTTGGGGGGCAATGGATGGTTTCTAAGAAGAAAAAAAAACTTTTCCTTATTTCCTTGCTTTAATTGCAATTTGATTAGAATTGCCTTTTCTTTCCATTAGAGCCAAACAATAAGGATGACTGCAGGCCAGGTAACATCCTCCGGGTAATGAGACAGAACTGATTGTAGTAGATTAGGAATTAATTTCAAGGGCAAAGGAAGGCTCATCTCAAAACAGACAGAACTTCACTGTCGACAATTTTGGACTGGTGGTGCTAGCATTGATGGACAAGAGGGACAATCCCAGGGTTTTGTTTTCCTTCTTATCTCCTTTTGTTCCACCTGGACTGAGATGAATCCTGATAATGGCAGAGATTTTTGAGCACTAAATCGATTCAATAAATCAGAGTTATAAAATTCATCACTAAACAAATGAAGATCTGTAAAAGCCATTTCTTTCTTTCTTCTCTTTCTTCCTTTCTTTTTGTTCATTCATGCTTCTTTTCCTTTTGGAGGTGGTTGCATTTAAGATTTATCAATAATTGCTTTTCCTATTTAAAATTGATTTTTAACTATATAAATGATTCCCAAATACCTTCTCCTTCCAAAAAACTGGACACCTACAGCTAAAGCTACCATTAAGTCCTCTTTGAGCACTATCCAACTACCCTGATGC
Source organism: Mandrillus leucophaeus (assembly GCF_000951045.1). Classification (NCBI taxonomy): domain Eukaryota; kingdom Metazoa; phylum Chordata; class Mammalia; order Primates; family Cercopithecidae; genus Mandrillus; species Mandrillus leucophaeus. Next base: position 352,580 of record NW_012104654.1, read on the forward strand.
CATATCCGAGGCATTATGATAGAGTAGTAAGGGAGGGTTGGAGCCAGATTGCTTAGACTCAAATTAAACTAATTAAACCCTGTGCAACTTTAGGCAAGTTACTTCACCTGACTATGCCTGAGTTTTCTTATCTGGAGAATGGATATTAATGCCTACCTCATAGAGTGATTTTAAGAATTAAATGTAATAATATTTGTAAAGCACTTAAATACCATATTGCATGCAGAAGCACTTAATAAATATTAGCTATTGTTATTCTACTTCCTACTTGTAATATATATTTCTTCCCATAGATCATGCAGTGAGCTATGATCTCACCACTGCAGTCCAGCCTGGGCAACAGATTGAGCTGCTGTCTCAAAAAAAATAAAATAAAATAAAATAAAAATAAAAATAAAAAAGGAAAGGAAAAAAAAGAAAAAGAAAAAAGAGAGAGAGAGAGAGTGATATGGTTTGGCTGTGTCCCCTCCCAAATCTCACCTTGAGTTCCCACCTGTTGTGGGAGGGACTTAGTGGGAGGTAACTGAATCATGGGGGCGGGTCTTTCCCATGCTATTTTCATGATAGTGAATAAGTCTCATGAGATCTGATGGTTTTAAAAGGTGGAATTTCCCTGCACACTCTCTCTCTCTCTTTGCCTGCCGCCATCCATGTAAGACGTGACTCGCTCCCCTTTACCTTCCATCATGATTGTGAGGCCTCCCCAGCCACATGGAACTGTGGGTCCATTAAGCCTCTTCTTCTGTATAAATTACCCAGTCTTGGGTATGTTTTTATCAGCAGTGTGAGAGCAGACTAATACAGAGAGAGTGAGAGAGATAGGGAATCCTTAGGGAGAAATGGATATGGAACAACAGGAGTAAAGAGTTAGATTGTGTTGCTGTAGAAAAAGAGGTCAAGAGATAACCAATATTAAGAGTTTTCAGAATATCGTTTTAGTATCATCTGTTTGTGTGTTTGACAAAATGGTGTTGTATGCATATTATTCTACAGCTTGCCTTTTTCAATTAGCAATGAGGTTCTGAGATTTACACATGTTGATACAAACAGATCTAATATATTCCTTTTAACTATTATTGCTACTAATACTTGCTGTTACAAACAGTGCTGCCTGGAACCTTTGAATAAGTGTCTGCAAAGTGAATATGTGCCAGAGTTTCTCTCAAATAGAAATCTATATGTGGAACTGCTGGGTTGTAGGCTATGTGCAAATTGCTTGAACCAATTTATATTCCCGCAGCAGTATCTGAGAGTACCCAGTTCCTGAAAACCTTGCAAAGACTCATAAATAAAATTAAACCTTTGTGCCAATCTAAGGGAAAGAAACAGTATGTCATTGTTTTACTTTGCATTTCCCTGGTTTCTAGTGAGATTGAGCATCTTTTCATGTTTATTGGCCATTTGCATTTTCTCTTTTGTGAATCATCTGTTTATAATCTCTATTCAGATTTCTATTACATTGTCTGATATTTTCTTATTAATCTATGAGATGATCTTTTGTTAAGTATGCTGTATATACTTTCTCCTAATCAGCTTTGCTTAGCTTTCAGCTTTTTTTTCATGGAGTCTTTGGTCATACAGGCCTAAATATTAGTGCAATCAAGTTGATTGGTCTAGTTTCTCATTTTTGGGGGCTTGTTTTTCATTTTGCTTTTTGATTCTTATTTAAGAAATCCTCTTTACCACATATTTGTAAGAATATTCATTTATATTGATCTAAATACATCTCTTTCTATACAACACACACATACATATTTTAAGTGGACCCTTTCTATACACGAATTTGTCATCTTGGAAAATATAAAGGCTTCTGGTGCCAGAACACTCTGGCTATAGATATCATATTTGCTGAGAGGCAGAAGAAAAACTACAGATGAAGAAGAAAGATTCAAAATCTGATAGATGATCAAAAAAGTATTGCTTGGGCTTTGGAAGTGGTGAGTCTGAAACATGAAGGCAAACAGGACCAGCTTTAAGAATAGACTTTTTTCTTGAGGTTAAGTGGAAAGAGAACATACTGGGAAGGATGACATCAATCAGACAAGTGACATAAGCCTACATGTTGTAGAGAAGGAATGAGATTACTTTAGGAATAGGTAAAAATATGTGGGAAAAGATGTGAATCGACCCGAAAGAGATAGGGAATCTTAAATTAACTGGGAGTGGTAATGTGTGCCTGTAGTCCTAGCTACTCAGGGGCTGAGCAGGGAGGGTTGCTTGACCCCAGGAGTTGGAGGCTGCAATGAGCTATGATTGCTCCAGTCTGGGCGACAGAGCAAGAATGTGTGAGAGAGAAAGAGAAAGACAGATAGGGCATCCTTGGGGAAGAGGGGAATAGATACGGAACAACAGGAGTAAAAAGGTTGTGTTGCTGTAGAAAAAAAGGTCAAGAAAGCAGTATTTCTGTTGGTCTGAACAGAAGCTAGAAAACACAGAAGAAGACGTGTTGTTTTTTCCTGCACCGCTAAAGACTTGGGAAACATCACCAACAGTAACTCCACTTCAGAAATGTGTTGATGGAAGGATGCTACAGCTGGCATAAGTGTGGAGGCAGAGGGAAAATCTAACCTAGGGAGGAGGATTGTTAGGATGAAACATTTCCAAAGTGTAAAACAGTAGCTTCTTCAGCATAAACGACATCGTCAGACTTAAAACAAACAAACAAACCATCAACCCAGCCAACCATGGTATCTGGTGGGAGTTAGAGAAATAGAGAGAAGCAGGAAATTGGGTCTAGGGGAAATATAAGGTCAAGAACATAGGGTGCTTGGAGATGCCTCTTCTAAATAGGCAGAGCACTGTTGCAAGAAGGCAGAGCCTGCACTCTTGAGGCTCCAGCTCAGTTTATATGTTGTGCTGCATTTGGGCACCAGGAATATGAAGATAAATATAAAAGCAAATGAAGAAGTTTTTAAAATGCAGAATGAACACAAACAGGAAGAAAAGAACCTAAGAAATTCCTGGGGATTGGTGAGACCCTCAGTGCAAATTTCTGAATTGTGCAAGAAGAAGCACCAGTGTGTATAGGAGTGATGGACTTTTCAATGAAATCTGGAATTTAGTATCACAATTAATCTCCTGATCACGTTCCTTCTAACTGGGTTTAAGGTCATGAGAGTTGACAAACAGGGACCCTGGACAACTGCATGGATTGATTGACATCCTGCAATCCTGTTTTGTCTTATTCCTCCTCTTCTTTGAATATCAGTGTATTAGAATCTTACAGTGAATATGCGTTTGTACATCATTCATTCCTTAGCTGACATACCTGCTACCTTTGATTAGATAATTTTTGTGTCTTTGAAAGTGGGGCCATCCTTAAGCAAAACTGTGATGTTCTTCAATTTCTGACCCCGATCTACAGATTTTTCTATAGTTACACCCTTCTTTATCTTCTTTCTATACTTCCCCATCAAGTGGTGTGTGTATATCTTTAAAATTTTCTTCTCTGCTCCAAACTTAAAAGACATAGCTGTGGAAAAAACCCCAAAGCTAAACATTTTCATGGGCCAGAAATGGAAACACTCAGTGGTAAGCTGGACTGCAGTATAGGCCTGCTGGGCTGTAGGTCCAGAAATAGGCAGAGTGAGGAGGGTGACTCCTACAGGGCAATGAAAACCAAAGTGGTACACATGTGGTGGGGCACCAGAGCCAGCATCACGGTGTAAAACCAAAGGCTAGGTGGGCCTGCCTGACCATGAAAGGAGGTTGAAACCACTCTGATCACTGCTTGAAGCTGTGGCTTTATAAAGCTGAATCTCTGTAGGGAACGGGAGGAAATAGAGCAAGCCAAGCAGCAGGATCTATTTGGCTCAGTAACTAGATCTACAACAGTCCCATCACTCTGGGCTAGGAGCACCATATCTCCAAAGCAAGACCTGTTTCTGGATTTGCATGCTAAAGTTCTCCCTAGGGGCTGAGTGGAGGCAATTGCAAAACTTATACATAAGGAGAGGAGACCAGAGAGCAAGTAAACAAATACAACAAAAACAGCTCCACCCAAGATGAGTCTACCAACCCAAATATAAATAGTTCCATTAGGAAAACTACCACCAAAAAGACAGTAACAAAATCGTCAATCAAGAGAAGAATCCACTCCTAATGAAATACAAAACAATATACAACTATCAAGTGATTTAAAAATTGTGTTTCAGGTCTTTAAGGGGATAAAGAAGAACAAGAAGTGATTATTTGGACCTAGCAACAAAAGTTATATGTCAATAAATAATATTTAAAAAATTTACTGGGGAAATGGAAAAAAACTGAAATCTCTCAAGCCCTTATTGTATACTTAGATTTGACCAGCTAATTCTTATTCATTCAATCAATCAATTCTACTTGAGATGTGTAATGTGCCAAGTGCCATTCTAGGTGTTTGGCATACATCAGTGAAAAACAAAAAGAATCTCATGGCTCTTGAGCTTATATTCTAGCAAGGGTGCACAGTGAACAAAAATACATAATTAAATCATCTAGCATTACGTTTCTAAAAGTGATAGTGCTGCAGGGGATAAAAGAAAAGAAACAGGGTAAGAGAAGTGGGGAGCTCTGGAGTGGGTGGGTTGCAAATAAAAGTCTTATTTTATTTATTTAAACAGGTTCTACAACATGCACTGGAGCCTGTCAGGAGGGTGGGGAGAGAGAGTATTAGGAAAAAGAGCTAATGCGCTAATGCATGCTGGGCTTAATACCTAGGTGATAGGTTGATAGGTGCAGCAAATCACCATGACACACGTTTACCCATGTAACAAATCTGCACATCCTACATATGTACCCCTGAACTTAAAATAAAATTAGAAAAAAAAACCAGGTTCTAAAGAACCTGTATCTAATAAAACGTTAAGCCTGATTTAAGTTACTATATATATATTAAAGCAAAACATTTCATTTAAAAATGAATTCCGTATTTTCATTCATCATGTAGGCTGTATTTAGCCCGAATTAGTGTCGTTTTCATGTTTTTCTGCTTTTCAGTTGAGAGGAAGTTTGTTGAAATCATTTTTGCTTTCAGAAGAATATGTGCATGGCTCACTAATGTATGCTTGTGTTTTTCTTAGCTTGGTAGATTCATAGCAAGGCAGGACTTGTCAGGCAAGCCATAGTGCTTGGAGCTGAAGGGAACCAATCACCACAAGACAGTGTCCTGAGAAATGGCCATCAAAGCTGGAAGTCCACCCAAGCCAGCAATCTGAGGAGACATGGTAGAGAGCGAAGGTCCACATGGAAGCCCCAGGATGGGCAAAAAATATCAAGAGATTTGGAAATAAAGAACGGAAATGTCAATGAAGAGTTCAACTCTTTGTTGTGACCGGTGGTTGACACAGCCCCCAGGAGAACCTGAGAACATGTGCCCAAGGTGGTCAGGCTACAGCTTGGTTTTGTACATTTTAGGGAGATACAAGACATCGATCAATGTGTGCAAGATGTACATTGGTTCAGTCCCAAAAGGCGGGACAACTCAAAGTAGGGGCTTCCAGGTCATAGGTAGATTCAAAAATTTTCTGATTGGCAATTGGTTGGAAGAGTTAAATTATTGTCTGAAGACCTAGAATGAATGGAAGGCAATGTCTGGGTTAAGATAAAAGGTTGTGGAGACCAGGGTTCCCATTATGCTGATAGCATCAATAGAAGGGAACAGACTGTGAATGTTTCTTATCAGACTTAAAGAGTCTGTTCTGTCAGTCTTAAGGTCTCTGTGTTGATGTTAATGCTGGTCAGCTATGCCTGAATTCCAAAAGAGCGGAGAGTATGATGAGGCATGTCTGACCCCCACTTCCCATTATGGTCTGAACTGGTTTTTTAGGTTAACTTTGGAATGACCTTGGCTGAGAGGAGGGGTCCATTTAGATGGTTTGGGGGCTTAGAATTTTATTTTAGATTTACAGAAGCCAGAAAGTGGGAGAGAGAAAGAGAAAAAGCCATCTGTGACTGCTATTTACAGGGTCCTGTGGCCTGGGGTTTTGGTAGGGAAAAAAAGAGCTTTGCCCTGACCTGGATGTGTATATTCCCTTCTTGTTTAAAAAATAATACATAATCATCTTTCTGATGCAACTTGAAAGCAAGAATTTAAAAAAAAATCCACAAAATGATTGCTCTAAGCATGGTCAGAAAAAGATGAATTCTACATGGAAGGTGGATGCTTCAATTCTCTTGAGGCTGCTGCTTCTCCTGCTAGATCTTGATCAATAACGCTACCTGATGGGCAAAGCTGGGGCCAGTGGAATATACACATACTTCTGATATGATTTGAGGAGCAGCCACTTGAATGGCATCTCTGTCCCCAAATTGCATCTCTGTCACTTTCCATCTTGCCTGAAATTCCAATTCATGTAGATTAAGATTTTTTCTTTAGAATATCACATTAAAATGCAATTGTGTCACATAAGAATTCATCTACAAATTAATTTGGCAAACAAAGAACAGACTCTAGAGACCAAGACATTGATCAAGAAAAAATTGGGGAAAGAGAATGGAAAAAAGAGACAAAAGTAAAACCAGAGCGAGCAGCCCAGAAGATGTCCCCTCCTGGGGAATTGTGATGAAGCCTTTTGGGACCCCGGGAGGATGTAGAAAATTATCCAAAGGGGGCATATAGGGAAATCTTACTAATACTTATTTCTGAACTGAACATTTATAGAAACTTTTTAAAAAATGTGGCATCAGTTTATAAACATTATTTTATTTTGTTATTTCTAGGTATTAAAAATATGTACTATGGAAATAAAGATAGAGTAGGCCTTAGAGATCCAGGAAGGACTATTGTATTTAACTTTACAACTTGCAAGAGAAGGTGCCAAGATCTTTGTTAGCATAACTTTAATTCCAGCTGGTCATAGAATGTTCCACGGCTTGGAAGTATTTCTGGGACAGATTCAGCATTTAAATAAAAGGAAACTTACAGATCAGATAATCACTAGGGGGTATGGATGTTGGGAGGTTGGGAGTGATCAGGGAATGGGGATGATGAGTTTTTTTCTGAGATTTTAGGCTGAAGTGCCCAGTAGCCAGTTTGGAAGACCTTAGCCTCAGGTAGAACCATGAGTCAGCAAAACATATAAATAGTAGACCAGTTAGGAATCAGATGATGGCCATTTCCTGAGGAATGATAGATGACTTAGTGTACTTTCAGATAACGCATTCTTTGGAGTTCACAAAATGGTGAAATGTCAACTTAAGAAATTGTTTAAGTAAATATCCATAAGTACTTGAAAATCATTAACTTTTTTTTTTTTTTTTAAGACAAGGTCTCCCTCTGTTGCCCAGGCTAGAGTGCAGTGGTGCAATCATGGCTTACTGCAACCTCTGCTTCCCGGGCTCAAGAGATCCTCCTGCCTCAGCCTCCTGAGTAGCTGGGACTACAGGTGTGTGCCACTATGCCTGGCTAATTTTTGTATTTTTTGTAGAGATGGAGTCTCACTATGTTACTCAGGCTGATCTGGAACTCTTGGGCTCAACCAATCCACCCATCTTGGCCTCCCAAAGTGCTGGGATTACAGATGTGAGCCATCATGCCTGGCCACATTTTTTAAATGTAAAAATTACTACTTTTTTTTTTTAATGGCATGTTTCCTTGACTTGGTCTGCTTATTGTCCATTACCCTGATTAAAGGTGGCTATGCAGGTGGAATTGGGAACTGGGTACCCAGAGTTGGCAGCTCATGGATACCTCAGCATTTATCCTCTTCCTTTTGTCTTTGTTGGGAGGAAAAGACTTCCTCTACCCTCTTATGTTCAATAACAGGGGCCTGCAAATTAAACTGACAAAACACAGACAAACAAGAGGAAAAGGCTTGTTATTCATATACATATAGAACTAACAAAAGAAGTAGCTAGCTTGATAAATAATTGAAGTTTACATACCCCAGTAGGAAAAAGGGAGGTGGTAGAAAATACTTCTATGAGAAGAACAAATAGATTTCTTTAGGAAAGAAAAATGGGTTTTAGGAGAACAAGTAGGAGATAAGAAAGTTTATGATCACGTTTGTTCATGCAGGAACTCTTTTGTCTTCTTCATGGCCGTGAAACTCCTCCAGAGAGGAGGAGGTAGATGTACTCTCAGTTTTCTTCTTGGGAGTAGACTTGCTCTAAAGAAGGAGTATATGGAAGCCTCTTTTCCCACAAGTTGCTGCTTCTAGTAATGTAAGGGAAGCTCCTAGAAGGCTTCTTTCCACATCTGTTAAATCTCAAATATCTTCAGCTTAAAATAATTTTCATACCAACTGTGGGGTTCCAAGTGCATCCCCATATCCCTTTTATATCTTAGACTAATCCATAGCAACATCAACATTCCTCCATGTCTTAAAATTTTTTAAATGTCTTTATGTCAGAAAACTTTCAGTTTTAATCATAGAAAACCCAACTCAAATAGATTTTAAGTATAAGGGAGAATTTCTTGATTCACCTACCTGGAAAGTTCAAGAGTAGATGTTACCAGACTCTCTTTCTTCAGTTATCAGCTTTGCTTTCTTCTATATTGGCTTTTTTCTCAGGCAAAATCCCTCTTATGGTGGGAAGATGGGAAGGAAGCCCCTCTCTCAGTTGCTCTAGCAAATGTGTAGAATTAGCTTCAGTGTGTTTAAGTGAATAATAGACCCATCAATGGACCAATTACTGTGGCCAGTGTGGTTCCAACTAGCTAAGCCCAGGTTATATGCCCACCCCTGGACCACGCTGTGGGCTCAACTCTTCTGAAACTCACATATTGAAAGTAGGAGAAAGATGAGTTCTGAAAAAAGTTCACTTACCAGAAGAAGGTAAAATGGATTTTAGTGGCCAACACCAACAGAAGCTTTTTATAGTTTTTTTATTTTTATTTTTATTTTTTATGTTTGGTCTATAGTTAAATAGTGTCCTTAGGATTTATGTAAAGTTAGTATTTATTGGATGTTGGAGATGCAATATGATTCAGGCCGTGCGAGGCTATAGACCTGTCTGGGATTTTCTCCACAGCTAATGGGTAAGTACAAGAGCCTCCCAAAAGAAAACAATGGATAAGACTCCAAAAGATGAGCAAAACTGAATTGAAGGAAAATAAGTTCCATACGTCTAATACACAGCATGGTGACTAGGTGACTATAGTTAAAAATACTGTTATTTTATACTTGAAGTTTGTTTAGGAGTAGATCTTAAATGTTCTCACTACAAACAAAAAATCTATGTGAAGTGATGAGCATGTTAATTAGCTTGATTGTGGTAGTCATTTCTCAATTAGATACATATCAAAACATCGCATATACTGTAAATATATGTGTGTATATATAATTTTTATTTGTCAGTTATACCTCAGTATAACTGGAAAAAAACAGGTGTGTTCCCTGAACACCTACCCACTGCCCTCCCAAAAAACCCAAACTGAATTGAAGGAAATTATATTTGCAGTCTCTCCTAACAATAGTCTTCCTAATTATTATTGGGTGTGGTTTGAATGATGACAGTGTTACTGGAAAGGGGTCCAGATGCAGACCCCAGGAGAGGGTTCTTGGATTTCACGCAAGAAAGAATTCAGAGCAAGTTGACAGAGTAAAATGAAAGCAAGTTTATTAAGAAAGCAAAGGAATAAAAGAATAGCTACTCCATAGACAGAGCAGCCCTGAGGGCTGCTGATTGCCCCTCCCCCCACTTTTTTTTTGAGATGGAGTCTGGCTCTACTGACCAGGCTGAAGTGCGGTGGCCTGATTTCGGCTCACTGCCAACTCCACCCCCTTGGTTCACACCATTCTCCTGCCTCAGCCTCCTGAGTAGCTGGGACTACAGGGGCGTGCCACCATGTTCGGCTAATTTTTTTTTTCTTTTTCTTTCTTTTTTTTTTTTAGTAGAGACAGGGTTTCACAGTGTTAGCCTGGATGGTCTCAATCTCCTGACCTTGTGATCTGCCCGCCTCAGCCTCCCAAAGTGCTGAGATTACAGGCGTGAGCCACCGCGCCCAGCCCTGGTTGCCCATTTTTATGATTATTTCTTGATGATATGCTAAACAAGGTCCTAAATTGGGCCTCTAACCCAATCTCGTAATTTACCCGGGTACCCCACCACTTACCCCAAATCGGCCAATCAGTGCTGCAGTCTATTTCCTTTGGGGCGGGGGGTGGGGAGTTTCCTTCAGTATCATCCCCAACATGGTTCGTCCTAAAGACGTTACCGGACCCCACCACTCACTTTAGTCCCTTCAGTGGTTCGCCAGAAAGAGGTTACTGGACCCACCACTCACCCAAGTTAGCCTTTCGGTCGGGGGTTTCCTTAGTATTGTTGCTTCATGTCCACACCGACCCATGGGGTCTGGCAACATCTTTCTGATGACAAGGAGGCGACAATACTAAGGAAACCCCCGAGCCAAAGGCTAACTTGGGTGAGTGGTGGGGTCTGGTAACAATAGGAGGGAGAAACTGAACTGGGCAGGAATTGTGAAAAGTACTGTGCCACGGGCAGGGACATATTAGGTTTCTGCAAAAGTAATTGCGATTTTTTTCCATTAAAAGTAATGGCAAAAACTGCAACTACTTCATATAACCGTTATCAAAGTTGAGTCCTGGAACTTGGTATCATGAAATCAATAAAGTTTCTTAAGTATCCATCAGTCAAACTAGGCTCTGACTTCCTCGTGTTATCCTAGTAACCTCAGGGTGTTTATTAAGGAAGGTGTCAGGGGAAGTAACACAATTAACAGGACTTTTCTGTACTGTGTAAACTGGTTCTCAGTAAGTGTGTGTTCTTTGTCTTGATCTGTCACTTTCTTAAGGAGATGGTATTATTCCCCTTAGATTTCTGCACATGGAAGGTGATTGATGAGACAAATGGATTCCTCTATTAGTAAAAAGACTCATTATCACACCACTCTCTCATCACCGATTGACTATATTTCTGGACATCCTCCCTTTGGTTGAGTTATAGCCAATGTTAATTGGGATGACTCATATTTTACTCTTAGTATTTACCAGTGACTTTTCTACCTGACATACGGCAACTGTAGTTTGACTTAAACACAAAGGGCCATTCCAAATAATAACAGATAAATCCATAATGCATATTTGACTCCAGTTCAGGTCATTATAACTTTTTCATTTCTTTCTTTTTTATTATTATTATACTTTAAGTTCTAGGGTACATGTGCACAATGTGCAGCCTTGTTACACATGTATACCTACATGTGCCATGTTGGTTTGCTGCAACCATTAACTCATCATTTACATTGGGTATTTCTCCTAATGCTATCCCTCCCCCAATCCCCCACTCCCTGATAGGCCCCAGTGTGTTATGTTCCCCTCCCTGTGTCCTAGTGTTCTCATTGTTCAGTCCCCACCTATGAGTGAGAACATGCAGTGTTTGGTTTTCTGTCCTTGTGATAGTTTGCTCAGAATGATGGTTTCCAGCTTCATCCATGTCCCTGCAAAGGACATGAACTCATCCTTTTTTATGGCTGCACAGTATTCCATGGTGTATATGTGCCACATTTTCTTAATCCAGTCTGTCACTGATGGACATTTGGGTTGGTTCCAAGTCTTTGCTATTGTGAATAGTGCCACAATAAACATACATGTGCATGTGTCTTTAGAGTAGCATGATTTATATTCCTCTGGGTATATACCCAGTAATGGGATGGCTGGGTCAAATGGCATTTCCAGTTCTAGATCCTTGAGGAATCGCCACACTGTCTTCCACAATGGTTGAACCAATTTACACTCCCACCAACAGTGTAAAAGTGTTCCTATTTCTCCACATCCTCTCCAGCATCTGTTGTTTCCTGACTTTTTAATGATTGTCATTCTAACTGGCATGAGATGGCATCACATTGTGGTTTTGATTTGCATTTCTCTAATGACCAGTGATGATGAGCGTTTTTTTTTGTATGTCTGTTGGCTGCATAAATGTCTTCTTTTGAGAAGTATCTCTTCATATCCTTCGCCCACTTTTTGATGGGGTTGTTTTTTTCTTGTAAATTTGTTTAAGTTCTGCGTAGATTCTGGATAATAGCCCTTTGTCAGATGGGTAGATTGCAAAACTTTTCTCCCATTCTGTAGGTTGCCTGTTCACTCTGATGGTAGTTTCTTTTGCTGTGCAGTAGTTCTTTAGTTTAATTAGATCCCATTTGTCTATTTTGGCTTTTGTTGCCGTTGCTTTTGGTGTTTTAGTCATGAACTCCTTGCCCATGCCTATGTCCTGAATGGTATTGCCTAGGTTTTCTTCTAGGGTTTTTATGGTTTCAGGTCTAACATTTAAGTCTTTAATCCACCTTGAATTAATTTTTGTATTAGGTGTAAGGAAGGGATCCAGTTTCAGCTTTCTACATATGGCTAGCCAGTTTTCCCAGTATCATTTATTAAATAGGGAATTTTTTCTCCATTTCTTTTTATCAGGTCTGTCAAAGATCAGATGGTTGTAGATGTGTGGTGTTATTTTGGTCTATATCTCTGTTTTGGTACCAGTACCATGCTGTTTTGGTTACTGTAGCCTTGTAGTATAGTTTGAAGTCAGGTAGCATGATGCTTTGTGTTTTTTTTTTGCTTAGGATTGTCTTTCCAATGCGGGCTCTATTTTGGTTCCATATGAACTTTAAAGTAGTTTTTTTCAATTCTGTGAAGAAAGTCATTGGTAGTTTGATGGGTACGGCATTGAATCTATAAATTACCTTGGGCAGTATGGCCATTTTCACGATATTTATTCCTCCTATCCATGAGCATGGAATGTTTTTCCATTTGTTTGTGTCCTCTTTTATTTTGTTGAGCAGTGATTTGTATTCTCCTTGAAGAGGTCCTTCACATCCCTTGTAAGTTGGATTCCTAGGTATTTTATTCTCTTTGTAGCAATTATGAATGGTGAATGGGAGTTCACTCATGATTTGACTCTCTGTCAGTCTGTTATTGGTGTATAAGAATGCTTGTGATTTTCACACATTGGTTTTGTATCCTGAGACTTCGCTGAAGTTGCTTATCAGCTTAAGGAGATTTTGGGCTGAGACGATGGGGTTTTCTAAATGTATAAACATGTCATCTGATTATACTAAATGTATAATCATGTCACAGGGGCAATGTGACTTCTTCTTTTCCTGATTCAATACCCTTTATTTCTTTCTCTTGCCTGATTGCCGTGGCCAGAACTTCCAACACTATGTTGAATAGGAGTGGTGAGAGAGGGCATCCTTGTCTTGTGCTGGTTTTCAAAGGGAATGCTTCCAGTTTTTGCCCATTCAGTATGATATTGGCTGTGGGTTTTTCATAAATAGCTTTTATTATTTTGAGATACGTTCCATCAATACCCAGTTTCTTGAGAGTTTTTAGCATGAAGGGCTGTTGAATTTTGCTGAAGGCCTTTTCTGCATCTATTGAGATAATCAAGTGGTTTCTATCATTGGTTCTGTTTATGTGAAGGACTACGTTTATTGATTCGTGTATGTTGAACCAGACTTGCATCCCAGGGATGAAGCCGACTTGATCGTGGTGGATAAGCTTTCTGATGTGCTGCTGGATTTGGTTTGCGGATATTTTATTGAGGATTTTTGCATCGATGTTCATCAGGCACATTGATCTAAAATTCCCTTTTTTTTGTTGTGTCTTTGCCAGGCTTTGGTATCAGGATGATGCTGGCCTCATAAAATGAGTTAGGGAGGATTCCCTATTTTCTATTGATTGGAATGGTTTCAGAAGGAATGGTAGCAGCTCCTCTTTGTACCTCTGGTAGAATTAGGCTATGAATCCATCTGGTCTTGGACTTTTTTTGGTTGGCAGGCTATTAACTATTGGCTCAATTTCAGAGCCTGTTATTGGTCTATTCAGAAATTCCACTTCTTCCTGGTTTAGTCTTGGGAGAGTGTATATGTCCAGGAATTCATCCATTTCTTCTAGATTTTCTAGTTCATTTGTGTAGAGGTGTGTATAGTATTCTCTATGGTAGTTTGTATTTCTGTGGGATTGGTGGTGATATCCCCTTTATAATTTTTTATTGTGCCTATTTGATTCTTCTCTCTTTTCTTCTTTACTAGCAGTCTATCAATTTTGTTGATCTTTTCAAAAAACCAGCTCCTGGATTCATTGATTTTTTGAAGGATTTTTTTTGTGTCTCTATCTCCTTCAGTTCTGCTCTGATCTCAGTTATTTCTTGCCTTCTACTAGCTTTTGAATTTGTTTGCTCTTGCTTCTCTGGTTCTTTTAACTTTGATGTTAGGGTGTTGATTTTAGATCTTTCCTGCTTTCTCTTGTGGGAATTTGATGCTATAAATTTCCCTCTACACACTGCTTTATATGTACCCCAGAGATTCTGGTATGTTGTGTCTTTGTTCTCATTGGTTTCAAAGAACATCTTTATTTCTGCCTTCATTTCATTATTTACCCAGCAGGTTCTTCAGTTTCCATGTAGTTGAGTGATTTTGAGTGAGTTTCTTAATCCTGGGTTCTAATTTGATTGCACTGTGGTCTGAGAGACAGTTTGTTGTGATTTCTGTTCTTTTACGTTTGCTGAGGAGTGCTTTACTTCCAATTATATTGTCAAGTTTGGAATACGTGCGATGTGGTGCTGAGAAAAATGTATATTCTGTTGATTTGGTATGAAGAGTTCTGTAGATGTTTATTAGGTCCACTTGGTGCAGAGCTGAGTTCAAGTCCTGGATATCCTTGTTAACCTCTGTCTCATTGATCTGTCTAATATTGACAATGGGGTGTTAAAGTCTCCCATTATTATTGTGTGGGAGTCTAAGTCTCTTTGTAGGTCTCTAAGGACTTGCTTTATGAATCTGGGTGCTCCTGTATTGAGTGCATATACATTTAGGATAGTTAGCTCTTCTTGTTGAATTGATCCCTTTACCATTACGTAATGGCCTTCTTTGTCTCTTTTGATCTTTGGTGGTTTAAAGTCTGTTTTATCAAAGACTAGGATTGCAACCCCTGCTTTTTTTTGCTTTCCATTTGCTTGATACATCTTCCTCTATCCCTTTATTTTGAGCCTATGTGTGTCTTTGCACATGAGATGGGTCTCCTGAATACAGCACACTGATGGGCCTTGACTCTTTATCCAATTTGCCAGTCTATGTCTTTTAATTGGGGCATTTAGCCCATTTATATTTAAGGTTAATATTGTTATGTGTAAATTTGATCCTGTCATTATGATGTTAGCTGGTTATTTTGCCCATTAATTGATGCAGTTTCTTCATAGCATCGATGATCTTTACAATTTGGCATGTTTTTGCAGTGACTGGTACCGGTTTTTCCTTTCCATGTTTAGTGCTTCCTTCAGGAGCTCCTATAAGACTGGTCTGGTGGTGACAAAATCTCTCAGCATTTGCTTGTCTGTAAAGGGTTTTGTTTCTCCTTCACTTATGAAGCTTAGTTTGGCTGGATATGAAATTCTGGGTTGAAAATTCTTTTCTTTAAGAATGTTGAATATTGGCCCCCACTCTCTTCTGGCTT
>NW_012104654.1:368028-393293 GCF_000951045.1 Mandrillus leucophaeus
CTAAGCATTTGCTTATCTGTAAAGGATCTTATTTCTCCTTCACTTATGAAACTTAGTTTGGCTGGTTATGAAATTCTGGGATGAAAATTCTTTTCTTTAAGAATGTTGAATATTGGCCCCCACTCTCTTCTGGCTTGTAGAGTTTCTGCTGAGAGATCTGCTATTAGTCTGATGGGCTTCCCTTTGTGGGCAACCCAACCTTTCTCTCTGGCTGCCCTTAACATTTTTTCCTTTATTTCAACCTTGGTGAATCTGACAATTATGTGTCTTGGGGTTGCTTTTCTTGGGGAGTATCTTTGTGGTGTTCTATGTATTTCCTGAATTTGAATGTTGGCCTGCCTTGCTAGTTTGGGGAAGTTCTCCTGGGTAATATCCTGAAGAGTGTTTTCCAACTTGGTTTCGTTCTCCTCATCACTTTCAGGTACACCAATCAAATGTAGATTTGGTCTTTTCACATAGTCCTATATTTCTTGGAGGACTTGTTCATTCTTTTTGCTGTTTTTTCTCTAAACTTCTCACTTTATTTTATTAATTTCATCTTCAATCACTGATACCCTTTCTTCCACTTGATTGAATCAGCTATTGAAGCTTGTGCATGTGTCACGTAGTTCTCGTGCCATGGTTTTCAGCTCCATCAGGTCATTTAAGATGTTCTCTACTCTGTTTATTCATTTAGCCAATCATCTAATCTTTTTTCAAGGTTTTTAGCTTCCTTGAGATGGGTTCAAACTTCCTCCATTAGCTCGGAGAAGTTTGTTATTACCGACCTTCTGAAGCCTACTTCTGTCAACTTGTCAAAGTCATTCTCTGTCCAGCTTTGTTCTGCTGCTGGCGAGGAGCTACGATGCTTTGGAGGAGAAGAGGTGCTCTGATTTTTTGAATTTTCAGCTTTTCTGCTCTGGTTTCTCCCCATCTTTGTGGTTTTATCTACCTTTGGTCTTTGATGTTGGTGACCTATAGATGGAATTTTGGTGTGGATGTCCTTTCTGTTGATGTTGACGCTATTCCTTTCTGTTTGTTATTTTTCCTTCTAACAGTCAGGTCCCTCAGCTGCAGGTCTGTTGGAGTTTGCTGGAGGTTCACTCCAGACCCTGTTTGCCTGGGTATCACCAGCGGAGGCTGTAGAACAGAAAATATTGCAGAACAGAAAATATTGCAGAACAGAAAATATTGCTGCCTGATCCTTCCTCTGGAAGCTTTGTCACAGAGGGGCACCCACCTGTATGAGGTGTCAGTCGACCCCTACTGGGAGGTGTCTCCCAGTTAGGCTACCTGGGGGTCAGGGACCCACTTGAGGAGGCGATCTGTCCGTTCTCAGAGCTCAAACACTGTGCTGAGAGAACCACTGCTCTCTTCAGAGCTGTCAGACAGAGACGTTTGAGTCTGCAGAAGTTTCTGCTGTCTTTTGTTCAGCTATGCCCTGCCCCCAGAGGTGGAGCCTATAGAGGCAGCAAGCCTTGCTGCTCTGCGGTGGGCTCTGCCCAGTTCGAGCTTCCCAGCCACTTTGTTTACCTACTCAAGCCTCAGCAATGGCGGATGCCCCTCCCCCTGCCGGCTGCTGCCTTGCAGGTCGATCTCAGACTGCTGTGCTAACAGTGAGCAAGGCTCCATGGGCATGGGACCTGCTGAACCAGGCACGGGATATAATCTGGTGTGCTGTTTTCTAAGATGGTTGGAAAAGCGCAGCACTTGAGTGGGAGTGTCCCATTTTTCCAGGTACAGTCTGTCATGACTTCCCTTGGCTAGGAAAGGGAAATCCCCTGACCCCTTGCACTTCCCAGGTGAGGCGACACCCTGCCCTGCTTCGGCTTACCCTCTGTGGGCTGCACCCACTCTCCAACCAGACCCAGTGAGATGAACCAGGTACTTCAGTTTGAAATGCAGAAATCACCCATCTTCTGGATCAATCACACTGGGAGCTACAGACTGGAGCTGTTCCTATTTGGCCATCTTGGAACAGCTCTCTCTTTTTTTTTTTTTTGAAATGGACTCTCACTCTGTTGCCCAGGCTGGAGTGCAGTGGCACCATCTTGGCTCACCACAATCTCTGCTTCCTGGGTTCAAGCGATTCTCCTGCCTTAGCCTGCCAAGCTGGGATTACAGGCCTGCACCACAATGCCTGGCTAATTTTTTTTTTTTTTTGTATTTTTTAGTAGAGTTGGGGTTTTACCATGTTTGCCAGGCTGGTCTCAAACCCCTGACCTCAAGTGATCTGCCTGCCTCAGTCTCCCAAAATGCTGGACCACACTCAGCCACTTTTTAATTTATTTCTGATTGCCATAATACTTCTAAGCCAATACTGACTGAGACCTGTTCTGTACCAGCCATGGTCCCGGGAACTACAGATAGAAAGATGATTAAAAATATGGTATTTGCTCACTGTGATAAGTCCAATAAAGGATTCACATATGTAACCCAAATGTCTCCAACAAGTTTCTGGCTCCTGGATGTGATGATTTCAACTGTTTTTCCCTATATGCATGTTAATTAATAGCATCACTCACCTTACCTTCTCACCTTACCTCAATCTTTCTTCTCTCTGTGAATCTACAAAAATGGGAGTTTGTTTCTCATATAGTTTATGTCAACAGCCTATGTCTGCCAGCCTTCTGTTTCGGCAGCTTCCCTCATTGTCCCTCATTAATTATTAATAACGATTGTCCACATTGTCCACATTGATAGTGCCTAACTCTCTATTACTGTACTTGGAGTGTGTACCCAGGGGAACTAACCTGTTTCCCATCTTTGGTGTTCACTCCTTTCTCTGGTTTGTTGGTTACATTTTTTTTGGCTCCACTCTTCAGTAGGGATTGGGACAAGGGATGAGAGTGAGGTGGAAGAGAAAAAAGGTATCTTTCTGGCAGAATTGCTTAGGCTCATGATGATAAGGTTTTTTTTAACTTTTTTTTTTTCTGATAATCTTGCTTTTTAGCCCCATAGTATATAGGGAACCAGGTGGATGGATGAGTGTGGCTTAAGTTGAGCCTCATTTGAACTCAGAACAAATGTTTCCATCTAGTCAACACTTATCCTCAGGCCTGGCTCACTGTGGCACACTCCTCTCTGGAGTCTGGCTTATGGTGGCCCTCTTCCCAAGCCCACTGGACATGCCTATGTATTTCTGAGCCTTGGTTGTGGATAGGTTCAAACTCATTGCCATGGAGTCCTCAGGAGTCATGTAAATAAGTATGTTTTGATCATCTTTGCTGTTAACAAGTCTCTCTAAAACCTAGTGGCTTAAAATAAGCATCATTTTATTATCTCTCATAGTTTCATGGGTTGACTCAGGTGGGCAGTTCTGCTTGTTTCACTTGGAGTCTCTCATGTGGTTGCCGTCAGTTGGTGACTGTGGTTAGAGTCATCTGGGCTTTACTGGGATCACTGTGCCTGTTCATTCTCTAAGCAGACTCAAGACCTCTTCTGTTCTTATGGCCACTCCATATGGCCTCTGTCGCAGAACTTCTTACACGGCAGCTTAGGGTTTCTCAAAGCCAGCATTCCAAGATGCAGGAAACAAAATCAGTACATCCTTTTAAAGACTAGGCTTAGAAATAGTGTAGCATTACTTCTGCTTTATTCTACTGGTTAACTCAAGTCACAGCCCAGCCCAGATTCAATGTGGGAGGGCTTTATGCAAGGATATGAATACCAAGTGCCATGGTACGATGGATGGCCATCCTTAGAGACTAGCCACCACAGTCCACCCTCTGTTTCTCAATGATGTATGTCCTTCCTCCATGCAAAATACATTTTTCTCCCTTCCAAGGCCATTAAAGTCTACTTATATCATGGCATTAGGTTTGAGCTTTAAATCCAGGATCATGTCACCTCAATCATATCTAGGCAAGCTTAAGGTTTCTTGGGTTTGGCTTAAGGTTTCTAAGGTTCTTGGGTTCGGCTACCGTGAACCTGAAGATTGATGAAGTAAAAAGACAAAGAATCTGCTTCCCACTCAACAGACAAATACAATGGCTAGGCAGTGATGAAAAATTGAAATAGAAATCCCATTCATGAAAGGGAAAATAGGAAGCATAGAGCAGTCGCTTGTTCATAGCAATTCTGAAATTAAGTTGAGAAAATGTTGCCAATTCTTTGACCAAAATTCATTTCTACTCCCTAGAGTAGTCCTCTGTGGCTCTTGGTTCCACCACTTGGGCTTTTGTTTTCACCCTCTGAGTCATCTTTCCTTTTGCATAAGAAATGGCCTATATTTACAGCTGAGTAGCTTCCTCAGCTTTCTATCAATATAAACTTAGTGCCCAGCAACTTCTTTTCATTTTTTTAAAGACATTTATTCAGCATCATTATCAGACTATTACACTTAGCAATCAATCACATGGGTGCAAAAAAAAAAAAAAAAAATCTACATTAAAATCCTTTGTTGGAATGCTTTACACTTTCCACAGAACAGAAACTAAAATAACCTGTTATACAATTAGTTACAAATACAGTCCTCGAGTTTTTTGCCCATACACATGAGTATTTGTCTAAACCAGGTCTTCTTTGTAGCAGCTAGACCATGCCACCACTGTGCTTGGCTGAGTTCACAAATCTGTTGTAACCTGTAGCTTCCCTGTCACTTCTCTGGCTCTCCTTTTCTGCTAAGCTTTGTTTCCTAATTAAAATCTTCTGCCACTGCCATAGTTACTGCTGCTACTGGAACAGCCATAGCCACCTTGGTTTCATGGTTTGGCTAAGTATTGGTCATCACCACCACAGGGGCCAGAGCTTCTGCCTCCAATCCTTCCTTCATGGGTCCAAAATTTGAAGATTGATTGTTGTAATTGCCAAAGTCATTGTAGCTTCCACCACCTCCAAAACTGCTTCCATCATTACCAAATCCATTATAGCCATCCCCACTGCCACCATATCCACCACCACCATGGCTGCCACCAAAGCCACCACAACCATTGAAGTTTCCTCCATGACCAAAGTTGTCATTCCCACCGAAACCACCTCCACAACCACCACCAAAGTTTCCAGAACCACTTCGACCTCTTTGGCTGGATGAAGCACTAGCCATCTCTTCCTTTGACAGGGCTTTCCTAACTTCACAGCTGTGGTCATTCACAGTACAGGTATTTCTGAATGACAATCTTATCCACAGAGTCATCGTCGTCAAAGGTTACAAAGGCAAAGTCCCCTTTCATGCCACTGCCTTGGTCAGTCCTGATTTCAATCACTTCAATTTTTCCATCTGTTCAAAATAATCTCTAAGGTGATGTTCTTCAGTATCTTCTTTAATGCCACCAACAAATATCTTTTTCACAGTAAGTGGGCACCCGGTCTTTGAGAATCTTCTCTTGAGACAGCTCTCTTTGGTTCCACACTCTTCCATCCACCTTGTGTGGCCTTGCATTCATGGCTGCATCCACCTCCTCCACAGTGGCATATATGACAAACCCAAAGCCCCTGGCGCGCTTGGTGTTTGAATTTCTCATGACCACACAGTCTCTGAGCATTCTCCATTGCTCAAAATGGCTCCTCAGGCTCTCACCAGTTGTTTCAAAGCTCAGCCCTCCAATGAAGAGCTTCCTCAGCTGTTCGGGCTCTTTGGGAGACTCTGATTTAGACATGACAGCAGGAAGAAGAGAGACTTTAATGATGCTTCTTTGGTGGCATCCACGGGCAGAAACGAGCAAGCCGATGAACATATCTCAGACTTCTTTTCATTTTAAACTATGTTTGCGTCTTTTAGTCCAAGCTGATGGTACCTTATGAGTACAGATTTCTTAAACTGTGCAAGTGTCCTATAAATCTTACAGGGTCACTTGATTAGACAGAAGCCACATGCACAATTGTTTTTGAGACAGACCCCCCTACCTTGGCCTGGGAATCAGGGTACTGTGGAACAACGTCTTAATATTCTCAGGAGCTCTATTGTCTGGGTGAGATTGTTTATAAGACATGCCATTTAAGGTTCTTAGAAGTCTTTCTGTGTAATTAAAAGAGTCTATGAGGAATATCCTCAACACTTCCTAAGGTCTCAACAAATTAGCCACCTCACTGATGCAAAATTACTCTTGGGATCATGTTTTGCCAGAAGGGTCCTGGATTTGGTCTTTGCTCTCAGGTCATCTCTTCCAGGATCTTTTGCTGCCTGGAGGAGCTAGAAAAGAGAAAGTTTTATTTTTGAATCCAGAAAGCCCTAAATTCTGTATATTTCTCCTAATTTTGGTTAAAAACTGAAGAATTACGTTTTTAGTTCATTTTGCTCCTCTTGTATGTTAACACACGCAGCCAAAAGAAACCAGTTGGTGCTTTCGATACAGTCGTATGTGTGGGGAGTTGGTTCCAGGAACACTGCAGATACCAGAATTCGAGGATGCTCAAGTCTCTTATATAAAATGGTATAGTATTTGCATATAAACTATGCACATCCTTCCGTATACTTTAAAACATCTCTAGATTACTTATAATACCAGATACAATGTAAATACTATGTAAATAATTGTTGTACTGCATTTTAAAAATTTGTATTATTTTTATTGCTGTACTATTATTATTTATTTGAATATTTTCCATCCGTGGTTGGTTGAACCAATGGATGAGAAACCCATGGAGGCAGAACCCATGGATATGGAGAAGTTGACCACATTCTGACTGAAAATCTCCTAGCCAGAGCTATCTGTTTATGACATATTCTTCTTGTCTTCATGCTACAGGAGATAGTTTTGCTAATTGGTCTGCACATAATTCAGGTCATGTTCTCCAGTTTCCAATAGCAATTTCTTCGGTGTCCTTCAAGCCTTCCCTATTCATCAAGGAGCTTTCCAGCTTCTGCCTGCCACTGAATTGCAAAGCCCATGCCATATGTTTTAGGGTTTTGTTATGGCAATACCCTACTTCTGTGAATCAAATTCTGTTTTGGTTGTGTATTGCTGTCTAACCAACTACCTTAAAACTTAGTGAGTGCTTTAAACAATAACCAGTTTATTAGCTCTCATTGCTCTGTGGTTGACTGGGCACAGCCATGAAGTTCTACTGGTTTAACTGGGGTCTTTCTTGTGGCTGCAGTCAGATATTGGCTGTGGTGGAGGTCACCTGGTGGCTGCAACTGGGCTCCCGAGACAGTTAGGTCTCTATCCTTCTCCATATGGCCTCTCTGTGTGGTCTTTCTAGTCACGCAGCTGTACTTCCTTCTTTCTTTCTTGAGACAGAATCTCACTCTGTCGCCCAGGCCCAGGCTGGAGTGCAATGGCACGATCTCAGCTCACTGCAGCTTCCACCTCCCAGGTTCAGGCGATTTTTGTGCCTTAGCCTCCCGAGTAGCTGGGATTGCAGGTGTGTGCCACCATGCCCGGCTAATTTTTGTATTTTTAGTAGAGACATAGTTTCACCATGTTGGCCAGGCTGGTCTCGAACCCCTGACCTCAAGTGATCCACCTGCCTCAGCCGTCCAGAGTGCTGGGATTGCAGGCATGAGCCACTGCGCCCGCCGTAGTTACATGGCTGTACTTACACTGTGGCTCTGGACTCCACAAATTGAATGTTCCAAGAGGGAGGAAGAAGCAGCAGCCAGTTCTTTTAAAGGCTGAAATTGGTGCTCTGCCACTTCGAACACACTTGATTGGGAATCTTAAGTCAGTGTAGGAGAGAACCACACGAGGGCATGGATACCACGAGGTATGAAATTTGGTGTCCATCTTAGGAGACTAGTTACCACGCAGTATACGTGGCTAGATATTTGCAATTTGAAGTCAGTAGGAATGGAGAAGTTTTCCTTAATTATGGATGCAATTGTATTAGAGGATCTGCTGCGGTTCAGCTGGGAACATACCTACATACATTCAGGTATGTTTATGGATGTGTGTGTGTGTGTGTGTGTGTGTGTGTGTGTGTAGACAGATATTAAAAATTTTGAAAATGCATGCAGTCATTGCCTAATAACAGATAATTTACAAAAAATACTTTGCTATGTGAATTAATATGGAGGAAAATGGGAAAGACAAGAAACAGTCTGGAAGTGAAGGAATTCCTCATCTAAACCAAAGATTGCTACAGTATAGTAGTGTGACCTTGGACAAGTTTCAGCCTCTCTGGCTCTTGGTTTTCTTATCTTATGAACCCTTTCCTGTTTAAAATTCTTGGACACTAATCACATGTTTTGCTCTTTCTCATATTTCAAGATTGAGCTGAAGTGCTACCTCTTCTGTGATGTCTTACTCCATATCTAAATCTAATCACTTCCTATGCAGAGTGATGTGATGTTCTCAGATTCATGTCCACCAAGTTAGCAAAAACGTTTTAAATGTTTCACCACATCTAGAGAACAAGGGATTTGTAAAATCAAACAGTAATTTGAATTATTTGTCTGTGGGCTGAAAACATAGATTTGTCATTTTTTAAGCTTCTGCTTTTCATCATGGACATAACATAAGTGAAGTTCTCTATGTGGATGGCTGTTTCAACAGTTGTTTAAATAGATGTAATTATGGTCGTAGGGTAGACTAACTGCTGAAACAAAGAACCTCAACATTTCAGTGGTTTAATATAATAAAAGTTTAGTTTTTGCGCATGTAATAGTTCAATATGAGCATTTGTGGACAAGCAGTTCCTGGGTAGCTCTCCTCTGTAATTTCTTCACAGTTTTTCTTTTTTTTTTTTTTTTTTAAATGTCATTGAGGACTTCTCCATTCAACTGGCAGGTGAAGCAAGAGAGACAGGATTGCACATGGAGGTTCTTCTGGTCCAGGTCCAGAAGAGATGTCTCTCTCCTGCTGGCGTTCCATTGGCCAGAACATAGCCGTGTGACTGACTGCTCATAACTTCAGGGGAGGCTGGGAAATGTAGTTTACCTGTGTGCCCAGGAAAGAGAGCAATTAGATATTGGTGAGCAGCTAGCATCCTCTGCCACAATATCCTTTCTTCTGTTCTTCATATTTTACTCCACAGCCTTTTGACATTTATTCATCTGTATACACATTCTATTTTTCACTTTAATATTAGAGAATTTAGAAAATGTAGAAAGGTAAAGAGAAGAAACCAATAATTGCCCATAATAATTCAGTGGTTATTTGGTTATTTTGGGAATATTCTGGTTGAAATTATAATTTTATATCACTTTGTATTCTATTTTTAATCATCTAATAGTGCAAGAGAAGTACTTTCCTATGTCAACAAAACTCTCCATAAGTGCTGTCTAAAAAGCTTTATAAAATTCCATCACATGATAATTTACTGTATGAGTAGAAAGAATAGAGAGAAATGTTTGGACAGGTTTCAAAAGATCTAGTGTATCAATGAATCCCTGTGTTAATGGTAGAGCAACTAAGTGTTATACCCTCAGGGTGGGATGAGGGGAAGGAGACTTCTTGATACTTTCTCTGATATACTGCATGCTCCATTAGAAAAAAATCTTAGTTTCAAATGGATAATTCATTATCAGCTAAAATGCTGCTTCAGATTAATTTCTTCTTTTCACTGTCAGCACATTAAAGCACAAAGTGATTGGCAGATTATATTCCAAAAAAATGGAAGAGATTAATTTCGCCATTTGAATTATTTTGCATTTTGATAGCCTTCTTGGTTTTTTTTTCTGTTTCTTTTCACCCGTAAGCAGTCAGAATTGTCATAAACATGGAGCTGCTTATGTTCCAGCCCACTAGAAGTAGTGTCGGACAGTAACAGGGCTTCCTGATGCTCACACTATCAGATTTATGAAGCGGAAGAAAGATATTCCAGTAACAGGGCAAATTCACTTCCAGGGAGGAAATGCCAAGCAACCATATTGCTAGTTAACGTCAACATGGATCAGCAGAAAGAAATTCTCCCTGATTACATGCTAAAGGCTGTGTCCTTTTTTGGTAAACTCTCCACATCTGTCACTTCTTGACAAATGAATCTTAGTAAAACACATTGAACATGAAAAAGACAATAAGGAGACATTGTATTTTTATTGTCTTTATGTCTGTTAAACAGTCTCTTGTTTCCAGAGATGCTTTAAATTTAAAAATTGACGTAGCTGTGAGTTGTTGGAATAGAAAGAAAAGTCAGAGTGCCGAAAATGTCAAAGTTTAACTGCTATTCTCAAGTCTAACAGTGACTGCAAGCTAGATTATGAAAATCGAGTTGAATGGGGTCTTTTTCAGCTACAATGAGACTGTTTTAACCTCACTGATGTTTTTGCCAAAGAGTTCTTTCTCGGATAATAATTAGGTCCTCCTCCAACTTAGCTTTCCTTAATCTTCTACTTTGAAAATTCTACCAAAATAAGCCTGAGTTAAATTTTGAACTAAAAAACACGGAATTTTATTGTTGTTATCATCATAAGATCAATACATTTTCATTGTTTGAAATTGAAAAATGCAGAAAAGTAGAAAGGAGAATGAGAATTGCTCAATCTTATTATCCAAAAACAACCACAGTTATTATTTTGGAGTTTTCCTTTCTAAATATATATTTTACAAATGTTAAATGTCGTAGTCATACTATATATACAATTATGCATCTTAATTTGCTTACTGTTATAAGCATTTACTATCTCATTACAGATCCCATAAATATGATTTTACTAAAATATTTTATGATTATACAACTAAGGCAGTATTACTGTAGAAAATTTAGAAAATATAGAAAGGTAGGCTGAGCACGGTGGCTCATGCCTGTAATCCCAGCACTTTGGGAGGCCGAGATGGGTGGAATTACCTGAGGTCAGGAGTTTGAGACCAGCCTGGCCAACATGGTGAAACCCCGTCACTACTAAAAATACAAAAAAATTAGCTGGGTACACCTGCCTGTAGTTCCAACTACTTGGGAGGCTGAGGAGGGAGAATCACTTGAACCTCGGGGATGAAGGTTGCAGTGAGCTGAAGTTGTGCCATTGCACTCCAGCCTGGGTGACAAGAGCGAAACTCTGTCTCAAAAAAAAAGAAAAAAGAAAAGGAAAGGCAAAGAAAAGAAACTAAGAAACCAATAATTGTCGATAATGCTATCACTCAGTGATTATTTGGTTATTTTTGGAATATTGATGTGTATATATATTTTTTAAATGGTTGAAATTATAATTTATATACCACTTTGTATTCTATTTTCAATCTCCTAATAGTACAAGAGAAGTACTTTCCTATGTCACCAACACTCTTCATAAATGATGCCAATAAAGCTTTATAAAATTCCATCACATAATTTATCTAATGCCGTATTGTTGTGCAAAATAATGCTATAATAAATATCTTTAGGTATAAATTTTTATTTTCAAGTCCAAGAGTATGAAAACATTTAGGTTTATAGTTCACATTTCCAGAATAGTGGCACCTGTTTGTGTTTCTACCAGCAATGAACGTGTGCCTGTCTGACACTGTCACCTGCATTTTATTATGTTTTTAAAAAATTCATGCAAATGACACATGAGTATTAACATCAAGTTTCTCTGATCAAGCTGATTCTGAATAGTCAGTACACTATTCTGAGGACTTCGGCTATTTGAATCCTGCACCTTCCATTCCCTGGGATTAGAAGGAGCCTGTGTGTTCATGTCTGTCTTTCTTTTTTCTCTTGAGACGGACTCTGGCTCTGTTGCCCAGGCTGGAGTGTAGTAACGCGATCTTGGCTCAATCCAACCTCCACTTTCTGGATTTAAGCAATCCTCCTGCCTCAGCCTCTCAAGTAGCTGGGATTACAGGCGCTCCCCACCATGCCTGGCTTATTTTTTGTATTTTTAGTAGGGTCAATGTTTCACCATGTTGGTCAGGCTGGTCGTGAACTCTTTGACCTCAGGTGATTCACCCACCTTGGCCTCCCAAAGTGCTGGGATTATAGGCATGAGCCACCGTGCCAGCCCATGTCTATCTTTCAATAAAGATTTTTGAGTGCTAGAACCCTCTGCTAGATTCTAGGGAAATAAAGACAAATAAGCTCTGGTCACTGGACTTAAGGCAGAGTTTTTGAGCTGATGTGCATAGGCACATGGTTGTGCTAAGACACTGAGCTTCTTGGCCTTTGAAGCACCTAGGTAAGGACTGAGGTGGTGAGAACCACTGGGCTGGTCACTTCTGTCAGAGAGTGAGTGGACTTTGTTGTTTACCCCAGAGATTCATAGAAGTATTGTCATTCTCTATGTGGGCCCTGATGTGACAAAGGAGGGAAACACTGTCTCCCGATCATCTGGATGTTCTTCTAGGTCTTTGTCTTTCTCAGAACCACAGATTTATGGGCAAGAACAAATATTTTGTGAGTCAACTAGTCTTTCTTCATTGCCCTCCAACACACACACATCCCACGCTGCTGATGGTGGTGAGGGCACAATCACATTCTCTATGGCCTACATACAACCTGGTAAAATACAATATTTCTTACTATGGGCTTAATTAAGCTCTTTGAAAGGCTGCAGGACTACCTTGGGCAAGATTAAAGGCACTACCTTTTATTTATTTATTTTTTAAATTTTTTTATTATTATACTTTAAGTTCTAGGGTACATGTACACAATGTGCAGGTTTTTTACATATGTATACATGTGCCATGTTGGTGTGCTGCACCAATTAACTCATCGTTTACATTAGGTATATCTCCTAATGCTATCCCTCCCCGTTTCCCCCACCCCACGACATGCCCTGGTGTGTGATATTCCCCATCCTGTGTCCAAGTGTTCTCATTGTTCAATTCCCACCTATGAGTGAGAACATGCGGTGTTTGGTTTTCTGTCCTTGTGATAGTTTGCTCAGAATGATGGTGTCCAGCTTCATCCATGTCCCTGCAAAGGACATGAACTCATCCTTTTTTTATGGCTGCATAGTATTCCATGGTGTATATGTGCCACATTTTCTTAATCCAGTCTATCATTGATGGACATTTGAGTTGGTTCCAAGTCTTTGCTATTGTGAATAGTGTGACAATAAACATACATGTGCATGTGTCTTTATAGCAGCATGATTTATAATCCTTTGGGTATATACCCAGTAATGGGATGGCTGGGTCAAATGGTATTTCTAGTTCTAGATCCTTGAGGAATCGCCACACTGTCTTCCACAATGGTTGAACTAGTTTGTAGTTCTGCTAACAGTGTAAAAGTGTTCCTACTTCCCCACATCCTCTCCAGCATCTGTTGTTTCCTGACTTTTTAATGATTGCCATTCTAACTGGTGTGAGATGGTATCTCATTGTGGTTTTGATTTGCATCTCTCTGATGGCCAGTGATGATGAGCATTTTTTCATGTGTCTGTTGGCTGCATAAAAGTCTTCTTTGGAGAAGTGTCTGTTCATATCCTTCACCCACTTTTTGATGGGGTTGTTTGATTTTTTCTTGTAAGTTTGCTTCAGTTCTTTGTAGATTCTGGATATTAGCCCTTAGTCAGATGGGTAGATTGCAAAATTTTTTTTCTCATTCTGTAGGTTGCCTGTTCACTCTGATGGTAGTTTCTTTTGCTGTAAAGGCACTACCTTTTAGTTGTAATGATTTGTGGGATTTCAGACTCTCCATAGGTGGGAAGGAACATGGTGAATTGCATTTTTCAGAGGGCACAATAAATAACTCCTCAGTTCCCTAACTAGGTTCTATAGAAGTTAAAAGACAGGTGGAGGCCAAAATATCACTCTTACTGATGGAGGACTTCTATTCTCTGTGGGTATCTCAATCCCAGTAGGAGAAAGGAAATTCCAGGGTAGGAGAAAAGAAAGCTGATGTAAGCATGCCCAGTTTATTATTCTCAAATTTACTCATCAGCTAAATCACTTCTGTATACCAGAGACAGGGACAGTACAGGGACAGAGAAAAGCAGGAGTAGACTGCAGTAGACTTCCACCTCCTTGGAAAGAAGCATCAGGAATGGAAGAATCATTTCCTGCCAACAATATGTTAGAGCAGAAGGTACAAACTGGGAGATTTAAATAGGTAACCGTGGGCCAGACCATAGACACACTAAAAATGAAAGGCAGTAGAGACTCACTGTAGATACTTGAGAAGGGACAAGATGAAGACAATTTAAAGAAAAGCATAAAACAGCAATAGATAAATTCAGAAAGATAGTTAGAGAGCAAAAACAGACTGGATGTATTAGCAAAGGTAAGAGTAAAGGTAAAGGCTTAGGCATTGTTTCTGGAGGACATTTCAGGAACAAAAAGGAAATACATACAAAGAGTAGGGTTATTCTGTGTTGATCCATAGGATAGAATTATATAATCTAAAGTGGAAGTTGTGCCAATATGAGCTTTGGTTCAGTGCAGGGAGAGCTTAGGATTAGAGCTGCTGAAATTCATATTGGGCTATTAGACAGGTTTTTCAAGAGCAGAAGTCACTATGATGAGCCAGGTCTGGTCCACTTTCATGTTTTCTTTGACTTCAGGCAGTATTTAAAAACAGTAGAATGAGTAAATGCTGAAACATTTTAAAGTTATTCAAAGTCTAGATTTCAAGTTTCTCTTGAAAAATGGGAAAATCTAGTAGCACTGGGCCCATTTGCCTGAAGATGACAATTGAATAGAGCTGTGTAAGGGTGGCCTGATGTAGAAAGGCATGTGTTTTCTTGTTTGCCACAGTCTTCACCATTCCTTATTGCCTGGTACCTTTACTTTTTAAATTACCTGCCTAGTCCCTATAGGAATTCAACTTTTCAACCCTTGTTTTACAGGGAGTCTCCTCCGTTGGGAGGGAGGATGAATTCAGTGACTCTTGACTCAGAGCTTCTGTAACTATATAACCTTAGGCCATTTTATCTAACTTTATCTATTCTTAAATATGACCATGTTTCTTTTGTGATATGCTGTGTTTATTATACACATTTTATTCTAGTAATATTTCTTCTTGCTTGGGAACAACCATGTGAGGTTTTTTATCAGGCAATAAATGCAAAAATGGCCAACAGAAACTGCAGACAGGCCTGATCCCAGGCCAAATGGAACATGTCCAAATTTGTTGGAGGCATTATTTCTCCGACTCAGCACTCCCCTCGCTGGGAAGGAAGGGTCCTTTGGGTACTTAGGAGTTTTGTTATTCTAGTTTGTTCTCATTAGCCACAACTTAACATGACCTCACATCACCCTCCATGGCTCCTGGTTGGCCTATTGAACTGCTTGGCATGGCTTAATTGATGAGAAGTGATCCCAAAGCCATTGGAGATGAGTGTATTCCCGATAGTCAGCCAAGGAAATCTGAGCCACAAGAGAGTAGGTAAGTCATATGGTTCTAGAGAATGCTAGGAAGAGATGCAGAGGATGGTGAGGAGACAGGAGCAATGGAGGAGGGCATGGAGGGCCAAGGGGGATGGTGGTAGGGAAGGGGAGGTACTGATAGGGGTGGGACAGAACAAAGTGCGAGTGCATTGCAGAGTGGGTGCAGGATGAACTTTGTCAACAAGGGATTCTGATCACTGTTGTCACCTTTATATAAAGTTTGTACTAGACTGGAGGTGGGTTACTTTTGTTTTTGCCTCACCTTGTTGACTGAGCATGGCTTGTATCTCATTTCTTTATAGTGATTGACAGCCAATAAAACATAAGAACCTCTGCTATTATGTTATAGCAACAAGGGGCCTTAGATGCTCCTTTATGCCATAAAGAATATGTATGTTAATAATGATAAAACCAGTAGATATATGCAGTGCTTTACTTCACAGGGTGAAAGTTAGACTTACAAATGTTGCTGCATCTCTGGGAAATGTTCCAGAATAGGGTATGCATCCTTGGATATCACCAAATTACAGCCTATGATCTGCCCGAAGGCTCACATTACAATAAAGCATAGTTTTCTTCTATGACATAAACATCATCAAAGATTACAGACATATGCCACACCTATTTCCATTTAATAATTTATAGTAACTAGCAAACAACATTTAACTAAATATAAATTCCCAAATATAATAATTGATCATTTTGCAGTATGTTGCATTTTACCAAGTGCTTCTACATAAACCACTTTTTGAACTCCTCATAAGACTGATCCTGGACCCTTCGGTCCTGAGTTGCCTGGTCCTGCCACTGCACTTCACTGCCTTTCTGCTGCTCTCAGCAGTTCTCAAGTTTTGCTGAAATGCATTTCTTGTAAATTCTTTTATAAAACAAATCATCATAAAATGGATTGTGAATTCCCAAAAGAACAATGTTATAATGGAGGGTTGCTTTCTTGACTTAGAACATGAAATCTCATAACAAATAACAAAGATTTACTACCAATATTTCTTTTTAAAAGATAATAAAATTAAGTTCCATAAAGAGGAAAGGAATATATATACATGTTGATTATGCAGTGGCTCAAATATGTTGTAAAGTTTATATAAAATCCAGAAAAGCTCTAGCTCTAATGATTTATTTAAAGTGAATATGTTTGCTAAAATGTGTTCTGCTAAATATGCAAGATAGACCTACATATCTTAATGTAACAGTGATTTAATTCAATAATGATAAAGTTTCGGGTTTTATATCATAACTAACCTTTAAGAAACTACCACTTGGGTAGTTTTAGTTTGTGTTAAAGATGAATATCTACAATTATATGGTATTATAATGAAAAGTTTACTTTTTTTCATATACTTCAACCAAAATAACAAGTTAAATGCATGAGCAGATATGAAAATCCACCAGTCTTGTAATGAGACACTCAAGAAAGCAACTTGCAAAAATATAAAATGTAAAAGAATCCACTCTGGCCGGGCGCGGTGGCTCAAGCCTGTAATCCCAGCACTTTGGGAGGCCGAGACAGGCGGATCACGAGGTCAGGAGATCGAGACTACCCTGGCGAACAGGGTGAAACCCCATCTCTACTAAAAAATACAGAAAACTAGCTGGGCGAGGTGGCGGGCGCCTGTGGTCCCAGCTACACGGGAGGCTGAGGCGAGAGAATGGCGTAAGCCCGGGAGGCGGAGCTTGCAGTGAGCCGAGATCGCCACTGCACTCCAGCCTGGGCGACAGAGCGAGACTCCGTCTAAAAAAAAAAAAAAAAAAAAAAGAATCCACTCTTTTCACTATCCTTTTTCTTTTGCAAAATAGTTATTTTCATGAACATATATTATTTGTATTATTATATAATGGTTATTAATATTCAAAATCAATCAATACTTTAAAAAAACTATTAAAATATAACCATCAATAAAATATTTAGTAATCATTTTCTTGTCATTTTAGACTTCAAAAAACCTTTGGGCTATTGTTTTTATGATCTGAATTTTTTAGGGCAAAACAGAAGGTTGGTGCCTTTGTGGCAGGTTCTCTGGGAAGCAAACTTTGAGATGGAGTTTCACATACAAGATGCTTTCTAGGGAATGGCCTTGGGAAGGAAGGAGGCAGGGGGAGAAGCTAGCTGATCTAAGAGCTATTTGGCACACCCCACAGGGAGCTCTGGGGTGAGAATGGCCATCAGAGTTGTGTTGCACTGGGGCAACATTAGGGTCACCAGAGAAAATGCCGCACATTTGAATTCCAAATTCAAATTTTGAATGAGGTTTACTTAGAGTAAAAATCATTTATCGTTTATGTGAAATTCAAATTTAAATGGGCATCCTGTAATTTTATATGCTAAATCTAGTAAGCCTACTCAATATGGCTGGGCCTTTATATCCTCACCTCAACCGGTTATTAGCTGTGGCTCATCCCAGAAATGGTATGACCCTGGGGCATCATTGCTCTCTGCTACTGAAATAACCCCATACAAAGGCTGAGAGCTGAGGGCTGTCTGCTGACAACACTCCCCACAGCTGTGTCAATGAGCCTTCCTTGAGGGGCATCTGAGCAGCTCAACTGCATGTTCATCACACCATCCTGGTGCTGTTGTTTTTAATAAGTTTCTCTAGCAACCAGAAATATTAGCAACCAGAAATATTTAAAAAATCATTTAATTAACCTTATTACTATAATTAAAGTAGAGACTATTCTTTTTCAAAACTAGTCTCTGTAATGTTCAAATACTAGATACATAAATAAATACATAAAACAGCCATTGTCCAATCCTTGCATTGTTGTGTCTTTCAGGGACTCTTTATTGGTAAGGACTAGAAGGATCACACATCTGAGTTTGTCTGAGATATTTTTAGTTTATGTATCTTATCCTTGTCACTGCAAAAGCGTCATGGTTAGGTAAATAATTTATCTGCTCTTCCTAGCCAGAACCTTCTTAGTGCCGCTCACTGCAGTAGATGTTATCCTCAACTTTTGTAGAATGGGGAACAGCAGCTGAGCTTTATATCCCATTGTATCCAGTTAAAAAAACAGTCCCATTGCACTCCAGCCTGGGGACCCAGAGTGAAACTCTGTCTCAAAAGACCCCAAAAAACAAAAAAACAGTCCCCAGTAAGGACTTCGCCCTAACTGAGCCAATCAGTTGTGGCTGGAAGATGAAGTGCCACTGTGAGTGGTTCAGCTTGTATCAGGCTCCTGACCCTAAATGAATGAGCTGTGATGGGTGGGTTGGGGGAGGACCTGGGGAACAAGGTTATAAGGGATAGACATGGACATGGGGACTTACTTTCTTATTTTTATTTTTTACTTGGTGAAAATAATGTTTATTATGTACATTATCTTATATCACCAGACATCTAGACATTCTTTTTCAGCTATACTTAGAAAACTGTTTCAAACAGATTAAATTACTACCCACTAGAGCTAACGATAAGGAAAAAATTAAAGTGGGATGTTCACAAATAATGTCTAAGTCTGTTATGGGAAGATCATACTTAATTAAAGGAAACAACACATGTAAAGCTATTCGCAGTAATCAGGAAAACAGTAAGTGTTCAATATGTCAGCTAATTATTATTATATTTAAAGAACTTCTGAGCTGATAATTTTGAGAGTTCACCTGAGTATATCTATGACTCTTCCATTCAGTATTTAAGGAGAAAAACCTGGGCCTACTTGTGATCTCTGAGCAGGGAGGGTTCCCCAAGAGAGGTCCACTACAAATTAATTCAGTACTATGTGCAGTATTGCTTGTTATTTGCTCACAGTATCTCTCTCAAATTTCAAATGCTACCCCTTCATTAAAATAGTTCAGGATTTGGATTGTTATGTTCACCTTATCTACACTGCTCATGATTTTAAAGCCCTAGATAATATTCTCTCTCATTCTTTATCTTGCCAGATGGTACAATTCTTATCTTTTTAGATTTTCATCTGGCAGCAGCTTGGTCATTTAGAATGATTTTTCCTGGATTGCATCCAATTCTTTTATATGGCTTGTACATCAGAGTTTGGTGTAATTTTGATATTTTCTATTTTGTTACCAATGTTGTAATGTTGGCATTTTTTAGATGAAGTTGTTTTATCCCATTCAAGGAATAGTCAATATTAACTCCACAGTCTGTTTCCCATATTAGAGCTGACTGTGTGTGTGTGTTTGTGTGTGTGTGTGTGTGTGTGTGTGTTAGTGCCAGTTGTAATTTGGATAATAATCTATGTGTGCAGTGATGTTTCAAGGTGGGAATAATGGCTATTTAGATATGTAAATAGTTTAGACTACTTTTTCCAAAACTTACTTGTTATTAAAATTCTTTTATCAGCTTTTCCTTATGTCCTAAAACCTCAGAAAATCTGTTTATAGTTCATCCCAGTTCACCCAAACATTTGAAACCTGGAAGAACTTAATGTTTTTTTTGCATGACTGGGCATTTTAACATACAATCTTTTAGGTAATTTATCAAAATAGCAAATAAAAAGTCTTAGATCTAGAGAATCCTAGAGTTTATCTTTTCCTTCTGGAGAAGTGACTGTTAGTCTCTCTCATTTGATGCCTGTCTTTAAGCCATGTCCAAATCCATGTCATGAACAGTCAAATCCCATGACAATCCAACAGAAATAATACAGATAGTTCAGCATTGGCCTATGCACTGGAATGCACTAAATGACATTAGGTGTACGAAAGCATGTTGTGTGGTTTAAGGAGCCATACAAATGTTAGCTGTTTTTTTTTTTAGGACAACAGCAGAATAAAAGTATTTAATTACTTCTATTCAGGACCTAAACTTTTACGATTATGTCTTTAGAAATCTAAACATCTTAATATGACAAAAGCTAATGTTATCTGATATGGGGAGGTGGTTAATAAATGTTGCTATTATAACTGATCCTATTAAATTTAATGGGTAGCTATATTGGTTAATTTAAAATTTAGAAAAAGGTAAATTATCTGGTAAGTGGAGATCTTGGTCTTCTCTTGTAGAGAGGTATTCCAATGTAAGAAACAAATTAGGTTTTGTTTTGGAATTATACAAATAACTGTATAGAATAGCTGCATTCAAAAATCTTTAATGTGAAGTTAGGAACATAACTCAGAACAGTTCTGTGTGGGGATGAATGTGTCGATGTTTTTTTTTTGTTTTGTTTTGTTTTTGTTTGTAGATAGAGTCTCACTCTGTTGCCCAGGCTAGAGTGCAGTGGTGCAATCTCGGCTTACTGCAGCCTCTGCCTCCTGGGTTCAAGTGATTCTCCTCCCTCAGCCTCCTGAGTAACTGGGATTACAGGTGCACACCAACACGCCTGGCTAATTTTTGTATTTTTAGTAGAGATGAGGTCTCACCATTTTGGCCAAGGTGGTCTCAAACTCCTGACCTCAAATAATCCACTCATCTCGGCCTCCCAAAGTGCTGGGATTACAGGTGTGAGCCACCGCACCTGGCTGTGTCAGTGGTTTTGAACAGATAAAAATAAAGGGTAAAGTTGGTGTATAGCCAAGAACCGTGATTTCAAATGTTATATTTCCTTTGAAGACACTGTTTCAGGTGGTTTGCTTTGAGGCTGCAGTCAAATAGATTAGACAACATCAGTGTGTGTGTGTTTTTTTAACTCTAATTTTAAATGAAATTTATCACTAATGAAATGTGGAATTGGTAGAAGATTGAATTTTGCAGTTTTTTATGTGATTTTTATTATTACACTTGATAGATTGATAGTATTTGTGAGTCATTATGGTACGGTTGGGAGTTTATTCTTCAGAGCCAGGCATACACGGATTTCTGACCCAGCCCGGCTTGTTAGACTTTGGACAAGTTATTTACCTTCTCCAAGCCTCAGTTCTCTCATGAGTAAAATTGAGAGTAACATTAGGAGCTCCCTCATAAAGTTGTAAAGGGACTAAGTGACATCATCCAGCTAAAACATTTAACATAGCATCTGGCACACAGTAGGTGCTAGATAAATGATTCCTTTTCTTTCTCTGCCTTCTTCTTGTTGTTTTATTTTGATTATTTCCTGCATTCTTTTGTGTTTCTCACCAAATTTGGTACTACCTAAAATAGGATTTAAGAAGCTGCAGTTGTTGAGTTTGTAAGCCATAATAAGGTAATATAAGAAACTCATCTGATAAGAAAATTGTTCCTTGGAAATCACCTTGAGATCTTTTGTATTTGAGATACAAAAGACAAGAGAAGTAGGAGAAAGACAGGTATTTTATTTGGGTGGATTACCTCCAAACATGTGGGAACTTTCCTTGCATACTGAGCTTTCTTCATGCTGCAGAATAAGACTATTTTATCCTGCCAAGTTGTGGAACTGGGCTTACAGGAATCAGTGATGTAGGGACCCAGACCTCACAGCTGTATCCTTCTTCTCTTTACAAAGCAGTGTCATGTGGAGTCCCGTGGAAGACTGAAAGTGGATTACATGGCACACTGACTGGGATTTTTCTGAGTCAAAACACTTTTTTAAACAAACCTTGTACTAAACACTATGGAAAGTACTGGAAAGCCAGAAAAAGGCTTGAATGTTAGTCCCAGCTCTGCACAAACTGTTGTATGACCTTGGGAAACGAGCTGAAACTCTGAGCCTTTGTTTCTGTAATTGCACAACAATGAGTTTGGACTCCTAGATGATCTCGGAGGTAACTTCTGGCTCAAATGTTTTCTAATTCTATATATATTTTTTAGGTCCTCCAGCAATTATATTAAACTTGTTTTCTATCTTCCTTTATCCAAGGTTAACTTGTGATAAAAGCAGAAATAGGAAAGAAAACCTTGGGAACAGCACAGGATTCCAATTCAGGGTTTGAATTCCAGTTCTGATGCTGAGCAGCTATGTTACCTCAAGGAAATCTTTTTACCTAGTGTATCTTGACTGTGGTTGCACATTTTATTAATCTGGGAGGATTTTTAAAAACACTGACATTGAGCCCTAGTCTTGAACATCCTAAACACTCAGGGATTAGTAGACTATCAAAGCTCTCTAGGTGCAAAATAAATTCACAATGAGATATCACCTCACGTCTGTTAGGATGGCTACTATCAAAAAGACAGGAGATAAATGTTGGTTAGGGTGTGGAGAAAGGGAACTCTTGTACACTATCGGTGAGAATGTATTATGTTGGTGTAAAAGTAATTGTGTTTTTTGCCATTACGTTTAATGGCACCATTGCTTTTTTTGTTGTTGTTGTTTTTTGAGACGGAGTCTTGCTCTGTTTTTTTTTGAGACGGAGTCTCACTCTGTCGCCCAGGCTGGAGTGCAGTGGCGCCACCTCGGCTCACTGCAAGCTCCGCCTCCCGGGTTCACGCCATTCTCCTGCCTCAGCCTCCCGAGTAGCTGGGA
Organism: Mandrillus leucophaeus; assembly: GCF_000951045.1. NCBI lineage: Eukaryota > Metazoa > Chordata > Mammalia > Primates > Cercopithecidae > Mandrillus > Mandrillus leucophaeus. The sequence continues at coordinate 390,471 of NW_012104654.1, forward strand.
CTACAGGCGCCCGCCACCACGCCCGGCTAATTTTTTGTTTTTTTAGTAGAGACGGAGTTTCAGCGTGTTAGCCAGGATGGTCTCGATCTCCGCCCACCCCGGCCTCCCAAAGTGCTGGGATTATAGGCCTGAGCCACCGCGCCCGGCCGGCATCATTATTTTTAATGGCACTTTGGCACCAATCACATAGATTAGTGCAGCCATTGTGGAATACAGCATGGAAGTTCCTAAAGAAATTAAAAAGAGAACAACCAGCCGGGCACAGTGGCTCACGCCTGTAATCCCAGCACTTTGGGAGACTGAGACGGGCTGATCACCTGAGGTCGGGAGTTCAAGACCAACCTGACCAACATGGAGAAACACTGTCTCTACTAAAAATAGAAATTAGCAGGATGTAGTGGCACATGCCGGTAATCCCAGCTACTTGGGAGGCTGAGACAGGAGAATCACTTGAACCTGGGAGGCAGAGGTTGCAGTGAGCCAAGATCGTGCCATTGCACTCCAACCTGGGCAACAAGAGCAAAACTCCATCTCAAAAAAAAAAAAAAAAAAAAAAAGGAGAAAAAAAGGACAACCATATGACCCAGCAATACCTCTTCTGGTTATATACCCAAACAAAGTGAAGTCATCATCTTGTAGTAATATCTGCACTCTCCCGTGGTCATTGCAACTTTATTCACAATAGCTGAGATATAGAAACAACTGAGGTGTCTGTAAGTGGATGAATGGATAAAGAAATTATAATTGTGTATGCATGTAATTTTTTTCTTTCTTAATTGCTGCACAACAGATGCATGTATTTCACGGTACATGTGATTATTTAATACATTCATATAATTTGCAAAGATCAAATCAGTTATACAACGAAATTTTTATCAGAGTTAAAAAGCAAGGTGATCCTGCCATTTGTGACAACACAGATGAATCTGAAGGTCATTATGCTAAATAAAATAAGTCAGACACAGAAAGAAAAATACTGTGTGATCTTGCTGATACGTGGGATCTAAAAAAAAAAAAGTTGAATATATGGAATCAAAGACTAGAACTGTAGCTACCAAGGGTGGAGGGCAGCAGAGGGCAGGATGGGAGGAAGACTTAGGGGAGATGTCATCAAAGGGTACAGAGTTGTAGTTATGTAGGATGACTAAGCCTAGAGAGCTAACGTACAGCATGAGGACTATTGCTATTCATATTGTATTATATACTAGAAATTTGCTATGAGAGTAGATTTTAGGCTTCTGCTACACATACAGGAATGGGTAGCTATGTGAGTGATGAATATGTCAATCTGCTTGACTGTAGTAATCATTTTACTATGTATATTAAAGCATCACATTGTACACCTACAATGTATAAAAGTTTTTGTAAAAAAGCTCTCTAGGTGATTTGAATGTGCAGGGATTGAGGACCCCTGCAAAGAGCTGTGAGTCTTAGCATTCTTACCTCTTAGCTGGAGCTCCTAAAAACAATAACGGTAACTGCCCTCTCTGTGTCACAATGTTGAGGATCACGTAAAATAATATAGATGAAAGCACTCTGCAGTGTGTAAGTGCACAGAATAATTAAAGCAGGCGTTGTTAAAGGACTTAGCCATTGCTATTAGGCAAGTGGAAGGGATTACATTAGCATATTAATTCTGTTTGCTGGGGTTCTAACCTTTTCATATGAAATTCAGCTGCTGTAGTTTAGCCCCCACCCCCACCCCGAGTAGGATGTGGTAATTTACTTCTATGGAAACTCCTAGCGCTGCTCTGTGACCCAGTGAGGACTTAATGATTACGTGTTGACTCAGTGATTACTCCTAATAAACACAATTCTTCCAAGTTTTGCAGAGCACATATTATCACCACGACATGCTCGTGTAACCCTTTGTGCCCAGCTTATAAACACACAAAACTGTTGGATAAACAAGCCTAATGTTTTAGAGTGGGGGAAAAATTAACTGTTTTCAAATTTATCTTATACTATCTGAATTCCTAATTAAACTCTGTTTAACATAATTTCCTTTAAGAACTTAATTTTAGGTTTCTTAAGTGGTTATCTTTCTTCGAATATTTTCATGCTTGACATTGTAACACATTTTTGTCTGTTCAACTACTCCCCTAGAAATGTCTGTTGCCATTATTCCTTTGGTATTGAATACTTCTTCTTTTCCCAGTAGTGTTGAAATTAGTCACACAGTGACTTTTGAAATTGTCCCACTTTGGCCTGGTCTTCAGAATGAGCAGTGGTGTAATTAACACAGACCTGCAGACTTGCAGATTTATTTTCATGAACTTGAAGGTTGCCTATAACATGAGGTGTGGCTCTGTGTCAGGAGTGTGTATTCCCTGCTGCGTGGCCACTCTACAGGATTGAGTTTGGGGAACACAGGCAGATCCCAGTGTTGACAGGCTCTGAGAAGGACTAGAGTGCATGTGTTACTCCATTCTCTGACCACTCATGCTGTAGCATCCATTCAGCATCCCCTACTCACAAGAAAATATAGCTTGGAAAACAAAAGAAATGTCTAGAATCTTTTTGACATCTGTATTTTTTTGGTGAATGATTTCTGACTTTTCTCCCATTATCTACATCTGAGAATTGGCTCCAAAAGAAGAAACACTTCTTTCCTAAGGAATCCCTTCAAATGATGAACATCTTTTGAGAATTTAGTGACTACTTACTGATTAAACAAATATCTAAATTACAATGGGGAGCAATCTTTTCTAGAATTAGAGCCCTCTATATTGTGGCACATGCTTCCTTCCCTTTTTCTGCTTATATGCATAGGACATAATACAGTTGATGAAAAAAATTTAACCTTAAATATATATATATTTA
>NW_012104654.1:394148-397156 GCF_000951045.1 Mandrillus leucophaeus
ACCTTCTGGACCTCTCTTCTGTCATCCCCTTCTACTTTCTCCCCCAGCATCTCAGCCCTCTTGAGGCCAATGCCTCCCACATCTAATATTTCTATTTCTGTCCTTTGCTTGCTCCCGTCCAGACCCAGTTTTCTCACTGGTTGCAAAGTGGGTCCAGTTCTAGCACTGGAAACAGATTTTGGCAAATAGAGACCTTCTGATCTCCTCCCTCACAAGACCAATGGACCATTTTTGTGGACAGTATGATGACCCTTCCTGGGTATTGCTCATATGCACCCTTCATGGTGCTTACCTAGTGTCCATATTGCCTGGCGTAATTTCCTTCCCATGGACCTTCTGGCCACCTGCCTTCACGTATGACTGCAGCATTTCTCCATGTCTGCCACTTTGACTAGATCACTCCAATGGTTCTCTGATGGCCTTAGGATCCAACACACATTTGTAACCAGGGCCATAATAGCACTGAAGCTTCTGGTATATTTCTTTATTCTAGTCCAGCTTGCTGAATCCCTCCCTTTCCTACCTGTGAGTGCCTCTCTATGAATGCTGATTCGATTCCAGCTCTGGAGTCAGAGATGACCAAGATACAGCCTTGCTCTCGGTATTTTTTGATAGAAGAAAGATGTTATGCACATACATGAATACAGAGCAAAGCAGTAGGTAGTAAGTGATTAAGCAAGTTACTAAATGTTATGAAAGCACAGAGTGGAATATTTAGAAGTAAACTCTATAACAATAAAAATTCTGAACTACCTAATAAGAATATTACTAACTCTATCAAGTTGACCAATTAAATTATTTAATCAGTTAATATCTGATTCTGTTTTTAACCTTCCCTTAAATATATGGCTTAAAGACTAAACCTCCAGTAAATTTTTTCTAAGTAATGTACTCTTTCTCCGACTCATTATTTCATTTACTGATACCTTATCTTGACTCTAGTAATGTCTGTAACCATTAAAGTTCTGTAAATAAATGCAGTCTTTTGATTGTAGTATATAAAACAACATCCCTCTTTGTAAATACCCCAACCCCTTATTAGAAACTATATTGAGGCCAGGTGCGGTTGATCACGCCTGTAATTCCAGCACTTTGGGAAGCTGAGGTGGGTGAATCATCTGAGGGCAGGAGTTTGAGCCCAGCCTGGCCAACACGGTGAAACCCCATCTCTACTAAAAATACAAAAATTAGCCAGGTGTGGTGGCATGTGCCTGTAATCCCAGCTAATCCCAGCTACTCGGGAGGCTGAGGCAGGAGAATCGCTTGAACTTGGGAAGCAGAGGTTGCACTGAGCTGAGATGGCACTACTGCATTCCAGCCTGGGTAACAGAGCAAGATACCATCTCAAAAATAAAAAAAAAAAAAGAAGAAGAAGAAACTATATTGAACCCTCATTCAATACCCCAAGTGCATGAAATAATGTGTTGTAACTGGTGGGTGTGTTTGGTTAGTCCAGGCTGGCTGGTAGGTTTATTTATTGGAACAGACTTTAAGAGGTTGTCACTCAATTGCAAGAGATACCTTTCAAGTAACTTGCATCTGGGTGCTTTGCACCTTTCATTTCCCTCTCCCTTCTCATTGCTTGTGCATCTCCTTTCTGGCTTGCTTTCTGTCAGGCTCTTTTTCACAATGTATGTTGTGTCAAATATAAAATCGGAAAACCTAGCCAGAGCATGCTTGACTTGAGGGAGACACCCCTAAGAACACTGACCTGTAGTGGGCACTCTAGGGGGGCTAGAGTGTTCACTAGCCTGCCCCAAGTGTGAGTTCTGCTTGTGTGTACTACCCATTTCTTTATTCATTTAGTATATATTTTCCAAGTGATTTCTCTGTGCCTCAGACACTGTGTGAGGTCCTAGGGACACCATGGTGTGCAGAAGGGAAAACTGTTTTTGCCTTCACATGGGGGAGGTAGCATCAATTACAAATTTACAGGAATAAATATGTGATAATAATATCCTAGCTCAACATAGAAAGGAAGTTATCTCAGTATTTACCTAACAGTTCTGTAATGTGTGTGTGTGCGTGCGTATATGACTTTCTTTTTTCTCTTTGTTAAGTGTGAGTGGAGAAGATGGCTAACACTGAGTTCTGTCATGGCCATGGCACTTTATACCCACATTCTTTCTTTTAATCATGGAATTCTCCACCCCAGCCCTCACCCCATGGATGTTGGAGTAAGACAACATTGTTATGACTCGGATTGTCATTGGGAGGGTGAATAAATGAATGCTTAAATTATGAGAATTTGGGGACAGAAATATGCCACAGACTCTTATTTGAAGCCATCAGATTTAGTGGCTGCGAACCCACCGAAATTGGGGATTTACAGTTTTTACAGTAACGACAGAAAATGTCCCCTTTCCTCTGCAGCAGTCAGGACTGGATCTCAACAGAAATGTGTCCTACTAAATGCGTGCCCACCCCCTTGGTTGACAAACAACGGATTTCCCAAGATAGCTGCCACACACTCTGTTTCTAATCTCTGTATTGCTTCCCCGCCAGAATGTCTAAGTCCTTCCCGGATATGCCCAGTCATACTTTCTGAACTTTTGAGCAAACACCGTCAGGCTTCTTGTGCTTTCCTCAAAGACACCAGGCATGGGCAGGGAGGGCACAGGCCTGGGCGGAGCGCCCCTGCGCGGGGGATTCCTGCCACTCCGCGCCAGCCTGCGGTGCAAACGCGCTTCTCAGCCGCAGTCCCACTCGCTGCTGGCAATCTGAATGAGGAGCCGCGCTATTTTTACCTCCCCGGCTTCAATCCTTTATATTTACATGCAGGAAGCAAATAAATAAGGGATTGAGAAGGGAATGCATGGCCTTAGTTTATCCAGATCAGGAAGGGGTTGGAATAGGAGGGAGTATGTGAAGTCTGGGGTGGTGGAAAAGGCATGTGGACTTCGGCTGGTTGTTTTCTCCCGATCATCCCTGTCTCTGGCCTGGAAGCCCCCGCACTCTCTTTCTGCCCCTCTGGCTTATCCGTGACTGCCAGCTCCCCCTCCACCGCC
>NW_012104654.1:397936-489804 GCF_000951045.1 Mandrillus leucophaeus
CTGCGCCCAGCGGTGGGTATGGCCCCGTGCCCTTTGCGTTGGCTTTCCCGCGGGGCCCTGCAGAGGAAAACGAAGGGCGCGCGGGTCCGTGCGCTCCAGTCTTGTCCCCGGCTCGGCCTTTCCTTCCCTCCCTGCGTGTCTTTCCACCCTTCTCGTTCCCAAACCCCCATTCATCCCAGTTCACTTTTGGAAGTCCATTTCTGTTGCATTCGCTAAAAACCCATTCCAATTTTTGTTGGTTCCACTGGGAGGTGTTTAGTGGATCCTGGGTCCCTCAGCGATCTCTGTGCAACTTGCGGAGGGGAAACCAGTGGATGGGAAATACAGCGAGGGAGCAAGTTGATACTTGCGTGGTGGAGCCTTAATGTGAATGCGGGGAGGATGTAGTGATAATAGTGGCTATGGGCTGTTTCCTCAAATTTCCTACCCGGCATATTCAGTGCGGTTGGAATTAAGGTGGGGGAGGCACACTTCAGGGACCAAAGAATTAAGGTGCTGAAGACATACTTCCTGCACGACCTTTGGTTCTGATTTCTCAAAGTGCTTGTCATTATAAGGAACAATTAATATAATACCATGGTCAATATATTGATGATTAGAAATCACTGAAAGCAGAAAGCTGGCTTTGGCAGGAAAATAAAAAGAAATTGGAAAGCTGCCAGCATCTGTATCCCTACATGGCAAAGTATGTTTGCTCATCTCAAAGTTAAAAGAGAAGGGAATTGCCCATTTTGTTAAAAGAGTCAATTAACATTCGGTATCCATGAATTCAGTACTCAAGTTATCTTAGGAGCGTTCTTAGCTCTCGGATGGGATGCCACTAGGCAGAGTAGAGTTGTGCTTCTGTGCACTCAGAGAAGGGGTGGAGATCGGGGGCAGGACCCCTGAACATGTTCATTTCATGACTCTTCTTCCCTCAAGTTCATTCTACCCCCTCCCCCCCAACACTTAGAAGTGTGGATCTGAGTCTGACTAGAAATGTATATATAAGACATAAAACAAATAGTGCACAGTTGTATAAACTTTATTGGCTATTTATTAACCTCTCCAGGCCATTTTATTGTTGAAATAACTTGCTTTACTGTAGCTCTACTTCTTAACTGCTTATAAATGAAAACTTTGTGTTTGCAGTTAAAGGAAAAATGCATTTTAGTGCTTATGTATTTATGGGGTAAATATATGTGTGTTTGTGTATGTTTGTGTTTCCTGCTCCCCCAACCCGCTACCTCCACCAGCTCCGCGTTGGAATGAAACTGCAGAAAAAAATTTGGGAGTCCTGGCAGAGGAAGACAATACATTGCAACAGAATAGCAGCAGTAATATCAGTTACAGCAATGCAATGCAGAAAGAAATCACACTGCCTTCAAGACTCATATATTACATCAACCAAGACTCGGAAAGCCCTTACCACGTTCTTGACACAAAGGCAAGACACCAGCAAAAACATAATAAGGTAGGCAGGAGGCTGGCTATGCGAAAGTAGCTATCATGAAGAGTTTTCCTTTGATTTGATTTTCTGCCAGAATCTGATTTCACAAATTTTACTGCAGCATTTTATTAAGAAAGCAATTAATATTATGATAGGGGAGAAACTGGAAGGAGTTAACTTCGGATCTACTGGGATAGGACTGTTGTTTCTCTTCTCTGACTAAATTGGAACTAGAATTTTCTGATACCTGAAATGATATCCATGTATCTTTCAGGTACATTGGGCACTGAACAGTGGTTAAGTGAATGTGTTTATGATTCTGACTTGTTTCTGTGAGGCTTTATGTAAGGGTGCAGTATTCTGCCTTGATATGAAACTGCCTCCCATGATATAAAAACTGCTTTCAATCTGCACATATAAGATTGCTTCAAGAAGCTATTTGGCTGCACTGTCTCCATCAGTTTTTCCACTTAGAAACTGAATGTTTAAACAGTCTGTTTCTTTAATTGATCAGTAGGAGGAAAAAAATTTTTTTCTGTTGTATTTTCAATAGGTAAACAATTTGACATTTAAAAAGATTACGGTGACTAGACACAAATATTTGCATAATATGAAGAACAATTTTGGTTGGCGTAGTTCTTCAGTACCTAATTTGTATTGATTATGAGCGGTTGCTTTACTTTCAGGTTAGTTCAGAAAGTGGGACTCATATTTACAAAGGTGTCAGTAGAAGACAAGTATGTTTAATATCCAAAGAGTTTAAGGGATCTTTTTCCCTGGTTACTATTCTTTACTTGAATTAATATTATTTTGAACCCCGAGCTGATTTACACAATGGATTATCGGTGCCTCTGTCGTTAATCCGGAGCAGAAAATAGAGTCTGTATGTTAAATGTTTCCTTTTGACCTGTACTTGTTCAGGTGAGAACAACAGTTAACAGTTAACTGTCTAAACATCTAGAATTTAAGAAAGTATCTGCAGTTTACATCATTGTTTTTATTAGTTTTCTAAAATATAGGTGAGTGATAACAGTATTTATTCCCATTTTACAAATGGGGAGCTAGAAATTTAAGGCTTTTGGGTGATTTTCTTATGTTATAAAGCAGCTAATATAAAATTCAGGTGACCTGAATGTTTAATGTTTACTATTTTTTACAAGTTAGGTCTTTAAGAAAGTGCTTCCTTCACCTTGAGTATTACTGGAGAGGTGAACTTTCTTTCACATTCTTTTGAAGTGGCTGCTACCCACCATGAGATAAATGTGTCTCTGATCTCAGCCAGCCCTTTTCTCCATAAGCTCCTATATAACTTAATGGGCTGACTAATAGGTCATGTCTAACTCATTTGCAATTAAAGAAAAAATGCATTTTAGAGCATATGTTTTTATGGGGTAAATACATTTTATTGATAGGAGAAATACATTATGGGGTAAATACATTTATTGATGGGAGAAATGGGTGTTGTCTTTAAAGAAGAGAAATCCAGGGCCCTTTTGATAAAATGCATTGAGGCTTTTATAGCTTTCCTTATAAATGGGACCTTTTAGAGTTGAGTGGTTAGTTCTCAAACTCCAGCACCTTTGCTTAGGGTGCTGGCGAAAGGAAAAAGAGCTGCCTCGAGGCCTGTTTCAAAGAATGTTCAAGCCCTCCTCAGCGGAGACTTGAAATTTCAATGGAACTTTTTAATAATTCAGATGTTTGAGGCTATGACTAATGCTTGCCTTATAGTTTAACCTTATGTGGCTGCTTTCTTTGGTGGGACGTGATTTGACTGTAATATACCTGACTTCCCATGATAATAAGGTTTGTTAAACCTGTACCCACCACTTGCCTAGAGGAATAGACTTCTCACTGTGGATCACCTGCTTGACCTTGGAATGATTCTATGTCTCATCCTCCCCCCTACCCTCAATTGTAGTTGGGTTTCTTTTATACTGTACTTTGAAAGGAATGTTTCTACAGAAATCATATTTGAAAGCATTTTTCTTATTAGTTTAACTCTATAAACATTTGTTGCACCTTTGTCATGTGCAAAGCGGTATGCTAAGTATTCAAAGATAAGAGATAAAGGTTAAAAGGATGAAAAGATATGATCTATCCTCCAGGAGACAGGAAAATGAGATAAGCAAGATTCTAAAAGTGCTCCTGTACAGGTATAGACAGTGTTGTTTGGTGGGTGCCCTGAAATTACCCTTTGTGTTCTGTGCTCTCCCTTTTACTTCTGTTAAGCATCTCTTGAAGTAGTTGATAAAAAGTGTTCCATCTGCTTTCTGCTGTATCTTGGGATGACTTGCTTAATAACAGTGATGAGAGACACTTGCCAGTTCTGCTGCTTTAGAAATGTTTCAGTAAGAAAGTATAGAATTTCATTTCTGCTTTCATGTAAAGAAGTTTTTATTTTAATATCTGTGTTATGTACCTTTTTTTCCCTCCTCTGATTTCATTGCACTGAAGCACATTTTAATGAAAGCCTTAGAAATGCTGAATCACTGTGCCTTTCTCATGGATCCCTAGACTGGGGGTAGAGGTGGAAATGGAAATTCCCAAATATGGGTTGCAAGGCCAAGCTCCACATTTATGTCTGAAGAAATTTCATAAATGTTCAGCGTTGATCAATCTTTATTACTTTATAGCTGTGAAAGTTATCATGTTTATTAACTCTTCCAGAATTGGTGAGTGTAAAAGCAGATTGTGCAAACCACCTCTTTGCATGCTAATGTTTCTGAATGCCTTAATGTTTCTTTGTCAAAGAATGTTGAAAAATCTTTTTTTATCTCCATAGAGTGATGTATAGCCAGTTGTCCAAACTGTGCCATTTTTTAAAGTAGAAGTGGGCACTCCTAATAATTATGCCAGGATAGTAGGCATAAACCAAGGTAGTCCAGAGCAGGCAGGGAGTTTTGACACCTTGGATCTAAATGCTATATTCCTTGATTTTTGGTGCTTACCCCAATTCAAGATTCTTTAAAGACAGTTTTATTTGCTGATGATTTATTATAAATTCTTTCTTACTAGCTAGGAAGTCAGATTCCTGCCATGTAGCAGTATTAGGGTCTGAAATGGAAAAATTTAATTTTGCTTTATGTGATACTGTGAAATGTATTTGGTAATTATCCTGTTTCCTGGTACACAGCTTCGAAGACCCTTGGAATCTCCAGAGTGATGAGTGTCTTTCATATGCCAATGAGATGATGGGTGGCTGGGTGTCTCTAGATAGCTTCAGGATGGGAACTGGTCACCAGAAAGACCAGCACATTGTTAGAGGTTTAGGATTTGCGCCCCACAACCCCAAAGAGAGAGGCGGAAGGTTGAGTTGATCACCAGTAGCCAGTGATTTAATCAGTCATACCTACGTAAGGAAGCATCCATAAACATGCAAAAGACTGGGTTCCGGAAACTTTCGGATAGCTGAACATGTGAAACTTCCTGGAGGGTGGAGTTCCTGGGGACGGCATTGAAGATCCTTGCCCTATGTGTCTCTTCCATCTGGCTGTTCATCTGTATTCTTTGTAATATCTGTTATGTAAATGGTAAGTGTAAGTAAAGTATTTCCTGAGTTCTGTGAACTGCTCTAGCAAATTAATTTGAAGGGATTCTGACTACCCCAATTTATAGCTGATCTTTCAGGAGCACAGGCCTCCATATGGGGCTTGAGATTGGCATCTGAAGTGGGCATCTGTAGGCTTGTGGGACTAGGCCTTCAACCAGTGGATCTGACGCTATCTCCAGGCTAAGTGTCAGAATTGAATTGGAGGACACTGAGGTGGTATGTGATGGAGAATCTGCAGAATTACTTGGTGTGTGGGGAAAACCCTCCCATACATCAGACGTCAGAAGTGTTGGGTTGAGTGTTGTGTGAGACTAGAGAAGGAAAAAACATTGCTTTTTCTTATATCTCTTATTTTGTTATCAGGATCGATCTTTTTCACTTGCAGAGACTTTTATGGGCATAAATGGAATTGTATGATTACTAAATGTAAGCATTTTATGAACCATTAATGTAACATATTAATAAAATGGACTATACATTTTAAAAGCGGGAGGAACACTTTGGATTCATTCATTCATTCTGAGATAATCATATGTGGTCTGTTCCTAGGAAAGTTAAGGAAGCTTTTCCTGAAACTTTAGTCGAAAACTACTCGTCCTGCTGGGCGTGGTGGCTTGCGCCTGTAATCCTGGCACTCTGGGAGGCCAAGCCAGATGGATCACCTGAGGTCAGGAGTTTGAGACCAGCCTGATCAATATGGTGAAACCCCATCTCTACTAAAAATACAAAAATTAGCTGGGCGCAGTGGTGCACACCTGTAATCCCAGCTACTCGGGAGGCTGAGGCACGAGAATCTCTTAATACTGGAGACGGAGGTTGTGGTGAGTGCCACTGCACTCCACCCTGGGTAACAGAATGAGACTCTGTCTCAAAAAACAAACAAACAAACCACCCCCCTACCAAAAAAAAAGAAAACAAAACAAGAAAAACAACCAAAAAAACCCTACTTGTCCTGTATCATGTTCCCTTAGGATTCTCTTCTCTTCTGGTTGGGAAGGGATTGTGGAGATGCACGATGCATAGCACTGGGCCTTGGGGAAAGCTGACTTTAGTTGACATGTGTGTGGCTCAGTCTTTTGTTGCTTTCTCTATTACCTACCACCCCAGGTTGAAGAGAGAATAGAGAGAAGTTTAAATGAATTTAGATCTCGGTGATCATTTTTATTTCCTTCTCTTAAAACAGGACTGGTTCCACATTTCTTGACTTTCCAGAAACCAGTTGTCCCATTGTTGTTGGTATGGGACAACAGAAAGAGAAACACATGGGATGAAGAGTCCCACCTGTCTCTGCCATGAGATGTTGGCACACTTTTTTACAAATCTGGAACCTATATTTTTATGACCTTTATTATAAGGAATTAATTTAAAAAATCAATAGAAAGTTTTATACTGTGGAACATGGGGAAAAGATTTCCCTTCTGGAAGTTTCTTTAGCAAGTCCAGACTTTATCTAAAGAGCTGCCTTTAAACAGCCTTCTCAAGTTTTCCAGGTCTTCCTAAGCAGTCGTTAAAAATTGTAATATATAGAATTCAGGCTTGTAATGATTTTACTTGTAATGCTTGGCATGTAGTAGGCCTTCTGTTGAATTAATTGATGATTGAACACTCATATGTTAGAGTATAGTGGTTCCCATGGAATTCATGTTATAATCAAACTGAAATTCAAAAGGACCCTCAAAATACTCTCCAGTATTTTTGGCACTGTGCCAGATCAGTAGGAGAGAGAATTTTGGTCTTGAGTTTTTAGCACTGCATAAGTCACACTAACTATATGCTTACACTACCTAAAGTAGCAAAAAATACCTATATCAACAATTCTTAAATAATGTCTCTCACTGCTCCTCATCATCAATGTGATAATCAAGAGCTGACTATCTGGTAGTTATTGTTATGGTAGAGCAAGATGTATCTTTCTACTCAAATAGTTTCCAATAAATCAGATTTACACATAGTAGGTGTTCAGTTTTGTTTGATTCAGCAAACATTTATTGAGTACTTCTTTTGAATCAGGTGCTGTGCTAGACTCTGGGGAAAATGAAGAAGACTAACACTTTGTCCCTATCTTTGCTCACTGGTAGAGTGTCAGATTCGAGGTGGCCGTTGACGTGTGGTTTATGTTAGTGCAGTTACTAGTGGAAGGAACAGAAGGCTGTAGGCATCCAAAGGAGAGAATAACCTTTGCCTAGGGAAGTCAAAGAAAACCTCATAGGGGAGGAAACAATTGAGCTGGCCCTAAAGAGCAATTAGGAGTTAAGTGAAGAGGGTGGAGAAAGGTGGAGAAAGGAAGAGCCACAGAATCAGCAGAGGAGAGGCTCCAGGTGCAAAGGCCTAACTTGCTTGGGTAGTAGCAGGTTATTTGGGTGGTGAGTGCAAGAAGGGGAAACTCAAGTATAGGAAACTTCAAAGACAGGGTCTCGCTCTGTCACCCAGGCTGTAGTGCAATGGCACGACCTTGGCTCACTGCAATCTCTGCCTCTCAGGTTCAAACAATTCTCCCACTTCAGCCTCCCTGACTAATTTTTGTGTTTCAAGTAGAGATGGGGTTTCACCATGTTGGCCAGGTTGGTCTCGAATTCCTGACCTCAAGTGATCTGCCCACTTTGGCCTCCCAAAGTTCTGGGATTACAGGCATAAGCCACTGTGCCTGGCCTAGTGTAACATTTGTAATCAATTTTTAAATATCCTACTTAGTTCCTCTAGGAACCCAGTGACATAGGCATTTATAGATGTAGCAGTTGAGATTTATAGTTAGTATCTTCAGTAAGGACAAATAGCTAGTAAGTGGCAGAGAGAGTCAGGATTTGAACCCAGGTCTTCCCTTTGCAGAGCTCATGCTGGAGAAAGGTAGGGTGTTTTGGGAGTGGCAGAAAGTGAAGGTGGAAGATTGTGAAGACTGTAAAGATATGAGGGCTCTGGATTTATTCCATACCAAATTGTAAGTCCTGGGAAGTCAAGAGGTGAGCGCATATTGATTGAGCATAGATGAGTGCCCGTTATGTGACTCCCCAGTGAGCTTTACTTCTAGTAGGAAGAGACAGACCATAAACATGCCCAGAGCAGCAATGACAACCACACGAAGATTTTAGGTATTGACAAGTGCTTGCAGAAGATAAAAAGGCATGATATGATAGAGAGTGATGGGTGTGATGGTTTCTCTTGAAGAATCAGAAGGTTGGGCTTATGGCCCTGGGTGGGAGTAATTCACCTAGGGAGTAACCCACCTACAGGTAAGACGTGGCTCCTCTTCAGATAGAATGACGCATGCTATTTACTGCAGTGCCCTCATTCTTTGTTGCTAACACTAACCCTTCTGCATTTCTGGCCCCTGTGGGCATTTGAGTTTGGGCCCTTGTCTTTGATTCTTCTCTTCCATAAAGTCTAGACCATTTTTGGACATTTCATTCTGGTTTGGTCTAACTGCGACTGTGCTTTCCAGCAGCCTACAGCTGAGCTGTGCTGTTGAAAGTCTTGCTTTAGTGTGTGTCCCTAAATAATGCTTTCTGCTCACGGGTTGACTCATTCCTGCTAACTATGTAACTACTAGTGTCATTCTGTCTTCACTTATTCTCAGGCTTTGTTAACAGGGTGGATCACTGTCCTTCTCTTTACAGTTGGTCAATAAATAACCCAGGAGGCCAGGTGCAGTGGCTCACACCTGTTATCCAAGCATTTTGGGAGGCTGAGGTGGGAGGGTCACTTCAGGCTAGGAGTTTGAGAGCAACTCAGGCAACATAGCCAGACCCCGTGTCTATAGTAAGTAGTGGTGATCTCCAGGGTTGGTGGCATCACCCAGTGTGAAGGTAAATCATGCAGGAAGAGAACTCTCCTTCTGCCTTCCTCATCTTTCTCAGCCATAACCCTCTGTTTTCCCAGCCATCTAAGAGTGAACCTTGGGAGTCATCTTTGACTCCTCTGTCTCCTGCCTATAAATAGTCGCCGATTAAGTCTTGACGTGTCTCCCATGACTCCATCCCTCCCCCCTTCTCTGCATTGTGTTCTTGTCATCGCCTCTGGTCTCTCTCTGTCAATCCATCAGCCCCACTGCTGACAGATTCATCTTCATGGAACACTTACTTCATCATGTGACTCCCTTTATCCACATTCAACAAGCATAATTTCAGCTACATGAATTTTCCTTGTGGAGCAAGGGAGAGGATGTAAAATTCTCTTGAGAAGAACTGCTGCTTTCCTTCTTACACTACACATTTGCTGTTGCCTTCTCCTTTCAGCATTTTTCCAGGCCTGTTTACCCAAAGGTCAGTCCTTAGCAGGAGATAATTTTGGATGATTCAATTCATTTTTGTCCAAACCCTGGGGCTAGTTATAAAAAACCCCTGTGACCAGTGGCAAGAACCGAATCTATCAGGAATGTATTCTTAGGCTTTCAAGTCCAAATTCTGTTAAATTCCTGCTTCAGAACATCATGTCATCTCCATTTCTAAGATCTGAGTAATTAATTGCTTCTACAGTATGAGTTTTCTAAATGAAAATATTTTATTCCCATCAAGAATGTATACAATTATAAGGCTTTATTCATACCAAGTATTCAGTTCACAGTTGATATGGCGCCCTTTAACCTTATGAAAGACTCTTTCATTCATATAATTCATTCATTCAGAATCTACTGAGTGAATTTTCAGTTTTACAAGGGAGTCTTTGTATTTAGAATTTGTATAAATTCAGTATGATTTTAATTAAATTTAATGGTAGAAATGCTATTATAAAAAGGCTAGATCCAGTATGTTTTACTCAGAATAATGAGAAATTAAAAACAATCATGTTAATTCATGGCCAATTTGAATAAAACTTTTGCTTTCTATAAAGTGATATGAGAGGTTCATTCTCCATCACAGGGCACCCCAGCCTGGGACAGATGTGAACCTATGAATTAGCACAATGTTTCAAATAAAGTTTTGTTATATGGGCGTCCTTTCTGGCTAAAGAATAGAGAGAGGCTAATTTCCTCATCTGGAACATTACACATTGATAAATTCAAGCCCTGTGAATTGTGAAAGATGTTTGTTACCAAGTTTCTACCTTAAGATCTAAGTGTTCTGTAAGCCTTTTATTTAGAAATGTAAAGGATGGAAATTCAAACAAGTCTCTGCTGATAGACACTAATTACAGAGTAGTTAAGTTTAAACAGACCAACGAACTGAAGTGTAAATAGAACTTTTGTATGAGTCCGTTCTCACACTGCTCTAAAGAACTACCTGAGACTGGGCAATTTATGAGGAAAAGAGATTTAATGAACACATAGTTCTACAGGTCATACTGGAAACATGGCTAGGAGGCCTCAGGAAACTTACAGTTCTGGTGGAAGGGGAAGAGGGAGCAAGCAAGTCTTACCATGGCATAGCAGGGGAGAGAGAGAGAGAGAGATTAAGAGAGAGAGAGAGAGGAGTGCCATCAGCCCTCGTGAGAACTCACTCACTATAATGAGAACAGCATGGGGGAAATCCGTCCCCAAGATCCAGTCATCTTCCACCTGGTCCCTCCCCCAACACTAAGGATTACAATTCAACATGAGATTTGGGTGGGGACACAGAACCAAACCATAACATTCCACCCCAGCCCCTCCCAAATCTCATGTTCTCACATTTCAAAACCAATCATACCTTTCAACAGTTCCCCTGAAGTCTTAACTCATTCCAGTGTTAAAAGTTCAAGTCGAGAGTCTCATCTGAGACAAGGCAAGTCCCTTCTACGTATGAGTCCGTAGAATAAAAAACAAGTTAGTTACTTCCAAGATACAGTGGGGGTACAGGCAGTGGGTAAATCCTCCCATTCCAAAAGGGATACATTGGCCAAAATAAAGCGGCCACAGGCTCCATGCAAGTTTGAAACCTAGCAGGACAGTCACTAAATCTTAAAGCTCTGAAATAATTGCCTTTCTCACATCACGTAAATGTCTCACATCCAGGGCACACTGATGCAGGGGGTGGGCTCCCATACCCTTGGGCACCTCTGCCTTTATAGCTCTGCAAGGTACAGCCTCTGTGGCTGCTTTCATGGGCTGGCATTGAGTGCCTGTGGCTTTTCTGGGTGCACGGTGCAAGCTGTCAATGGATCTACCATTCCGAGGTCTAGAGGACGGTGACCCTCTTCTCACAGCTCCAGTAGGCAGTGCCCCAGTGGGGACTATGTATGGAAGCTCCAATCCAAAATTTCCCCTCTGCACTGCCCTCATAGAGGTTCTCCATGAGGGCTCTGCCCTTGCAGCAGATTTCTGCCTGAATATCCAGGTGTTTCGTACATCCTCTGAAATCTAGGCAGATGTTCCCAAGCCTCTACTTTTACCTTCTGCATACATGTGGGCCCAATACCACATGGAAGCCACCAAGGGTTGGAGCTTGGACCCTCTGAAACAAGAGCTTGAGCTGTATCTTGGCTCTTTTTAGCCATGGCTGGAGCTGGAGTAGATGGGACACAGAGCACCATATCCTGAGGCTGCACAGAGCAGTGGGGCCCAGGCCTGGCCCAATAAACCATTTTTCCCTTCTAGGCCTCTAGACCTATGATGGAGGGGCTGCCATGAAGTTCTCTGAAATGCCTTGGGGGCATTTCCATTCACCTCCTCTTAGGCAAGCTTCTGCAGCAGGCTTGAATTTCTCCCCAGAAAATGGGTTTTTGTTTTCCACCACAGGGTCAGGCTGCAAATTTTCCAAACGTGTACACTCTGCTTCTCTTTTAAATATAAGTTCCAGTTTCAGACCATCTCTTCATTCACTCACATGAGCACATACTTTTAGAAGCAGCCAGGCCACGTCTTGAATGCTTTGCTGCTTTGAAATTTCTTCCACTGGATACCCTAAATCATCTCTCAAGTTCTGTGTTCCACAGATCTCTGGAGCAGGGCACTACGCCTCCAGACCCTTTGCTAAAGCATAGCAAGAGTTATCTTTACTCCAGTTCCCAGTAAGTTCCTCATTTCCATTTCAGATCACCTCGGCCTGGACTTCACTGTCCATATCACTATCAGCATTTTGGTTAAAATCATTCAACAGGTCTGTATGAAGTTCCAGACTTTCCCACATTTTCCTGTCTTCTTCTGAGCCCTCCAAACTGTTCCAACTTCTGCTTGTTACCCAGTTCCAAAGGTGCTTCCACATTTTCAGATATCTTTATAACAGTGCTCCACTCCTGGTACCAATTTTCTGTATTAGTTTCTTCTCACACTGCTATAAAGAACTACCTGAGACTAGGTAATTTATGAAGAAAAGAGGTTTAATTGACTCACAGTTCCATAGGCTATACAGGAAGTATGACTGGGAGGTCTTAGGAAACTTATCATGGCAGAAGGCAAAGGGGAAGCACGCACTCCTTACCATGGTGGAGCAAGAGAGAGAGAGCAAGCAAGGAGGGAAATGCCACATACTTAAACCATCGGCTCTCATGAGAACTCACTCACTATCATGAGAACAGCATGGGGGAAATCCGCCCCCATGATCCAGTCACCTCCCACCAGGACCCTCCTCTAAAACTGGGGATTACAATTCTACATGAGATTTGCATAGGGACACAGAGCCAAATCATATCAACCATCGACTGGTGACTATGAGAGCAGCCTGGGGGAAAACCACCCCCAAGATCCAGTTACTTCCCACCAGGACCCTCCCTCAACACTGGAGATTACAATTCAATGTGATATTTGCATGCAGGCACAGAGCCAACCATGTAAACCTTGGACCAGTGATTATGTTGTTCTTGAGCTTCGATCTGTAATTATATAGCTGGGCACACTCACTCTTGCTTATCTGCATGGCAGTGATAATCCTGCCACATTAAAAAAAAAAAAACTTAGATGGTAGTGAGAACAAGATAGTCACATACTCCTGGACCACCTCTTTGTGCCCTCAGTGGGGCTGAAGATTAAATTTAGATGCAGTCAAATCCAGTCATAGCTAGAGACATCATAAAGAACATTCCAGAGCCATGGAGATAGAGGTTTTTGAGTATCTGTTTAATTCTAGTGCCTGTTTTAGAACCTGCTTTCCCTTAGTGTGGTTATTTAAGAATTTACTGCATCAAGTTGTAGTCTGGATTGCTTTATCGGGTGCTTTGTGCTGTCTTTTAATTGTAAGCAGGCCTGCTAATACCATATACTATAATAGCTGTATTGCAGATGGGCTCCATTAACAATGTGAATCAATCAGTGCTTAGGAGAGTCCTCTCTCCCCATGGTTATCCTTGCTTTTTATGTTTTCAGATGAGTAGAATGCATGAAATCAGCTTCAGCTCAACTCTCCAATGCATTGGTAATCAATATAATACATAACCTTCCTATGGAACCTTATTGAGGCACTTTCATATCTATAATCTCACATGGTCCTCGCAGTGTAACTGCCAAGATATTATTATTTCTGTGTTCTGAATGAGGAAATGCAACCAGAGAGTGAGTCAAAAGCTCAAACAAGTCAGGTCAGTTTGCTGTAGGTCTTAAGAATTATTAGCGTGACCAAAATGACCAGGACTGTGGTTTATAGACTTCCGATCTCTGGTTCTTTTTTCACATGTCTGTGGGTTGAATGGGGAAGTTTCTGTCCTTTGTAGGCACGTTTCTTCTTGATGATAAAGACCTGTGAACTAACTGCAGCTGGACTATATGCATGTGCACACACCTCCCTTGGCCTTCCTCGGTGACCAGCTGGTTTTCTCATGTTTTTTTCTTCCCTAAATGAGTAATCCAGATAAATAACCTTGTTGAAACTACTGGCATTTGTAGAATATTTTGCTTATCTGCTTACCTTTCCTTCTTTAATTTTCATTCTCTACTAGCAGTTTTTCCTTCTTTCTTGTATCCTGAACAAAGTGGTCATGTTTGGTGTTTCCAAATAATATGTCAGACATTTGAACCATTCTAGAAGTAGATTTTCTTTTTTTTTTTTTGAAAAATATTCTAATATAGAAGTATGCTGCTTGAAGAAGTAGGTCTTCAAAATAAACTGAATTTAATTAGAACTGGTTAATATAGCCTTTATTTTTTACTAATTAAAGAAATGATATACACCCAATTTAAACTTTTTGTCAGCATGTGAAATGCAGTATAGCCAGTGTTTCTACACTGACATCATATTTTGGTGCAAAGCAAGGAAACTGGCATTTTAATGATCCAGTGTAGCCATTTATTTGTGGGATAAATATGATTGTGCTGCTAGGCTCTATAGAATGTCGGAAATCCCTTTGACTTCTCTCTTCTGGAGGAAGAATGGTTGGAGGTCAAGTTTCTGGAGGTCTGACAGATCGGCTGTTGCCAACTATCTGGAACTGGACAAGTTACTTAGCCCCTCTAAACCCCAGCTTCCTTATCAATCACATGGACATAATAATAGTGCCCATCCTAGAGACTGTGGCTGGCCTACATTGCATCCCCCATGTAAAGTGGTTTGCACAGTGCCTGGCATACAGGAGGTACACAGGAAATGTTACCGATGAATGAATGACCAGAGGCTTAGGGAATCCAAGTTGTGAACTGCTCTTTCGTGAATAAAGTATTTCTTTTATTAAAAAAGAAAGGAGATTTAAGGGTAATTGTGAGATAGTCGTGGAGAGGGGTGATTTTCAGGGTCTTCCTGGTTGTATGGCTGCAGATGAGCTTGATTGGTCTACCTCAGACAGAAGTGAACACCTAAGTAGGAGAGACTACATTAGGATGCACGTGATGTCTCAGAGACTGCAAGCCCTGGACCACATTGAGGCAGTTGTACCGTAGGGTTGTAAAGAAGTTTTCCGTAAACCTTTGCCTATAATCAGGGCACTCTAGGCAGGCTTGGGTATTAGGCGTTTTAGTGGATTGTCAAGGTGAACCGTTTGCTTCTTGGAGCTAATTGCCAAGATGGGTATGGTATGGCCCCAAATACTTATACTATAAATAGCACATGTTCAGATGATAATTTCCCCAAGAAATATTCCAATTAGATATCCACCCACCTCTCCTCCCTTCCCCCCAACTCCCCAAACGAAACCAAACCTAAGAAATACTTTCATCTGCCTTTGGTAATTTTCTGGCTTTGGAATGAAATGGAACAATCATAAAACCATGACAAATAGTATAGGACATAGACCTCCCAACCCAGAAGAAATTTAACAGCGTAGAAATATCAGACATAAATTCTGTTTTTATTTGGACACTAGGATAATTGAATATGTTATGACAAGGAGATAAGATTTTGGTCTTCGCATCTTATCAGTCTTAACCAAGAAGAGTTAGTACACTGATTCCCCTCTTCTTATAAATTACGGCTAAAATTATGAGAGTTAGTAAATTTGGTAATTACTGTAGATAGCCTTGTGTAATGTAATGGACTTTCATCTCTGCAGAACCTTTAGACTGTAGTTAGAAGCATTTATCACTGTTGGGCTGCATAAGTACTGTCACTTGTTCCCTTCAGAACCAGTGTGATACTGAGATGATGCCGTCTTATTATTTTTGGCTTTGCAGTGGTTTGTTAAACAGTTTTTGGAAATGGTTAATTATTATTCTTTACCCTTCTAATTAACTATAACTATATCCTTATTTATTCTTTTATTTGGGACGTTAATACTTTTAAGACCTACTAATGCATTTTAGGATTATTGCCCAAATAGAGTATTTATGAATTATCTTGTCTGCCATCAGATCTTAAATTTGTTTTTCCATATAGTTTTTCAGAGTTCTTGGACTTCTATATTTTCACACCATAATGTGTTAAACATTTATTAACTTATTTGTATGAAGCACTTGTTTGTGATGTAATCATTTGAGACTCTTTATTCTTTCACAGGAAGCATAATCTCTTCCTTGATACACAGACCTACATATCCAACTATTTAACCTATATCTCCACTTGGATGTCTTATAGGCAACTCAAACTCAACATACCCAAAATGGAACTCTTGATTGTACTGTCTGCTACCCTAGCCCGTCCCTCCCAGATCTTTCCCATCTGGTTAAATGGAACATCACCTTCCAGTTGCTTAGACCAAAAACCTTTTCCCTTCTCTTCCTTGCAAGCATCATGCCAAGCCATCAAGTCTTGTGTTCCCTTAAAAAACTATCCGGAGATCCAACCACTTCTTCTTTGCTGCCAGCCTGTTCTAACCCACTATCTCTCACATGCACCATTGGAGTGTCTTCTTCTCTTCTCCCTGATTTTGTTCCTCTCCTATCACTTTGGTTCTCCTCTGTTTCACACGTATCAGGCAGAGTGATCCTTTTAAATTCTGATTGGATCATTTCACTCTTGGCTCAACCTCCAGGGATTTCCCATTAACTCAGAATGACTTTTTTTTTTCCCACCTCCAATCATAATATGGTCACTGAAGAAAATTAGGCTACTGTTAGTTGTTATAGTTGGTTGACAGGAAGTGCTCTTTATGTTTGTGTATTTAAACATATGCCCTAGAAAGACTAATGAGATATAAAAAGCTAGGCACTTGTAATTCTATTTTTAGTTTTTGGAGGAACCTCTGTAGCATTTTCCATGGTGGTTGCACCGTTTTATAATCTCCCCGATGGTGCACAAGGGTTCCAATTCTCCACATCCTTACCAGCACTGGTTATTTTCTGTTACTTATTTTTTAAAAAATATTAGCCACTCTAAGGAGTATGGAGTGGTATCTTTGTGGTTTGGTTTGCGTTTCCCTAATGATTAGTGATGTTGAACATCTTTTCATGTGTTTATTGGCCATTTTTACATTTTATTTGGAGAAGTGTCTATTTAATTATTTGCTCATTTTCTAATCCAGCTGTTTGGGTTTTTTTTTTTTTTTTTTTGGTTGTTGCTGTTGAGTTCTAGGAGTTCTTTATATATACTCTGTATGTCAATCCCTTACCAGAGATATGATTTACAAATATTTTCTCCCATTCTGTGGGTTGGCTTTTCATTCTGTGGATAGTGTCCTTTCACCATGTTGGTCAGGCTGGTCTTGAACTCCTGACCTCAAGTGATACACCCGCCTTGGCCTCCAAAAGTGCATGATTACAGGCATGAGCCACCGCATCTGGCCTGAGGTAGTTTCCTTCTATCTGCTTTTGCTATTTTATCTCACAACTTTCTTTAAAGGGGAGACCAGACTATGAGTAGCATAATTGACTGGCTGTGCATTAGAAAGCCAATTTTGGGTGAGATACTTATATCTGTAGATTTAAATTTCCTAATTTTAAAAATAAGGAGGTTGAATTAGATTTGGGAATCTCAAACTTTAGTGTGAGTTGGAACCACTTGAGGAAGTTGTTGAAAAGATTTTGAGTTTGTAGGTCTGTACGGGGTCTAGTGGTTTGCATTTTTATAAGTCTCAGGTGATTTTGATATGGATGTATTTGTTCTCTAGAACCCCGTATGGCTCTAAAATTCTGTGAAATATCCTCCAATAAAAGGCATTTGGGTATTTATTAGAGGACACAAAATGAGGGTATGGGCCATTGAATTAGGGATTGTTTGTTAATCCAAGCCATGGTTGCATTTGTGGACAAGCTGCCTCCTGAGATTTGGGCATGTTGGATGGAGCGTAGGAATTATGAAGTGAGGCATTTATTGTTTGAAAATGAAAAGAGTAGCTGGCTTCAGGAGTGGCTGATGTGAGATGATTCAGGGACAAAAGAGCTTTTGCAAAATAAAAGCAGAGGAGAGGGGCTAAGGAACAGTGGTCAGCAGAGAGACTGCTGGGGGGATCACACTGCCTCCTTGATTTATCACTAGGAAGTCCATAGAGTCATGTTTTACTACCAGGAAGTCCAGAAACAAAGACAGTCTCTGGTCTGGGAATTCCAAACAGGAGTGCTGGGAGCCTAGAGCAAAGGAGTGTTACTGGAGGTGAAAAACTGATGACCAATTTGCATACACATGCATACTTACACCTGTAAAATTAGTGTAAATATGTTGTATGAAATTAGTGGTTACTCTGATATATTTACTTACATGGTCTAAGAATTCAGAGTTCATAAAAATATAATATGAAAAGTGAAAATTTCTCTTCCAGCACGCCCCAAAGGCTGTTACATTTCTGTTTTTAGTTCTCACAACGTTAAATAATTTATCTCCACCCTATTTTTAGATCCTTCAACCTAAGTACTATCTTTCGTCTGCCTGCTTTGAAAGGCAAAGCCTGTATCACACTGTGGTGTTCTTCCCCTTTGCGCCCTACCACTTTGATTTTTATTCTTTACTTATTTTGAATTTGCTGTGGTTTTAGCAGTCATTTTACATTTGAAAAGGACTTGGAACAGCGGGACTTAGGGTTAGAATTCTGTGTTCAGTTGTTGTCTTCGGCCTCTGGGGAGAAAAGTAAACTTGGAGACTCAGCAAGAACAGTTGGAACCCAAGTACCCCCATTTGAGGATTTGCCGGGAGCTCCTGCTTGGCATACAAAGCTTCAGAAAGTTGATGGTAAGGGATGAAGAGACATTTTGTGGAGGAAAAATTGCGTATTTCCTGCTCTGTTATTTTTTTTTTAAAGTTAAGAAGGGGCCAGAGGGTGAAGAGTCTACACAGATTTTGTTGTGGTTTGATCAGGAAGCCACTGATGGGTTTTAAACAAGGAAATCGCATTACCTGATTTATATTTTACTAAGATCATTATGGCAGCTCTCTGGAAGATGAACAGAACTGGGCAAGAGTGGCCCAGGGAGACCAGTTGGGAGGGGCTTGCATTTGTCCAGGCAGTGATGGTGTGGACTGCACTGGGTGATTAGCAGAGGAATTGCAGGGATGCAAGTAGATTTGGGATATATTTTGGATTATTGTAGGCTAGAAAAGGAGAGGAATTATAGTAGATTCCCCTAAAGATGTCCTCATCCTAATCTCCAACACCTATGAATATGTTCTCTTACATGGCAGAAGACACTTTGTAGATATGACTAAATTGAGGCTGTTGAGATGGGAGCATATCCTGGATTATTTGTGTGGGCCCAGTGTAATCACAAAGGCCCTGATACACTCAGAGAGGAGATATAATGTTGGAAACAGAGGTTTGAGTGATGTGAGGAGGGGCCCACAAGCCAAGGGATACAGACAGCCTTTAGAAGGTGGAAAAGATTAGGAAACAGGCTCTTCCCTAGAACCTCCAGATGGAGCCAGCCCTGCCAACACCTTAACTTTAAACTCTAGACTTTGATTTTGGGCTTTTGTCCTCCAGAAGTGTAAGATAATAATTTGTGTTGTTGTAAGCCCTGACATCCAGGGAAATTTGTTAGGATAGCAGCAGGAAATAATGCAGAAGTCAAAAATGACTACTATGCTTTATCCTGGGGAATAGTGCTACTGTGTCCCAATGTGGGGCCGAAAAGGAAGATTTAGGAGGCTGACAGGAAACTGAGCCTGTTCAGCTCAGGAGGACTGTTGTTCATCTCTGTGCATGTGTTAATAACCTCGTTGTCCCTGGGCTCAGGGATAAGTCAGGATGAGATGGAAATGTGGGAGCCTTCACCAGGCAAATGGTATGTAGAGACCCGGGGGTTTCACCCACGGAGAGATTGTATTACGTGAATTGTGGAAAAACAGCTTAGTAATTTCCGTCAGAGGCCACATAGAGACCTGTTCCCTCTCCTTGCTTGCTGTCTAAATTATAGTTGTTTTCTTTTGAGTCATCAAATGACATTTCAAAAGATAATATGAAGCTGCCACTTTGGGAGAAAGAAAGCAATATTAAGCAGCTTTTTCAAAGATCAAATTTTTGGACTCTGTAGATAGTTGCAGTATTTCTTCCGTTATTATTTTTTGAAGGATACATATGAGCTCATTTGACAGATTTAAACCTGTAGTTTAATTTGGAGGGAAGGCTTCTATGGCTATATGTTTTTAAAAATCTAGTTCTTTTCAGTTGGAGTATATTTAACTGTTGAAAGAACGAAACTTCCCATTTTTGTTTGCATCAGTTACTTCTTACTGTTTTGTTTCAAGGGCCTTGGTGACAGCTGAAAATAAGCTTTGAAAATAAAGTTGAATTTTGACTGGGCACGTTAGCTCACGCCTGTAATCCCAGCACTTTGGGAAGGCAAGGCGGGTGGATCACCTGAGGTCAGGAGTTTGAGACCAGCCTGGCCAACATGGCAAAACCCCATCTCTACTAAAAATACAAAAGTTAGCTGGGCATGCCTATAGTCCCAGCTACTCGGGAGGATGAGACAGGATAATCTCTTGAACCCAGGAGGCAGACATTGCAGTGAGCCAAGATCGCACAACTGCACTCCAGCCTGAGTGACAGAGCGAGACTGTCTCAAATAAATAAATAAATAAGAAAAGAAAGTTGAATTTTGTGTTGAGGCAACACATCTAGAGGAAGCTATACATACATCCTCTGTACATAGAGAGCAGCGGTTCTCAACCATTTTGCTCCCTGCTGCCAACGCTTCCCCATAGGACATTTGGCAGTGTCTGGAGATATTTTTGGTTGTCAGAACTGAGTGGGGGAGGCTACTGGAATCTAGTGGGTAGAGGCTAGTAATGCTGCCAAATGTACCACAGGGCACAGGGCAGTCCCCTAAAATCAAAGAAGTATTTAGCCTAACGTGTCAGTAGTGCTAAAGTAGAGAAACCCTGCAATAGAACTTATAAACTGATAAGTTTTGTTTCTTTCTGTTCTCTTCCTGTCACTCAGCATGGTTTCCTGCATTGCATCTAGTTGCTTGGTGAGCCAGCCAGGTTAGCTTTTTTCTGCCCTAAGTACTACAACATTTTCTTTCTTTGTTTTTCTTTGAGATGGGTTTTTGCTCTTTTACCCAGGCTGGAGTGCAGTGGTGTGATCATTGCTCGCTGTAGCCTTGAACTTGTGGGCTTAAGCAATCCTCACACCTCGACCTCCTGTGTAGCTAGTACTGTAGGCTCGCAGCACCATGCCTGGCTATTTTTTCTACTTTTTGTAGAGACACGGTCTTACGGTGTTGCCCAGGCTGGCCTCAAACTCCTTGCCTTAATTCATCCTCTGGCCTCAGAACCCAAAGTATTGAGATTACAGGTGTGAGCCACTTCTGGCCTACATTCTTGCAGATTCTATACTTTTTATTTTGTGGGAAATTGGCTAATTTAGTATTCACTGGATTAGGAAGCAGAAAGAAAAGAGTTTGCTTGAAGTCTTCATTTAAATGGATTTAAAAATTTTCTTTTTGCCAAGATAAAAGTGTTAAATTTATTATAGTTGTCTACTTTTGGAAAAAATTAATGTACTATAAGTAGCTTTTATTTTGAGCTCTTAATCAAGTATTAATAACATTATATTTTCTCTAATTGTGACTAACTGAATATTGCCGAGATATAGTTATTTGCTTATTTCAGGTAATTAAAAACATCATCTGAAATAACTGTAATTGAAAGAATATAAAATTGTAAAAATTGCTCTGTTTGTTTTTTATTCTTTGGCACTATTACAGTATTTTGAAGCGTTGTGAATTTTTTAAAAATTCAAGAAAAGTCTCCTTGCTGTCATTTGATGACTTAAGTAGCAGCCCAGAGAACAGATGTAGGAATGAAGTGATTTATACAATGCTTCAGAATCTTTTTGTTCCTGAATTTCACAATATAAACTTCATGAAATTGGTAAGAGATTTTGAGAAACCCTACATTATTTAGTAGGATGTGGGATATACTTTTATTTCTGTGACTTTAAATGAGGCCTCTAAGATGGGAAATATAGTTAGTAAATAAAAATAATTAAGTTTATGCCTCTAAAAATTCCTAAAATGAAATACTGTATATGACAATGTATATGATGATGTATGCCTAAAAGTAGTGACATGTTTGAAATATTAGAAGCAGTAGAGATATTATGACTTCCACAATATGGAAATGGACTTTTAGAAAATCAAAGATAAACATTATGTTGTTTCTTAGGAATGTTTAAGATATATACATTCATGCATGTGATCCATGTGGTTTGCTAGGGAGCTGCGTCTTCATTTGCTGATCATTCTTTTGAAATTTTAACATGTATATATAAGACATGAAAGTGACGCTCTTGGACTTGAATTCTTTTTGGGAAGCTTATAGTGCATAGTATCTCTTAGTTTTCAAAGTGACACTGTTCTAATTGAAAATGCTGATTTTAAAACCCAATGAGTATATTGCTTTACAATTGACTTCTGTAATTTTTTTTCTGTTATCTTAGGTTTCATATTTAAACTCTAGCTCTGTCAGATAGTAAGTTATCCATGGAATTATATACCCTCCTTTGTTCATTTACTAGAATTTTTTTGTCCCCAGTATGCCCTCATTTATTGACTCATTCATATGCCTACTCATTTACTCACTTGTCCATTACTTCGAAATTTAATCACTCAGTAAACATTAAAGGATATATCTTTAATTAGTGTATTAGTCTGTTCTCAAATTTCTATAAAGAAATACCTGAGACTGGGTAATGTGTAAAGAAAAGAGGTTTAATTGGCTCATGGCTATCCACACTTTTCAACAACTAAGTCTCATGACAACTCACTACTGCGATGACAGCTCCAAGGGGGATGGCTCTGCAGGCTGTACAGAAGGCATGGCAGCATCTGCTTCTGGGGAGGCCTCAGGAAACATTTACTCATGGCGGAAGGCAAAGCGGAAGCAGGTGTCTTACATAGCAGGAGTAGGACCAAGAGAGGGGGGAAATGAGACACACTCTTAAACAGCCAGCTGTCATGAGAACTCGCTATTGTAACAACAACTCCAAGGGATTCGAGTGTTAAACCATGGGAAACAACTTACATGATCAAATCACCTCCCACCAGTCCCCACCTTCGACACTGGAGATTATAAATGAACATGAGATTTAGGTGGGGACACAGATCCAAATCATAAAATTCCACCCTTGCTCCTCCCAAATCTCATGTCGTTTTCACATTGCAAAATCCAATCGTGCCTTCTCAACAGTCCCCCAGAGTCTTAACTCATTCCAGCATTAACTCAAAAGTCCAAAGTCCAAAGTCTTTTCTGAGATAAGGCTAGTACCTTCTGCCTATGCACCTATAAAATCAAAACCAAGTTAGTTACTCCCAAATTACAATAGAGATACAGGCATTTGGTAAATACTTCCATTCCAAAAGGGAGAAATCAACCCAAAGGAAAGGGCTTATAGGCCCCATGCAAGTCTGAAACCCACCTAAGCAGTCATTAAACCTTAAAATTCTAAAATAATCTTTTTTGACTCCATGTCTCACATGCAGGGCACACTGTTGTGAGGTGTGGCTACCAAGGCCTTGGCAGCCCTGCCTCTGTGGCTTTGCAGGGTTCAGCCCCCAAGGCTGCTCTTAAGGGCTGGCACTGAGTGCCTGTGGCTTTGCAGGCACAGGGTGCAAGCTGCTGGTGTATGTACGATTTTGACATCTTCAGGATGGTGAAGGTGTCCTGCTCACAGCTCAACTAGGCAGTACGCCAGTGGGGACTCTGTGTGGAGGCTCCACCCCACATTTCCCCTCTGTGCTGCCCTATCAGAGGTTCTCCATGAGGGCTCCGCCCCTGAAGCAGGCTTCTGCCTGTACATCCAGGCTTTTCCATATATCCCCTTGAAATCTAGGCAGAGGTTCCCAAGCCTCAACTCTTGTACTCTGTGCACCTGCAGGCTTAATGCCACATGGAAACTGCCAAGGTTCATGGCTTGCACCCTCTGAAGCAGTGGCCTGAGCTGTACCTGGGCCTCTTTTAACCATGACTGGCCAGAGCTAGAGTGCCTAGGAAGCAGGGAGCAGTGTCCCGAGGCAGACAGCAGGGCCCTGGGCTTGGCCAATGAAACAATTCTTCCCTCCTAGGCCTCTGGGCCTGTGATGGGCTGCTGTGAGAATCTCTAAAATGCCTTGAAGGCTTTTTTTTCCCCATTGTCTTGGCTATCAGCACTTGACTCCTTTTTACTTATGCAAATTTCTGCAGTCTGCTTGAATTCTTCTCCTGAAAATGGGCTTTTCTTTTTTCACCACGTGGCCAGGCTGCAAATTTTCCAGACCTTTATGTTCTGCCTCTCTTTTAAACCTAAGTTCGAGTTTCAGTTCATTTCTTGACTTACGCATATGAGCATAGATTGTTTGAAGCAGCCACATCTTGAACACCGCTGCTTAAAAATTTCTTCTACTAGATATCCTAAATGTCTCTCTCAAGTTCAAAGTTCCATTTATCCCTGGGGCAGGGGCATAGTCCAGCCAAGCTCTTTGCCAAGGTGTAACAAAAGTGACCTTTTCTCTAGTTCCCAATAAGTTCCTCTTCTCCATCTGAGTCCTCATCAGCCTGGCCATCTCTGTTCGTGTCACTATGAGCACTTTGGTCATAATCGTTCAACTAGTCTGTAGGAAGTTCCAAATGTTCCTCCATCTTCCTGTCTTCTTCTGAGCCCTCCAAACTTTTCCAGCCTCTGCCTGTTACCCAGTTCCATGGCTGCTTCCACATTTTCAAATATCTTTATAGCAATACTTCACTCTTGGTACCAATTTTCTGTATTAGTCCATTCTCACATTGCAATAAAAAAATACCTGAGACTAGTTGATTGATAAAGAAAAGAGGTTTAATTGCCTCATGGTTCTGTAGGCTGTACAGGAACCATGACAGCATCTGCTTCTGGAGAGGCCTCAGGGAGCTTTTACCCATGGTGGAAGGCAATGTGGGAGCAGGCATTCACATGGCCAGAACAGGAGAAAGAGAGAGGGGAGGAGGTGCTACACACTTTTAAACAACCAAATCTCATGACAGCTCACTACCATGATGACACCTCCAAGGGGTATGGTGTTAAACCACGAGAAACCGTCCTCCTGATCAAAATCCTCATGATCACCCCCTACTAGACCCCACCTCCAACATTGGGGATTACAACTGAACATGAGAATTGGGTGGGGACACAGGTCCAAACCATATCAATTAGCTTAAAGGATTTATTCTTTATATTTAACTGCCTATTCCACAACTCCACTTGGGCATATAATGTGCATATCAAGCTTAGATTCAGAGTCCTGAATTCCTACCACCACCTTCTTCTCCTGCAATCTTCCCCATCTTAATAAATTGCTTGCTCCTTCTGGTTACTCAGGCCAGACATTTTAGAGTTTTCTTGTCACCTCTATTTCATTTATAATCCACGTCTAATCTGTAAGTGAGTCCTACTGACTTTGCCTTCACTATCTTCCCAGAATCTGACCAAGTCTCATCAACTCCACTGTTATTCCCCAAGTCAAACACCTATCACCTCCTACCTGGATTATTATTGCAACAGCCTCTTAAGCCACTCTGCTCCTCCCTTGCCCCCTGACCACTTTAGTGCATTGTCCACACAGTAGCTTCTGGTGAACTTTAAAAAATGGAAACCTGATCGTATCATTCCTCACTCAGAATTCTCAGCACATTACTATTTTATTCAGAATAAAAGGTGAAGTTCTTACAGTGGCCCACAAGGTGCTACACAACTGACCCCTTACTGGTTCTGTGACTGTTGCCTGCACAACTCCTCTAGTCTCCCTCCACTTGACCCACACTGGCCTTTTTATTGTTATTCTTTGAATAGACCAAGTGTGTCTCTGCCTCAGGGCTTTTACAACTAGCTGTTCCCTCTGCCTGGGATTCTCTTTCCTTAGGTATTTACCTGACTTGTACCTTCACCTAGTCTTTGCTCAGATATCACCTCTTCAAAGACTCCTTCTTTGACCATCCTATTTTTTTGTTCTGCAAACTCCCTAACTTGTTTTGACTCTTATCTACTTTAATCTTTTTACCTGTATCACTCATCATTATCTAACTTACTTTATATTTACTTGTTGGTCGTATTAGCCATCCCCCGCAAAACACATACCCTAAAACGTAAACCCTGGCAGGCCAGGGCTTCTGCTTGCAATGTGGTAGACACACATGATTATTTGCTTAATGAGTAAATGATATCATGTATGATGTAGAAGCCAACAAGGCAATATGTAATCTGAGGAAATAGACATACTCCTCAGATACATAATAGATATATTTTATTTTTATTTTGTATGTCTTCAAGGCTCCATACAATTTCTAGGTTCACATTTAGAAACAAAAATGGAGTTTTAATAGGCCTAAAACATTACATGGACATGGTGAGACCTGTCATTTGTGTACGAAAATAGGAGATTCTGCATAGTGGTCAGTATTCTAAATGTTAGTTTTAAAAATTGTGCAAATACAGGTTGAGTGGTTGATATTTTCCAGAGCTCTGTGGAAGTTCAATATTAGAGAACATGAGGTCGCCTATGAATATTAGCTTTTCTACATCTAGCTTTGGGTAAAGTATGTGTACTACAAATACTTGTTTTGAGTAAAATTGTGAAACAGGACAATTGTGGGCCTCTATGTCAAGGAACAGGCCTTAATCATGTTACTTAGGAAGTCTACTGGCACCTGCATTTTTGTAAAATGGAGAAATCCATTTTTGGCATGACTCCCAATTTGAAAGTTACTCTTTTCATCCAAAGGGGTAGAATGCAATCCATCCATAGTCATAGACAAGGTCAGAATTCAGTGCAAAGGACAGAGCCAGACATGGCTAAGGACTGGAGAACACTGAACTTTTCCTAATCTGTAGTTGTAGTTCTCTGTAGATAAAAGGGATCTCTGCCCCAGTAATATGCAACTTGCCGAGGGTTGTCAAGGAAAGCAAAGACCACTTAGGAATATCATTGTCAAACAGCTGTATATTTAACATGAACTTTGAGCAATCTCATAAGCAGAGCCTGAAAAATTCTACAGATGGAAATATCAGCTCTGGTATAGAGATCCCAACACAAATCACTGGGTAGAAACAGTATGAAACCTACCGGCAAGGATCAGTGAATCGAGGTATGTCAAGAGAAGAGAGCTCTGGCCTGAACAGATCTGCTCAGCCTTCTTTGATTACACGTTTTCAGTAATTTATTGATGAGGGAGAATTGGAGGTTAATATTTGAATCTACTCTATATCATTTATGGTTTGCTAGATACAACAATGCTCAAATGAGCTGTATAATTACTATACCATAATTTTCATTTTGTATTTCAGAATTACTCATTCTTAACTAATCCTTATGTAGTCATCATAAAGACCCAAGTTAAAGAACCTTCTGTTGCCTTAGATTGATATTTGCATTGACATGAGTCCACTGGGCTGTTCCAGTCAAAATTTCAAGGACCAGAGTAGGCAGTCCAGGGAAGTAGGACTCTTTAGGAGGGTTGCCTCACATGAGGCTTTTTTTTTCTTTTAGAATAGTATTCACATTATGTAAGCAAATTAAAAAAAAAAACTGCCATGTAATGAGTCACAGACACTAAGCATGGTGCTTGGTGTCTTGCTTTCCAGAATCTATATTTTATTTCCATTCTTTTATTTAAATTATTTAGTGGGTGTTCAATAATTCTGGCTAGAAAGACAAAGTATGTTCTTGCTTTATGACACAAGTGTTAGCAGAGAGAGAAGTGTTCCTTGGAGTTCTGCAGTTTGGTGATGTAGGAATTGACGAGGAAAAAGAACAAAGGTGAATCACACCTCAGCTACTAGATTAATGCACCACATTAAATGTTACTATTCAGGAAGGCAGCCGAAAGAAACCGCTTCCATGGTAACTGTTGTCATAGCTGTATTTTTACTCATCTCTCAAAAAATATATGAAAGTGAAATAATACTGCTGTAGTGATACTTGTGCTGCTTTACCCATTTTAAATAGCAAGTGCTCCAAAGGCTTGTAATTCAGTCTTTCTCCTTAGTTGGCATTGCCAGTTAATATCCAGCAAACATTAATCACTAACGGTAAATGTATAGAAGACATTTCATATACCTGTCCAAGGATGCTTTGTCAGTGAAAGTGTGTTGTTACAAAGTCCTCCAGGATTGCTGAATAATCACTAGGGAAAATCTTAGTTTGACCTTCCCCACACCCACCATAAGATTAAATGTACCTTCTCTTCTTTGGCTGGCCATGAAGATTTTAAAAAGAAATATTTAGTGTGGCTAATGTGATTCACTGGAATACGTATTTAGATTACCAGTGCCTACTTCCTCTTTCTCTTCAGCATCCATCTTTTGTATATTTAAGAGTACCTTGGCCGGGCGCAGTGGCTCACACCTGTAATCCCAGTACTTTGGGAGGCCGAGACAGGTGGATCACTTGAGGTCAGGAGTTCAAGACTAGCCTGGCCAATATGGTGAAACCCTGTCTTTACTAGAAAAAAAAAATAACAAAAATTAGCTGGGTGTATTGGCACACACCTGTAGTCCCAGCTACTTGGGAGGCTCAGGCATGAGAATCGCTTGAACCCGGGAGGTGGAGGTTGCAGTGCTGAGATCATGTCACTGCACTCCAGCCTGGATGACAAAGAGAGACTCCATCTCAGAAAAAAAAAAAAAAAAAAAAGGAGTACCTCAAACTGAGGTACATAAGAAAAGAGAGGAAGATGAATTTGGAATCTCTTTAAGACTGATTTATTTAGAAAAGAGCTCTTGTATAAGATTTGGTCAGAAGTTAAAATTCACAAATCCATAAATCCAAGCTTTCCTTTTTTCTGTCTCATCAGATTGCATAATCGAATATTGGCTAGGTTTCTTTTACGGTAGACGTTCCATCTTTTTCGGCTAGGTTGGCACAGAGAACAAAGATAAACAGTGATCTGCTTCCGTTAGTGGGAGATGTTCACCGTGGGTTGTGAGAAGAGTGTATTTTGTTGATGCTTTGGTCTTGTTTCTGTAATAGCCTTCAAAGGGTATGACTTAAGCTTCCTAATTTAGGACCAAAAGATAGATTGATTAACAAAATACATTAGCATTTTTGGGCATGTATGTCCTCCCCCTACTTGTCATTCTTGTGAAATTCTTTATTTTATGATAAACTGTCATGTTTAACTCACACCACAATCCACATTGCAGTGTAACAGCCCAGAATGGAAGGCATCCTGTGTTTTACTTTAAAAGCATGTTTCTTAAGCATTTATTTGTTAGCAAATACTTATTAACACTTTATAATTTCGTTCTATTAAATAAATCCTGAAAGAGCTGTCTGAATTCTATCTTTAAATGAGGAGAAAGTCTTCCTCATAAGCCATTCTCAGCTGTCCCCAGCCCCCAGCAGACTCACTCCACAAATTCAAATACACTTGTTACCCTTACTCCAAATTTAGTAATTAATCATGCTTATATTGTATGTGGTAGCTTTACAAATAATATTTATGCCAGGTGTGGTGGCTCACACCTGTAATCCCAGCATTTTGGGAGGCTAAGATGGGGGGATTGCTTGAGGCCAGGAGTTCAAGACCAGCTGGGGCAACACAGTGAGACCTATCTCTAAAATAATAATAACAATAACGATTCTTATTATTTAATTGACATATTTTTCACTCTTTGCAGTTACTCATTTTATTTCCTTAACCATATTATAATCTTTTCGATTTAAGTGTTAATTCTCGGCCAGGCACGGTAGCTCACACCTGGAATCCCAGCACTTTTTGGGAGATCAAGGGGGGTGAATTATTGAGCCTACGAGTTTGTGACAGCCTGGACAACATGGTGAGACCCCAT
This sequence comes from Mandrillus leucophaeus, assembly GCF_000951045.1. Classification (NCBI taxonomy): domain Eukaryota; kingdom Metazoa; phylum Chordata; class Mammalia; order Primates; family Cercopithecidae; genus Mandrillus; species Mandrillus leucophaeus. The sequence goes on from NW_012104654.1 coordinate 427,348, forward strand.
CTCTATAAAAAATAAATAAAAATATTAGCTGGGAATGGTGGCACATGCCTGTGGTCCCATCTATTTGGGAGGCTGAGGTGGGAGGATTGGTTCAGCTAGGAGGTCAAGGCTGCAGTGAGTTGCGATTGCACCACTGCACGCCAGCTTGGGCAACAGAGCGAGACCCTGTCTCAAAAAAAAACAAAAACAAACAAACAAAAACAAAACTAACTCTCCTATACATCTGCTCTAGTATCTTACATAAGTTCGGTATTTAATACAGATTTGTTGATGGTAAGCCCATAATACTATCAATTGGAACATGGTAGAAGAAAACATGATAATATTTTTCTCCTTCAAAGTACCTATTTAAATGCATCGTGGCAAGAATGTTCAGCAAATTACCCTAATTTGCAGTACTGCCTTCATGTAACATTTGCAGCTGTTTCACTTCTCAGGAAAATGATTCATATTATTTTGAAGACATGACAACTTGAACAAGGTCAAAGCATAATACATAATGATAATTAGCAATAAAAGTATAAAGTTTGCAAATTTTGCTGAGTATAAATGCACATTGGAATTTGCTAGATGGTGGCTAACTATCCTGGGAGGGAACTTTAGGGTGGAGTTGATTGATACTCTTCCAAAATGTTACTATATTCTTTTTTCTCTTTTTCCTAATTTACTGTCTCCTTCCTAAATGATTGAGCTCTTTCAATGTGGCTGAGCTACATTGGCCACATTATTATTACTGCTATTTTCTTTGAGACTGGGTCTCGTTCTGTCACCCAGACTGAAGTGCAGTGGCATGATCTTGGCTCACTGCAGCCTCAAACACCTGGGCTCAGGTGATTCTCCTGCCCCAGCCTCCTGAGTAGCTGGGACTAGAGGCATGAACCACCACGCCTGGCTAATTTTTGTACTTTTTTGTAGAGACAGGGTTTCACCATGTTGCCTAACCTGGTCTCAAACTCCTGGTTTCAAGCGATCCTCCTGCCTTGGCCTCCCAAAGTGTTGAGATTATGGTGTGAGCCACTGAGCCCAGCTGTCAGTTGCATTATTGTATTATTTAATCCTCGCAAATATCATGTCGTTAAGCTGCTATTATTTGTATTTTAATGACCAGAAAACATTGAGGCTTGCGGATGTAAGGACTTCTGGCATAAATATGGCACTTCTTTGTCATTTAACTAAAACTGACACCTCATATTTCTTCCTTTGATGTGTGACTTTGGACAATAACATTACTTAATCTATCTGTGCCCTTTAAAAATGCTTCTCTTCTATAAAAGGGTAATACAAATGTCTGCTCTACCAACTGCATGGGGTGCTGTGTTCTAGATAGACATGACAGTACTTTGAGATGATTAAAATATAAGAAATATGAGGCATTATTATTTTTATCCTAACACAAACCTGTGCAATCACCAATGTATCAATTTAGAATGAGGGATTAGAACCAAATTATAATTAAACATGGTCTGTTGATATTTTCTTTTGGACTTCAAAACTTTTAAGATATATTTACATTTTGGATTTTTGCATTATACAGAAAAAAGATCCACAAGCTGGACTTTTATGTTTCTCCAGCTACAGTATAGGTCCAAACTAATCCTCTTTAGAAGAACCTCTGTGATTAAAAAAAAGTGACTTCTTTTCCTCAAACTTATTTCAATTTAAAGTTGACATTTTCTTCTCATTGATATTTAATTATCTGGAGTGCTGGATTCTGTGCCTACTGTTTTCATATAAAAAGAAAAACATACCAAACAGCCATGCTGATGAAAGTCTTCCTGGTGAAGTGGACTCTTGTCCTCAGCAGCTCAACCCATGATGACAAAGGCGGGGTCCCTCTAGCATCAGATTAGCGAGTTTTCCTCCTCCCATCTTGTTAGTTGGTGAATTTTCAAATCTGTCTTCTCTGAAACATTATAAAATGTCCTGAATTTCAAAAAAAGATGATTTTTATATTCTCTGACCTTTCTCCACCATATTTCTAGATAATGGAGTAGAAACTCTTGAAGGGTCTATTGAAAAACTGTAAAGGTAAGGGAAAGAACCATATGCAACAAGATAAAGAAAATAAAACACTTCCTGAAAAGGTTGTGGTTACACACACACACTTACACACCTGCCACACATATACAGTGTAGATGGTATATTCAGTGTTTTAACAGACATAGAATAAATGTTGTTTTTTCTATGTTAGAATAAACAGAAGACAGGCATCTGCTTACTGCCTTTTGCTCTCTCTAATGTCCTGTTTCCTGAAGCCCAGACCTGTAGCCCTCTTCTTTACGAACTCGAGTGTCAGTCATTCCATTGGTGTTTGCTCAGGCCTGCTTGATACCCTTAAGGGCTTCTTACCTCTGTTTGTAAAACGTTTTCTTGTCTATTGATATTCTTCTTTTGGCCATGTTTCCTTCATTACTTAAATGAATATCTCCCTAAATAAACTTAGTATATCTTAAGATCAGGAAACCACTTCAAAATGCTATTATGTTTTCCACACCACCCGTAGTTTAGAGCAGGGGTCCCCACCTTCCAGGTCACAGAGTGTTAACAGTCTGTGGCTAGTTTGGAACCGGGCCACACAGCAGGAGGTGAGTGGCGGGTGAGTGAGCATTATTGCCTGAGCTCCACCTTCTGTCAGATCAGCAGTGGCATTAGATTCTCATAGGAGCACGATCCCTATTGTGAACTGCGTGTGCGATGGATCTAGGTTGCATACTCCTTATGAGAATCTAATGCCTGATGATCTAAGGTGGAACAGTTTCATCCTGAAACCATCCCTCACTCCACCCCATCCATGGAAAAATTATCTTCCATGAAACTGGACCCTGGTGTCAAAAAGGTTGGGGACCACTGGTTTAGAGCATACTAAAGTAAAATATATGTCTCAGAAGATGTGATCATCCATAGCATAGACACCCAGTTACCCAAGTTGTTCATTTTCTACTAAATTTTATAGTTTAGTAGAAATTCAGCCTTATAATATTTTTTGAGTTCTGGGAAAGTGTTATTTCCCATTTTCAGTTCCAGTTATGGGTATGCTCTACAAAACTCACAAATTCTTGCCAAATAGTGAAGAACACTGTTTGAACACCTATTATGTGTGAAACATAGTTGCATGAAAACATGTATATCCTGCACATGGCTGCTTTTTATTTTTATGATTAGATATAGAATTATTTTTCTTCTTGTTTTTATGTCTATATTAGCTACTCTAGAATATAAGTCCCAAGAAAACATAGCCTATTTAATGCACCCTACACAGAGCTGGGCATGGATGATTGCTTAATGTCATAACATCGCTTGATGATAAGGCGCAAAACAAGTCTTAGCTGAAGAACCCAACAGCCTTCTTGAAGTCATTTAATATTATACCATTAGATGCCATCTACTAGAAAGAAAAAATACAAACAAAAGCACATTACGAAGACGTGTAAATTGTTCTCCAGTGAAGGAGGTTTGTGTATATAATTGAGTTTAATTGTTTTTGTTTTTAGAGCTCCTGTAATTTCCCTGTGCCAGATTCTGAGTTAAAAGAAAAATACTAAAGTGGTTAGGCAACAGCTGTTCTCAGTCCTTCAGGGTGGTAATTCTGAGCCCAGGGACGTGCTCATTCTTGTTGTGAAATGATGTTCTTTGTCTATAAAACCCTGCATTCTTCCACAGTGCTATTACAGTGAATGTCCTTATAAAAGCAAGGCTGTTTAACAGATATCCCGAAAGAGAAAACAACTGATTTTGACCTAATATGTGGTTCATGAACTCTTCTCTGAAGCATTCCTAGGATCTGATTTTGTATTACTGAACACATTTCTAAACCTCACTGCATAGTTCCTTTGTAAAAGAAGAACAATACTGTAGGTAGTATTTGTATTTTTAGTAGATTTCAGTGATGCTGGTCAGTTAATTAACTCTAAAATCTGTTAAATCAACCAAAAATGATATGACTGTATATTATAAGACTTTGTACTCATCCCAGCCATTCTTCTAACTTTTCTACCATTTGGAAGAAGCAAGCCAATATTCTGTAAAAAAAAAAAAAAAAAAAAAATATATATATATATATATATATATATAAAACAACAATGTGGTTTATAAAATAATGATGAGAACTCACTTTACATGGTTTGAAAACATATTTTAAATGGGCATATATAAAAACTGTATAATATTTTGTTAAAGAAAAAGTGACAAATTGAAATGGAATACATAGCATCCAGAAGTTAAACACTATTTTAATTGTGCCTAAGACAATTAAATAAAATGATAGGGAAAAGTAACACTTGTCAGGTATTTATTTTGGTATAGAGAAGAATCTGTACTGTATAGACACTTGTAGAATGTATAGCAATGGAAAGAGAAACAGTATGTAAGAAAACTAACATACATCAGTATATTTAAATGACTTAAAATGGATATAAATATATTAGATGAAACTAATTCCATTTGATACATTCACAAAGAAGATGAATATGGTGAGGAAATCTTAAATCATTTTATAGAAAATGTGCTTCCTCTTAGAATTAAAATATTAAAACATTCTTACAGATAAAGGTAATAAAATCAAATTCTTTTTTTTTCCAGTGGATAAACAGATATTTTGTTGCTGGCATAATAAATTGCTTCAGTTCTAGAGAGTAATCTGTTAAGATGTTTAAATCATGGTGGTGATGATGATGATGATGATGATAATGATGATGGCATGTGCCAGAAATGGTGCTGAGTGAGCTTGAGGGAATGGTCATTTAGGGGAAGGCTCATTGTCTTGGCCACATGTTCTTGTTTGTGATCATAAATGTCACTGATCATGTCACGTGAAGCTTGCCGGTCTCCATCCCACCTTTTCAGATTCATTGTTTGACATTTCATCTGAAAACCATTTTCCTACAGGCCATATTCATTTTTAAAAAATTTAAAAAGCCTATTTTTCTCACGTTCATTTTGACTCGATTTTTGTAAATGTTCTCCTCCCTGCCCCGAGTGTCTTTTCTTTCCCTGACACGTGGATTCTTATTCATCTTTTGAGTTTTTGTTCAAATAGCACCTTGTCAGTGGATCCTTTCTGTACCCCTCTGTGCCTGGGTGGGGTTCAGCTGTGGTCCCTGTCCTGTGGCCCATTAGGCAAGCTGAGGCTGACAGTTCTACCTGCCCCTCTGGAGACCATCACTTCTTTGAGGGCAGAAGCTGTGTCCCAGCTATCTTTACATGCAAAGCAGGACTTAATATGTTTGTGTGGAATGATTGAATGCAAAAGCAAAGGAAAACCCAGTATGATTGACTAGCTCTTTGATTAAATTCTATTAAACTGAAGCTAGTCACATTGACTTGGTATAAACCTATTTTAGCATTTATCAAATTGTATAACTCCTGCAGTTCTATAAAATGAAGGTACTACATTTACCACCAGATTACCTTATTTTGCAACAGAGTGTTGTCAGTGTTTGTACTTGTCGCATCACCTATTTGCTATGAAATAAGCTTTTTACTGGGTCACTGTCAAGTTCTTCTTAGTGTTTATAAAGATATTCAAGGAGGTATATTTAATGAACTCATCTCTACTATATAATATTCTTAAGAGAAACTATACTAAGGATTTATCTTATTCTTAGGAATTAAATTTTACATACTTAAAGCTTTTTGGATCCAGAGCTGAAAAATCTCTCCTTGTACAAATTATTCATCAATGTAAATATCTTTATGCAAAAATTAATGCTTCAAGGTACAGAATGAATTTAAAGACAGTGGATATTTGTATTGAATAGAGGTTCTGTTGTGGATAACAGAGACCACACTTGACAGAAGTTTCTTTCTTTCTCTCTCTCTCTCTCATAGTTGTATGGGTACAGGAAGCCCACAAGTATGGTGACCCTGTTCTAGAAGGTTGTTTGGAATTCAACTTGGCGTCCTATGGCATTAAGGATTTAGGAGCCTTCTTTCTCATTGTTTTGTATTTAAAATTTAATATTTGTTAGTTTCCTTTTTGCATTGTATGGATTATTATTGAGTGACTATCTGATTTGGCAATGTGCTTGACTGAAAGTATAAGTCATGGTTTATTTACAGTGTTTTATGGGTTTGGTATGACAAAAAGGTCTTGACAATGAATATTTGGTGAATTACTTGGAAGGTCAGATATGCTGGGGAAGAGTCATTAACCTAGACCGGTTTGCAAGACCCCTGTCATATGTGTTGTGGAGCTCACCACCTAGGGGAAGGATGGGAAAGGGAGAGACAGGGAGGAACAAATAAAGTGCTTCCAAAGCCCTGAGCGTGAAGATTGTGTGAAGGAAGACTTCCTTGTGTGAAGATTGTGTGAAGGAAGACTTCCTTCCACTGCAGGTGGGACGCCTTTGAAGGATTGGGAGAGTTTCAGTCATCAAAAATACAGGGGAAGGCAAAGAGGAGCATGGGGTAGCACTGGGGGAAAGGTGGGAATAGAAAGTACTGGGAGGGGGATGCTTGGTATGTTCATGCTGGCGTCCAGTTACCATGCATGGAGCACTTCACAGATGATTTGTAGCACCCACTGTGCCTTAGGAATGCAATTCTGGAGGAAGGACGTTTGTGAGTTAAAGGAAGTATGCTATAGGTGTTTCATTTAGCCTTGTTCTGATAGTGTGATAAAGGAGAGGTTTATGTTAGCTAATACTTTGACAAAACTTCATTGATTTGTTAATTTGCAATATTCAAGATGCTTCTGTGAGCTGTAATAATCTTTAACACCTAGTAAATAGGATTCATGTTTAGATGGAATTATCTTTGTATTTTGAATTAAGACAAAATAATGACAATATTTGTAAACATTTGACTCTTAAAGGGGGACATAAGCTCTCAGTATTCACAAAAGGCCAGGTTCTAAGTGCTTTCTAAAGTTAGAAGGTTGTACTTTCCTATTTTACTGTCATATTCTGCTGATGCATCGTTTAGAGAAAGTTCCAGAGAAAGTTCTAATTCCTGCTGAAGAGCAGAGCACTGACATGATTTTTCACTTAGGTGTGCAGAAAGAATTGGTTAGCTTTATGCACAAAACAGGCTGAAATCAAGCTTTAATTAGTCAGACTTTTGCATAATTCATCATGGTCACTTTGGAAGTCCAGCAGAATATGCTGTTGGTTTTTATCTTAGTGGTTTCATTTTCAAGGATGGGTTGTCTTATTAGCTCTTTGCTACCCAGATATTTAGATTTTCCTAGCAAAACCATGATATTGTACCTAGTCTCCTAAAGAAATGAATTGCTGTATGAAGATACATAAGGAAATGAACTGATACATAAAAGTTACTCCTCTTAAATATCATTCTTGATAATAATCTGTCTTAAAGACAGGAAAGTAAGTTAAGATTCTTCTGTCTTTTTGAATCCATAGGCTGTCCATCTGGCCCAGGCAAGCTTCCAGATTGAAGCCTTCGGCTCCAAATTCATTCTTGACCTCATACTGAACAAGTGAGTATTTAGACATAATCCTCTTAAGTAGCAGGTGCAATAAAGCTTTGTTTTTATAATATTGGTTTAGTCGAAATAATGTCTGTTGTTTAACAACTGTTTTCTAGCAGATTATGTATTTTAGACACGTAAAGTATAAAAATCTGAACGGTGAATTATGTTTTTTTTTTCTGAAATAAAAGACATTTAACATGTTAAGCATCTCAAACACAGCACTTACATATTACAATTCTAAATGGAATAAATATTTGAAGTAATACCAGTTAATTAAATGTTAACTATAATCATCACTATATATAAGAAGCAATAATAAATGTACTGATTCAAGTATAATTTGACTACAGTCTAGAAATTTCTTCCATTTACTCTTTATAATACAATTCACATGACTTCTGTGGGAAGAACAGAGTAAGTGATGACTTGCAAATACCTATTTTGAGAAGATTCTTTGCTTTAGAATTTGCTCTAATATGGTTTCTTAGAAATTTTGGTCCTGATGAAAATTTACCCGATTGTCTCTGAGCATGTGTTTGTTGATATTTAAATGCTGTTTCCTAAGTTGGAATCAGTTGTACAGATGTCTTTGTACAAAGTGTGAACAAGAGCTGTTGACTTAACTAAGGCTCTTCAGCCTCAAATAGATCTAGCACTGAGCCTTTCTTTGGTGAAAGAGATTTTCTATATGGTTTTCTTGAGTTACAGAAATTATAGTCAGTATTTTACGCTTTTGTCAGTATTTTGATCAGGACTGCATCTTTGCAAGAAAAATACCTGTTAATGCTATCAAACACTATAATGTAAGTGACCACAACCAATATTTGAGAAATTGCAAAGGATCAAAAAGAACAACTATTAAATTTCTTGTATGCCAAATTCTGTGAGCGCTGCAGAAAAAAATGCAAAGTCAGCTTGGGTGTTACTTACTCAAGTGTTATTGCAGCTTTAAGTCAGAATGAATCAGCATAACTCAGAATTGCCTGTGAAAAGGTATTGCAGGTTTTCCTCTTTGGTTGAATTCCGTTTTACCATGCTGTGTCAGCGGTTTGCCTGCCTAAGAGACTTGTCTTGCCAAATCTTACACTATGTTGAGTGGCAAGATAGAGCTAATTTTAGTGTAAGTTCTCAATTCCTTTAACTCTTACTGCGGTGGAGACCATCATTTCAAACTGTAGCAAGAGGATCACAACCAACACTGTTGTGTGTTTTGAGCAATAAAATATCTCAGCCATAGCAGAGCCTCCTAGTCAATTAGCACATGGCAGAGAAAGGGTCATATGGGATGGCCAGGGTACTTAGAGGTCTGGAAATGTGCCAGAAGTTATCAGTAACACTTAGCATGCAAAGGAATCAAGTTGAGCACCTATTATGAGCAGTCTCTGACTTGAGGAATTTAGAGTCTACTTCGGTTGACTCTAAAGGTTGATAGACAAATACATAATTTTAGAAGAGTATGAAATATGCTGGAGGTTAAAATGGAATGTTATGGTAGCACCAAGGAGAGGCAGCTCTCAGGCTGGAGGAGTGTGAAAAGGCGTCTTGGGAAAGGTGATGCTTGAGCTAAATCTTGAAGTGTGTTCTAGGCAGGCATGTGAGATAGTATGTCTGAAGAGGCGAGGCCACGTTGGACTATGGCATGTTAGGGGAGCATGAGCCTTTTGTTGAGCTTCCTCATAAATGACAAGGTTGAGACGAGGGAGATGAGTTGGGAGAGGTAAGCCTAGGGACAGCTCAGCTCATGGAAGTTCTGGTATTTCACATGTAAGTGCTGGGCCATTATCCCCTAGACTGAAAAATCAAGTCAGGGGAATAAACAGAGGTCCTGTTCCCAGGAAGTGCTAAGAGGCATGGAGAGGGAATACTTTCAATAAATCTGCAGTTGATAAAAATTATTAGGATTGCTCCATATGGATAACGAGGATAGTTAAAGCTAACAGAGGTACCTCGATTGGTTGGTTGGGTGGAGGGTGATGTCTAGCTAAAATGGGCAGTACCAGGGAACAAACAGGTTGAATGGTGAAGGGAAGAGAATGTGGCATCAGAAGAGACATGATTGATTTGAGGGGCTTTGGGACATACATGAGGCCATGTCTAGGAGGTAGCTGGATATAACCTCAGGGGAGAGATGAGAGCTAGAGATTGTAGACTTGGGAGGTATTTTTATATAAATGTTAATGACCAACATGGCTGTGAATGAGGTTACCCAGGGAGGGTGGGTAGAGCAGGACAGAGAAGCTGAGAAGACAGGTAAGAGGAGGGGAGAAAGCTGAGAAGACAGATAAGAGGAGGGGAGAAGATGAAGAACCCATGAAGGAGATTGAGAAGGAGTGATTGGAGAAATAGGACAATCAGGAGAATGATTAAACAGAGTTTCAAAATGGGAAGGTATGATTTACAGTGTCATCTGCAGTAGAGTGATCTACTGGCACATGCTGTAGAATAATCTAATGAGGTAAGAGGCAAAATTTGCTCTTTGGATTTGCCATTTGAGCAGCCACCGGTGGTCAGAAAGCAGCAGTTTCAGTGAAGCTCTGAGGTGAGGGGATGAGAGGGGACAGAAACCAGGTTACAGTAGGCTGGGAGTTAATGAGAGGAGACGATGTGGAGGCAGCAAATATCCATTGAGGAGGTTTGGATGAGAAGAAAAGAGAGCAGAAGACACTGGGATCAAGGCAGGGCTTTTTAGTGATGACAGAGCAAGTTAACAGAGCAAGTTGGTAGACTGAGAGATGGAACTGATAAGAGTGGGAGGTTGAAGATGCAGAAAGGAGAGAGGAGATAATCTATAGGGCAACAGCTGGTTAGAGACTGAAGGGAATTAGATCAAAGCACAAGGGCAGAACTTAGTTTTGAACCAGGAAAGACAGGTTGTCCTGCACTGGTGTGAAGCTGTAGGATGTGTGCAGGTGGAGACTGACTTGCAGGTGAGGGGATGGAGTTGAAGAAACACATTTCTGAAGTTATTTACTGTAGGGATTGGGATGGAGAAGGAGGTTGGGTTGGGCCTTGAGGAAAATGACGAAATTGTTGGGACGAATGAGCGATGAAGCCCATCAAGGTCAAATTCAAGAATGTTTGAGCAACCTTCATTAGAAATCATGTGCTGTGTGTTAGTCTTTGTGTATTTCTTTCTGGTGGTGTTTTTTACATTTTATTTTTATTATTTTTAAAAATCGGAGTGGTTTTTCACTGCGGAGTGTGAATGAAGGAGGCAGACTGTAGTGTGGACCCAGGGCTCAGTCTCTGTGGTAGCACAGAAGAACAACAGTGGAGGCAAAGCTCTTTGAATACTCATGAATAACTTGGGTAGTTAAGTATCAGGATCCAGTCTGGGTTAGAAGGGAGATGAGGTCAAGAGGAGGCTATGAACTGGGGACAGATGGAGGTCTCTGAAGGGAAAACTAGCTGCAGTGAGAGAGAGGCCGTGAGAGCTGCACTTGTGTGCTGTATGGTTTGGCTGTGTCCCTACCCAAATCTTATTTTGAATTGTAGCTTTCATGATCCCCATGTGTCATGGGAGGGTCCCAGTGGGAGGTAACTGAATCATGGGGGCAGGTTTTTCCCCTGCTGTTCTTGTGATAGTGAATAAAGTCTCACAAGATCTGATGGTTTTATAAAGGGCAGTTACCCTGCACATGCTCTCTTGCCTGCCGCCATGTAAGACATGACTTTGCTCCTCCTTCACCTTCCACCATAATTGTTAGGCATCCCCATCCATGTGGAACTATGAATCCATTAAAGCTTTTTTTCTTTATAAATTACCTAGTCTCAGGTATGTCTTTATGAGAGACATGAGAATGGACTAATGTAATACATCCCTCATGCTGTCCTGAGCTTTCTGAGTGCAACCTGAGTGTGCAAGGCTGACATGATGAACTGGAGACGAGGGAACTGTATTAGAACACGAGATGCATTGCTGGGGATGGGCTCTAGTTTAGATGACTTCTGTCTGGGATTAACCAAAAAGTCTGATATGTATTAGAATAAAGGCAGAGAGTCAAGTGAATGTTTAAGTCTGTAATAGAGGACCCAAAAGAGCTTCTGAGGAAAGAGGGACCTCATTTCCACTATAGGATGATCATTGCTATATTACAGGCAAAGGTGTTAAGTTATCAGAGGAGGGAAAGGTGTCTGGTAAGTATGTGGGCTCAGGGTGTGGAGGTGTGAGCACATAAAGGTGTTACCATAAGTTAATCCAGGTGGTGACCATAGAATCTGCAGGGTTAGTGACCTCGTCAGGCCCAGAAGCTCAGCTTGTGAGGACTAACCCGACAGGAGTTCCTGAGAGGAGAGCCTGGTTTGCATCTGGCTTGCAGAGGCATCTCATGGCAGTGCTGTGTTTTATTTTTGTTTTTGTTTTTGTTTGTTTTGAGACAGAGTCTGGCTCTATCGCCCAGGCTGGAGTGCAGTGGCGCAATCTCGGCTCACTGCAAGCTCCGCCTCCCAAGTTCACGCCATTCTCCTGCCTCAGCCTCCTGAGCAGCTGGGACTACAAGCACCCGCCACCACGCCTGGCTAGTTTTTTGTATTTTTAGTAGAGACAGGGTTTTACCGTGTTAGCCAGGATGGTGTCGATCTCCTGACCTCATGATCCACCTGCCTTGGCCTCCCAAAGTGCTGGGATAGCAGGGGTGAGCCACCGCGCCTGGCCCCAGTGCTGTGTGTTTTATTCATTTGTTCAGCAAATGTTGAGTGAGCATCTGCTATGTGCCTCTGGCTATTGTAGGTGCTGATATTGCTGAGAGTAAGACAGACAAGACTTGTGCCTTCCCTTTTAGAGCTTCATTCCAGAGGAGAAGGCAGACAGTGGACCGCCACATAAAGACATATGGGATGGAGAGGGACTGAAGGTGTGGTGTCCAGCATGGTTTAGATGGTCAGAAGAAGCAAGAAGGCCTGTCTGAGGAGGGAACCTGAGCTGAGTCCTGGTTGTCAAAGAGGAGCCACCACACGTTGCTGGAAGGCTGAGGGTTCTGCACAGCTGGGACAGTAAGACAGCCAGAGCTGAGGAAGATGTGTGATGTTCAAGAAGGGCAGAGGACATTATTACCAGAGTGCAGTGCAGGGCAGGGGATAGTGGGAGAACGAGGAGACGAGATCAGAGAGGAAGCAGCTCTGTAGCCAAGCGATGAAGGACTGTGGTCCATGGTGAGGAGTGTGGGTGAGAAGCCATTGGATGGCAGTAAGCGTGGAAGAGACATGGTCAGATTTCTATTTTATTTAGCCCCAGAGGTCCTAGTTACGGCCTTAGAGGTCCTTTAATTACACTCCTCTCAGGGTGCTCCTCTTTAAAATTTTTGTTTAGTGTTTCCTCTAAAACAGCCGTTATTCCAAGTTACAGAAGATTTTGAAAAGATCACTAGGGTAACGTTCTTGTCTTTCCTTTTTTTTTTTTTTTTTTAAATGTCAAACAAGCATTTTAGGTATTTTTAGTTTTGATTTTTACTATCCACTTTATTGAGGTATGATTGATACTAGATCAACAATTCTTGATCCTGGGAAATCTCAGAAGGTCTGAGGATTGATTGTCTCTTCTCTGCGTGTGATTAGAATTATGCCAAAGCCTATATTACCCATATATTTGCTGGTGTTTTCAGCAAATGTTTACTGAGAATAACCGTGATCAGAGCGGCATACTGTTTGAAAGCATGGGTAACTCTTTGATCTTGGGCAAGCTTCTTAACTTCTTCCTTTTCTTCATTTTTTCCTCTTCCACCTATTCCTCCTCTTCTTCCTCTTCCTCCTCTTCCTCCTCCTCCTTCTCTTCCTCCTCTTCCTCTTTTTCCTCCTCCCCCTCCTCTTCTACCACCTCCACCATGACCACCACCACCTATCACAAAACTCATTTTTCTAAAGTTTACCATTCAGTGTTTTAAAATTGTATTCACAAAGTTTTGCAGTTATCACCACAAACTAATTCTAGAACATTTTCATCACCCCCAAGAAACCCTGTACCCATTAGCAGCCACTCCCCATTCCCTTCTCCCTTAAGCCCCTGGTGACCACTAACCTACATTCTGTCTCCATGTATTCGCCTATTTTGGACGTTTCATACAATGTGTACCCTTTTGTGACTGGCCTCTTTTACTTAGCATAATGTTTCGAGGTTCATCCATGTTGTAGCTGAGTAATATACCATCGTATGGATATATTCTAAGCTTCTTAAGCTTTAGTTTCCTTCTGAAGCTGTAGGTTTTTGCAAGGATTAGATGAGATAACATGTGGTGCTTACACATGTTCGTTAACAAGGAATTTTATTACCTCAGTGAGGCAGTCACTGCGCTGAGATGTTGGGGGATTCTGCATTGAGGAGAAGAGTCATTGATTTCATGGAGCTTATGATCTGGTGAGAGCAGCTCAGTTCGTAAGAAATGCTGCTCGTCTTCCCTTTGGCTTCAGTCAGTCTTTTTCTGACTTTAGTAAGTGAGAAGGGAGGGGTGCACTATGTAATCTTTCTCTCTTCAAAGTGGGCTGAAGAAAAAAAAAAGGAGACAATTTGGCAGGCCCTGGGTTGATATGTGCTCGAGGTAGTGGGCACTGGGGATTCAGATAACATATACTTCCATTGAGTTGAAAGCATGCTTGCGAGACACTTGGTACTTGTCCAGTTTTCCCAGAGCTGCTCACCAGACATCCATTAAAGAACGTGATGTGACTTGCAGGCTGTTGCATATATGTGGATATTTAAGTTTCCAGGCCATCTGACTGGTCTGAGGTGAACACCCAGGCCCTCAGCATGCTGTCCTGTTTATTGTGCAGTGAAATCCCTGTGCTGCTTTTGGCCCCTGCCCAATACAGAGAGGAAAGAATTCTTAGGATGCATCAAGGGTAATGCCTTCTTGGTTAAAAAGGCAGCATTATGTTCCTTCTTAATAGAACACTACTCCAGCGAGAGAGTGTGGGGATGTGACACGTCTTTGTACGTTCATCTTGAATGATGCCCAGGGAGAACTCTGGGTGAAATCGATGTAAGACATCCACATTGGGTGACTGACTCCCAAAACTGAGGAGTAGACCCAAAACTTGGAGAGTAAGGTAGTTTTGAATTTAGGAAAAAAATCTTTGTTCTGATTTTCTGGGAATCAGAGGTGTTTGATTTAAGATGAATATCTAGAAAATGCTAATTTAAAGAAATACATGCATGCAGTAATTTGCTTGTTAAAAGCAGTTCACGCTGCGCTTTGGAAAGAAGCAGACAGCCACACTGATGTAGTTTCAGTTAGCTTAAATACAGAGCCCAACCTTCTTGCTGACTGGCATGGTTAATTCATTCTTCATTCAGTCAACAAACATTTATTGAGCTTCTCATTTGCGTAAGACACTGTGCTGAGCAACATGGGGGAATTCAGAGCCGTGTAAAAGAATTTCTCCTCTTCAAGAGCCTGTGGTAGAGAAATGAGATTACAGTGTATACGAATAGTGTTAACACATGATAGAAAGTGACTTGAGAGACTTGGTGATGAGGGGAGGCTTTCTGGGGAAGGTGGGATTACTTGGGAGTCCTACAGGATGCTGCCTTGGTTTTGGGTCCCCTGGTAGCAGACCCTGAGGCAAGGAGGAGGGAGCTAGGAAAGGGTGAGTTCTCAAGCTGTTTACTACTCTGGGCAGCTGGGATTCTCACTGAGAGCTCTGGGAGTCTGTGGGCTCATGCCAGCCTAGAGGCAGGGAGCTGGAGTTTTGTCCACCAACTGTCAGGCTGTTCTGAGGTCTGTTTCTCGGGGCAGTAACTGTTTACGACCTCCTCCTGGGTAGAATACAAAGCCTTCCAGTCCAGGGTCTCAGGCACTTCCAGTCAGCTGCTTTCAGTGTGTGGGAGTGAATGCCAAGGGCATAGTGGCAGGGCCCAGCGGAGCCCACAGCAGGTGCTTTAGACTTTGAAAGGTGTGGGAGGGAGAAAGATGCAGGCTCCACAGGAAGTGGCAGGCAGAGGTGTGGGAGCCCAAAAGCACTAAACTCCTGGTGTGAGTCAGGACTGATGAGGCCCCCTTTCTTACAGAACTTGAATTACCAAGCTGGGAACAAAAGGCAAACTAACTGCCTGTTGGGAGTCCCTGGATCCTAAGGGAGATACTTAGCTATGTTTGGCTAAATGTTTTTTTTCAGCTCTGCGGATTTGGAGATTGAACTTAAATATGGTTGTAAGAAGGAACATATGGAGAAGAAACAGGCCTCTTGCCTCATTTTTCTCTTGTGGTCGAGTGAGACCAGGACAGGAGTCAGGAGTTGTGGCTGGGGACAGCTTGAGGCAGCTTGACCCATACCAGCCTGAGCTGTGGTGTCGCTGTCTTACGTCTTGGTTTCTGAGTTTTCGTGACTCCTGAATCCAGACTGGCAGGCCCTGTGTGTCACTGCTGGCCTTTTTCTCTCCGACTAGCAGCCCATTGTGCTCACTGCTGACATTTCTCTTACATATCTGAGAGAGGGACAGGGAAGGCACCGGCCCTGGGAATTTGGAGTCAAGACTTCCAATCTCAGCTCTGCTGCAGAGAGCTGGTCACACACTCTGGGCCTTAGTCCGAAGGAATTAGGGGAGATGATGTGAACATTGCTTTCCGTTTTAGGAGTCTCGGGGTTTTGATGATGTTAACTCGAAGGTTAAGTGCTTTACTTCCCAGTTTCAAGAGATCTGCCGAAGGAAGGCTTTCTATTATGGTGATAGACACTGTGCCAAGATCTTTACCTGTAGTCTTCTATTTAAGTTCCTTTGATAACCCTGCAAGGAAGATGTGATTATCCCCATTTTACTGCTGAGTAACATGCGGCCTGGTGAGATTCAGTCACATGCAGGCATTCCAGCATGGGCTGCCTGCTTGGAGTCTCCTTCACCATGGCTGCTGTGGTCACAGTACTGGACTACCAATTTGCAAGTGAGCTGAACCTAATTCTAATGATTGCATATCTGTTCACATTAAGTGAGAAAAAGAGTGGAACTATTTTGGTCAATTTGTAACCATATAAGGAAAACACAGAAGGTCCCACATAGGATTGAAAATAATGCTTTGTTGAGTAGAACCATCTGTTATGCTCTGAATTGTGTGTCTCCCCCTCCCCATTCATACGCTGAAGTTCTAACCCCTAGTACCTAAGAATGTAACTGTATTTGGAATAAAGTCTTTAAAAAGGTAATTAAGTTAAAATGAAATCTTTTGGGTGGTCCTTAATTGAATGTGACTATTGTCATGAAAAGAGAAGGTTTGGACACAGACACTAGTGTGTTGGAGGAAAAACCATGTGAAGACACAGTGAGATGGACGGTGGCTGTCTGCAAGCCAAGGAGGGAGCCCTGAGAATGAAACCAGCCCTGCTGACACCTTGATCTTGGACTTCCAGCCTTCTGAACTGTGAGGAAATACATTTCTGTTGGTTAAGCTACCAGTCTGTGGTACTTTGTGGCATCCTTAGCAAACTAATACACCATCCTAATTCACTTATTGCTTACATATTGCAGTGAGACATTCAGTATTAAGTGCTGCTTGTTAATGGGTAAAACTTTGTCCCTTATACTATGATTTTCAAGTGCTGTTTTGAGAGATTGTGGTTTCTTTTGCATTTAGGTACTTTAGGAAGATTGGAACTGTTTTGGTAGTTTTGAAAAAGTATGTGATGATAAAGAATCTTAAGAGGCAGGGATTCCCAGAGTTGCTGTAAATATTGATTGCCACTGTGCTGTGTGCAATATGATGTAGTTGAATATTGCATTTTATATGTTCTAGAGGCCTGATAGTATTCTAAGCTTTCTAGCACTGGTAGGAATGAGTTGCTATGGATTTTTCTTTCCTGAAGCCATCCTTTCCTGTCTAGTTCTAAACATTTTAATTCTAGAGTGTCAGGTAACTCTTTTTGTTGCCATATTTTCTCCGATCAGGGTGATCAGATGTTTCTGGTCTGAGTCAGCCTGTATTGAATGCCTTGGGTATTACTTGCTTTTGATGACTCATCTTTATGCTGGTAGATCAGGTCCTGAAAATCTTGAAAACATGTAAAATAAAAGAAATATCATCTAAATTTTAGTAGATTCTGATTCTATTTATTTGGGGTATCTATGCATCCTACTTTCAAAATGGTTTGAGAATGACTTGCACAATTAGACATAATAACAAGATTATTAAAAATAAAGTCACAACCAAACCATTGATACTTATATACTGATTCTTGATTTTCATAGATGAACAAAATCTAGCATAACTCTTGGGTGGTGAAATTCAATGGATGCTTGCCCTCTGCCTGCCCCTACCCCTGCTTGCCTATTGACAATAATCATTGTGAGTGACTGGCACCCAGGGAAATTAAGCACCAGGCTAGAGAAATGAGGAGGGCCACAGGAACCAGGTTTAGATTTTCTAGGTTCTGGAAGATGAGGAAACTGGAATTGTCCAGAAAAGAGGACCCTGTGGCTACAGTCTTTAGCAGGAGAATAAAAAGTATGGCAACTAAGAATTTCTGGCAAAATCAAAAGAATTTAATTGTTGATGGGATCATATTACACTGTTTATCTTATCTAGGATATAAAAGACACCTCTAGTGAGTCAGGAGACTATTTCTTGACTGGTGGATAAAAGGAGACCCTTTGTGGGTATCCACCCCGATGCAGAATGTGGGCGAATAAAACGTGAACTTGACTCATTTTTCAAGCACTTCTTGAACTTTCGAAGACAAAGACAAATAATGTATAAAAATTCCAGCGGAAGTTAATTGTGACAAAAAATTGAAAAGCACAGAGAATTAGATGTGACCAAGCATCCGAGATAAGTTTATTGCAGTAGTTACTGAATTTAGATCTTACTTTTCTGGCAGTTGGGTTGTGTAATTTTCATTATCTGATTCAAGAATTTTATCTGTCTAGAGATATGTGTCCTTGTCAAAGAGGAATTTATCCCTAATGCCTGATGTAGTAGGACATTCAGTAGAATAATGGTTAATGTGTGCAACCATGGTTTTGCAAATGACTAGAAGTGTTTCTTAAATGGATTTCTCATATTGACTCTCTGTATTAGCCAAGTGCATGAAGTTCTTTCTAACCTCTGAGTTGATTGATAGATTTCCATTGACAGAAGCCGTTGATGAATGATTCCAAGCACTTTTATTTCAAAAATGTTTATGAGTGCCTGCTAAGTGCCAGGCACTGTCAAAGTTAGCCTAGAAAAGTCCTTCCCTCATGAAGCTTATAGAACGGAGGAGGAAAGACAAATCTGTAGGCATTTAATGATAATCTGAGAAGTACTGTGATGGCGAAAATACAGGATATTTTTATCCCACATAGGAGGGGTACCTAACCCAGATTAGAGGTGGAAATGGATAGCGAGCTAAACGTTTATGGAGCTAAATGTCTAAACTCAGGTCTAAAGTATGGTTAAGAGGTAGTCAGAAAAGGTTTGAAGGGAAAGAGAGTGTGGAGGCCTGAAGGTAAGCAAGAAACTTGGGACATGAAGTGAGAGAAAATGGAGACTTTGAGAGGTGAACAGAACCACACAGCTAGTAAGTAAGAGAGCCGAGATCAGACCTAGGAATGCCCATTGTCAAAACCCTGGAAAGTCGATACATTATCTAATTCGTTTGTACTGCTATAACAAAATGCCATGGACTGGGCAATATATAAACAATAGAAATTTACTTCTGATGGTTCTGGAGGCTGGGAAATCCAAGACCGAGGCTTGATATCTGGTGAAGGATCTCTGCTTGCAAGATTGTGCCTTGTTGCTGTGTCCTCACATGGCAGAAGAGCCATATGGAAGGGCCAGGCAATTCTCCAAAGGCTTTTTTGTAAGGGCATTAATCTCATTGATGATCTGATTAATCTCATTAATCTCATTGATAATGCAGAGCCCTCATGGCCTGATCACCCTGCAAAGACCCCACGTCTTCATAGGTGGGGTTTTAAGTTTCCACATGAATTTTGGAGGGACCTATACATTCAAACCATAGCAGACATTTTTCAGTGATAAAGAAGTCTGACTGAAAATGTGTTTGAAAAGCTCTACAAAGGTGAACCTTAGAGAAATAAAAAACTTTATATCATTTTTGTCTTAACCTTGCTTTATTTTGAATACTACTACATATTGTATTTTAATATTAAATATTTTGAATACTAAATATTTAATATTATTAAATATTAAATATTTTGAATACTACTAAATACAAAATAAAGTACAAAATACTACTTTATTTTGAATTCATTGCCTAAATCCAGCCCCAAACAATAACTTATTAAATTTTCCTCTTGATTCTCTATAGATTTATATAAAGTAAGGGCTTGACATCACATGAAGTGGCTCGTTAAGACTCTTGATGATCATCTGTTGCCAATGAGAATTGTGTTATTTTAGAACCATTTTTTGGATGATTCATACACTAGAATCTCATCATCTAGAGTCATTTCTCCTAATCTTTTAAAATTAATTGTAAATTAGAATCCCCAAATAAGAATCCTGACTATGGTTTATTATGGGCTGTTTGTAAAAGTACTCTCTTTAACATGTTCGTTCTAATTCTTCTTCCTTGATGATATCCATGAGCCTTAATATAATATTTAGGTTGTGTTTAAAAACAAAATAATCTATAATGGCTTTTTATTTATTTATTTTTTTGAGACGGAGTTTCGCTCTTGTCACCCAGGCTGCAGTGCAATGGCGCGATCTCGGCTCACTGCAACCTCCACCTCCCAGGTTCAAGCAATTCTCTGGCCTCAGCCTCCCAGGTAGCTGGGATTACAGGCACCTACCACCATGCCCAGCTAATTTTTGTATTTTTAGTAGAGATGGGGTTTCACCATGTTGGCCAGGCTGTTCTTGAACTCCTGACCTCAGGTGATCCACCTGCCTTGGCCTCCCAAGTGCTGGGATTACAGGTGTGAGCCACCATGCCTAGCCTTTATTGGCTTTTTAAATGAAGCAATTTCTACAAAAAGTTTCAAGTCCTTTAATATAATTACGAATATATATGTCCATTTTACAGGAATATCTTTCAAATAAGAAGATGGAAATCTCTAACACATTGTAAAGTGCACATTTCATTTCTTCCTCCTTTATTTTTTGCCCAAGTGAATTCACACATCCAATAAATCAGACTAAACTATGTATGACCAGAAGGATCTCACAGCATAAGAATAGATATATCTCTTGTAAATCCCTAGGATTTCTTGTTTTTCTTAAATGTCCCCCTCTCAACTTTATTGAGGTATAATGGACAAATAAAAATTATGCATATTTAAGGTATACAAGGTGATGTTTTAATTTTTGTATACATTGTGAAATGGTCACCACACTCAAGCTAATTAACATATCCATCACCTCACGTAGTTATCTTTTTTCTCTTTTTGTGCTGAGAATATGTAAGATCTCCCTTTGCAAATTTCAGTTATACAATACAGTGTAATTAATTATAGTCACCATACTGTATACTACATCCCCAGAACTTACTCATCCTGCATAATGGAAACTGAAACCCTTTGACCTACCAAGAAATTCTTAGAAACGTACTAGTGTCTGAGACTCTTCCTTATTACTGTTCTTATTGATTCATTAAGGACTGAGCTAATACTTGACCCTAAGAAAATGTTTGCTCTTTAGAGCTGTTCAGTGGTAAAGGGTTTCTTTATATGATTGCTAGCATTTGCCCTCCCTGCACACTGTGCTAGCTCATAGGAAAAAAGAATAAGATGCAGTTCGTTTAAGGAGCCCATAATTTAGAATGGGATCAGGGAAAACTACACAGAGGAGGAGATGGTTGAGCTATTTTGAAGGATGAGTAATTTGAGGGTGAGTAGTTCAGTACTTTTGGGTGTGATGAAGGACAATAACTTTTTGAGCATCCATTTATTTTAGCTGGCCCTTCAATGGTTGATATCGAATGTTTACTGGATAAATAAAAGTGATGGATTGTTGATACAACTTAGCTATTTTACATATTTTTTTCTCACTAATATCTCAACCTGACACAGCTTTAACAGCCAGAAGTTTTGTAAGTCGCAAAAATGAATACTACTGATATTTTAGCTGAGGTTAAAAATGTACATGTGATCTTACTCCTTTGAGAGGTTTAGTTAATTCTGTTGCTGTGAAATCACTAATGTTCTCATGTCTGAATGTAAACATCTAGTGACAACAGTGCTTTTAGAAGTAAATAATATGTCTATCTTCATGCAGCTTTGAATTCCTGGGTTCTTTGTATGCGTTTGATTCAGTGAACTATGAAAAAATGAGCAAACTGCAAGACACCGTGAGGTATTTTCCATAAAAGCAGTTTGAGACAAAGTTTCCAGGTTGGTGGATTAAAGGAATCAAACTGTTCCTGTACCCAGCACTGTGAACAACACCTGTACTAAATTTTTCTTGTTTTGAGTTTATCTCTTCTCAAGATAATGCTGTTTGGAAGTGTTTTTATATTATTAAAATATTGCATGACTTGTTTGAAAATTTATTTTTGCTGGTTATTTTTTATGCAGAAAATTCTTTCTTCCTATAAGGCCCAGAATATAAGGCTAACTTAATGCCTGATTGTGTTGATCAGACACTAATATCAGTGTAGAAGATCTCGTACTCGTTGTTGCATCAGATCTGTTGTCATGTAGCCACACCATATAGGAAGCAAAAGAAAACCAGTGTTTTTGTCTCTTTCTTTGAAGGCAACTTCCTGGTAAGTAATGATTTAATTGTATGACTCTCAAAGTACAAAAATAACACAGTTCCTTAGATGTTACTCCACATGTGTGTAGCATAGGCATTTCAGGTAGTTAGCCATGATAATGGATATTACATTCATGACAAATGGGTGCTCCAAAGTAACTTTTAGGAGGGAAACAAAACCTTGTATATTAGTAAGATTTATCTCTATCTCAGCGGTGAATGATACAGGGTCTGTAATCAAAATGTTTTCATTAGTATAATTTGACTTCTAGCTCTATAAGTAATAATACCTTTCACAGAGTAGCATGGATGCCCATTTCCTCTCCTTTGTGCACAATCCTGAGGGTTAGTCTTGCTCTTCCTCTGACCTTGGCATCAAGGGACCTCCAGGAACCTGAGAGTGTGTGTCTTTGAGCTGTATCTACTGCCATCTGCTCCCACCTGTGCAAGGGATCCCTGGTTAGCTGGGAGATACTTTCCTGCCAGCATTTTTATCCACTGTTGATGAATCACCCTCTCATCTGCCACCTCTGGTGGGGCTTTGAGTGTCACAACCTCATGCTTTTAATTATTTATTTTTTTAGTAGAAGATATGGTTTTCTTACTGTTGAAGAAAGCATAGTTCAACTTCTTTTTTGAAAGTTGGGTTTCAGTGTTTTTCTGTGTTTAAAGTCAAAATATTAAAGAAGGCTAAGGGGTGAGCTACTCACTTTTTTTTTTTTTTTTTTGGCTTGGTTAAGTGTGTAATGGTTGAATTGAGGGATTTATACAGGCTACTGAATTGAAAAGAGCTTTGATTGTGACACCTCAGTGAAAACGATTACATGTATATTTGTGTATTTGTTTTCTGTTTCCAAGAACAACTTGTAGCTTTTTTAAAAATGAGCTTCCTTTTTATCATCACCTGTTGGAGTTAGATAAATCTTTAAACATCCTGCAGTGTAACTCCCTAGGTGATTTTCGAATCTCTTCTTATCCCCGTTGAGAGCTCTTCTGGTGTATTCCTGAACACTTCCAGCCTCCGGTAGCTGATTCTTAAACTATGCCGACTCCTATCAAGTACTTTTTTCCCTGTCATTCTGTAATGTTTTATCCCCTGGTTTCAGTTTTTGCGCTTAAAAGCCACTCACTCATGGAGACTGAGCATTAGGCTACTTCATTCAGTTATCAGCACCTCCTGGAAATTGGTTCCTGACACTGCTGTTGTCCCAAAGATAACAGCCAAAGTTCTGTTCATATGTGTTTACCTAGAATACAAAATAAGAATACAGATCATTTTGCAAGAAAAGAGTGGAAAGTTATAAAAAGAACTTTTCTAAGGCATGAAAAATACTATATTTTAAGCACATAAGAAGCTATTTATAGTTTCTTCCTGCCAGTGTCCAGTACTACTAAACAGTAGGAGATTTTTATAGTCTGAAAAAGGGTACTTTGAGTCTATAAGAACTTTATGCAAGGTGATAGCAATCTCAGGTTTAATTCTGCCAGATTTTTGCTGTCTCAATATGTTTTACAAATGAATTGAAGTTAATATTGTCTATTAAGAGAGAAGTTAATACCTACCCATTATTAAATATAAAACCAATGTGTTAAATATAATTTAGTTTTATTTCTAAAATTTCATTGAAATGTAATAAAATATTTTACCATTCTGGTTAGAATTTAAATGCAGCAACACAAATATGTTTTTAGTATCTTCTTTACAGAAAAGATTAGGTTATCGTAGAAATCAAATTTGATGCCAAAAATTAATTTGTATCTGATTGCATTGGGAAGAATAATGTCAAAAATGCACTAACTTCCTTTGCCTTGATTTGGGGAATGATGGTGGTGTATAAAAAATGATATAGAAACCATCAGTATGCAATACCACAATTTTGTGATTATTATTATTTCTTGTTATTCTTAACACATCTGTCATCCAAATCTAATTGAAAACTCTTTTTACGTGCACACAGCAGGCACTTGTGTATAAGGGCATGCTGTTTAAACTGGCTCTTTGGCCATAGTCTTTGTTCAAAACAGATTACCTTTTGATAATTTTACCTAAACACACTTTATAATAACTGTAGTTATTTTCTCCTGTGTTACCTGTGAGCCAGCAGAAACTTTTCTTCTGTGTTTATGGATTTAAAAGAGTTTTTTGTTTGTTTTTTGTTTTGTGATTATGACATGCAGCTTATTGCCTCTTTCATATGTAATACAAATGTTGGCCAAAAATTGGTATTTTTCCATCGACTTTGAAGAACTGTAGAAAAGAAGTCGAACAAGTGTAAATCGTATGTTTTGGTGATTCTAAGTGATACTCTTTGGGTTTCCAATGAACTTCAGGTACAGAGGGCTATTGTTAATTGTCTTTCTCATTTATGCCATGTTATATCATTGATCTGAGCAAAGCCCCGATATTGTTTAATGTTTTCATTATCTTTATCTCTCTCCAGTCCCCATCTTATTTTTCCTGCCCATATCCTAATGAGGCAACCAACCTGATGTGTTTTACATGATCTTTTTATTATATGTGTTCTTAAAAATTATAGTTTGTGGACATGTAATTTTATTGAATAAAAATAGTGTTATGCTATAGATCTCTACTCAATACAATGTTTAAAGGTCTGTGTGTAAACCTGTGTATATTTTTATATCTAACTGTGGTAGAGTACCCTATATTATGTCTCTAACTGCTTCATCCCCCAGGGGAGATATGTAGATTTCCCATGGCTCTTCACAACCACAAGCCCTATTATAATGTATATGTATAAATCAGGATGGATAGAGCCTTTTTATACATATACATATACACTGGCTGTATAGGCCAATGGGCTCTATCCATCCTGATTTATACATGTACATTATAATAGGTTTTGTGGTTGTGTTGCTGGTTTATTGGGCCAGTGTATACTTAATTTGATGAAGTACTTCAGTGTCGTCCTCTAGAAGAGCTGCACTGATCTCCTCTTGAGAAAAGCATGATGTTCACTAGAATGTTCAAATTTCATATTTGCTTTTGGGATGAACTAAAGGACTTTTTTTTCCCCCTAGGCATAGTTGCTCTCTGTATGTTGGAAAGCTAATTGCTTATTTTTACTGATTAATGATTTCACAAATGTAAGATTAGACCTTATTAAGTGAAGCAGCATCTCCTTTAGTATAAATTAGTTCCCTTGGGACTGCATTAATTTGGTCAGGCCACGGTGATCCTTAGGGGAATGGAGTTTTGCTCTTCTCCAGCACTGTGTTGTCCAGTGTTGTCTGGTGGTAATTTGAAAAGTTAGCATAATTAAAAAGGAAGAGCGTATTTACAGGATTAGATCCATATTTATTTAAAGCTAAGTGTCATACCATGTACCAAAAGAGACCTTGGAACATGTGGAATAAGAGTACAGGTTTGAATGGATGATTTCTTATAGTGGACAAGAAGGTACTTGTCTGAAAGTTAAAGGAGAGGAGAAATGAAGTGAGAAAAGGGAGGGAAAAAGAAATACTTTGACTGTCAGCTCCTAAAAGTAGGCCTGACACAAGGTAGAGGGTCAGTCAATGTTTGTATAATGAGTGAATTAATAGTGTGGTATGGTAGATGTTTCAGATTTATAGCTAAATATTTTGACTTTCGTTTTGATTCCGCCACCAGGGGGAAATCGTGAGACCACTCTGAGCCTCAGTTTATGAAAATGTAAACTGAGATTGATGGAAAGGCTAAATGAGGTGCAGTATGTGAAGGGACTGGCATGTGTAATAGGCATTTAACGGGTGTTTCATTCCTTCGGCAAAGTATACTTTCTATTACATGACCAGTAATAATCAGTTTCTTCCGCAGATATTCTGTCATAAGTCACTTCTAGTTTTGGCCTTTTTGATGGCTGCTGTAAGGATTTGTGAACAGTCTGTTATTTCCTATTTTGCTATTCATAGAAACATTTAATTGAAAATATAGTAAGGTTTTACTTAAAGGCCACTCAGAGTTATCATGGCTTCACTAACACAGTTGTCTATGCTGCAACTATGTAAATTTTGACCTAATTTTTTCCCCATCACCTAAAACCTATAAAAGACTATTTTGAAAGGTCTTATATTGTAAAGCCTCATTTATACAGGCTTCTGGGAATGGATTTTTACACATTAAGTGGGTTTTCCAGGTAACTCAAATTTATTCCTTGATGTAACTTTTATATTTCCTTGGTATATCTTTGATATATTCCTTGATATATTCATGATCTGTTTCTTGATATAACTTTATATAACTTTGATATATCTTTAATACAACTTTTAAAAAAGGTGCCATTTAAAAATCCTCTATAATATGTTAAAATACAGTTTTTTCTTGGATAGAATATATTAGATGTAATTTTACTTTTTTAATATGCAAAATTATTGTTTTGCCTGTTTAATCAGCAATATGATAGACTTTGTGACTGTTTTCTTGTTGTATAGGTTATCATCTTTTCCCCGAGTGAACCTGTTGTGTCAGCCCAGCTCTTAACTAATTTGTTCCTTTTTAATGTGTTAGAGCCAGAATAAGAAATAACCAAAATTGGTAGCATTTTATGTAAGTCATGGGTTAGTAACCTTGAATAAAGACTTGAGGTCTTCTCTGGCCAAGTGTAAGAGATGCCCTGCCTTGAAAATAGTGCCTTTGAAGACTCAACTTTGTATCCTAGATGCTGGCCATGTTCCAGGTGCTTAAGAGTATCATGAGTCTGAAATCTGGAAAACAAAGGGCTTTATTTCACTTTTTAGCAAAATAACTTTAGAAATGTAGCTATTAATTTGATACATACTTTGTAGAGTTACAGAGTTCGTACCAGATTCCACCATCTACAGGTGAAGACCCAGAAATTTAGTAGTGGACTCTTTTGTCCAGAGTCCCCTTGGGATATGTTGAACCCTAGAACCCAGGACTCTGGACTTTCAGCCCATAGCTCTTGTCATTCTCCTTTACTAATAGGGACAGTATTGCCTGTAGGGCTCTTATGTGTGTAAGCTATAGACTATGTGTGTAGAATTATTAAATGTACCCTCTGTACCTGAATATTTCAGAATATTTAAATAGTAAAGATTAAGTAGAAAGAAGAATAAGTATGTCAAAACGTTAATGAAGATTCTGGGACTGAGAATATGTTTTGAGGTCTTCAATACCAAATTTGATTGCTGTGAGACTTCCTCTCCTGACTTTGGTAAGAGCCAAGTGACTTACAGGGGAAGAAGGGATATCAAACCTGTTAGCTATAGAATTTGCCAGGAGGTATGTATTTGCAAACTAAAGCTTCTAAAATGGTAGTTTAGATTTGGTTTTCACCTCCAGAATTATCAGCAAAAGGATAAAAATTTTAGCTCAAAGTTAACAGGGCCTAGAATCCAGGCAAAATAACACTAATAATCAACTTAATCACTAATAATCTACACATTTCCAGTGTGTGTTGTAGTATCCAAAGTGCCTTATATGAACTAACTCATTTAGTTCTCACAGCAACAGGGGAGATAGTTACTATTTGTATTAGTCTGTTCTAACATGACTATGAAGAAATTCCTGAAACTGAGTAAGGGTTTATGGAAAAAAGAGGTTTAACTGGCTCTTGGTTCTGCAGCCTCTACAGGAAGCATGGCTGGGGAGGCCTCAGGAAACTTACAGTCATAGCGAAAGGTGAGGGGAAGCAGGCACGTCTTACATGACCAGAGTAGGAGGAAGAGCGAGAAGGGGGACGTGCCACACACTTTTACACAACCAGATCTTGTGATAACTCACTCACTGTCATGAAAACAGCACTAAAGGGTAAATCCTCCCCCATGATCCAGTCACTCTCCACCAGGCCCCACCTTCAACATTGGGAATTACATGAGATTTGGGCAGGGACACAGACTGAAACCATATTACTGTTATTATCCCTGTTTGCAGATGATGAAACTGAGACATGGAAGAGTTAGATCCATGGAGGAGTTAGATCTTGAATAGTAAGTTTGCACATCTTGTCGATTTGATCTGCATTCTGGCTCTGGATCTCCACTTACTCTCTAAAGAGGCACCTCCATCTAGCTGCAAGTGCAAAGGATATCCACATTTTCACTGGGCTTTCTCCTCTTCTTTAGAGAGAGAGAGTGTGGGATTTTTGTGGGTGACACATATTTACATTAGTTCTTGGAAAGGTCCAGCCTCTTTTAGTTGTGTGTTGACACTTTATAGAATGGATCATCACATTAAGAAGGGTTAGATTTAAAGTCTCGAGTTCTCAGACAAGACAAAATAATTTATTTCCTGTTAAATTAACATATGCCTCATAGAGGCTACCAGGTTTCATGAAATTTCCTACCAAGATTCTGGACAAGCCTTTTGTTTTTTCCTCACCACGACAATTTCTGCAAACAAAAGGTGGTCTTTTTCTACATGATTATTCTTTGTCATATTCACGCAACTTTTGCAGAGGAAAAGGCTTATGGGTGGGGATTCATTACCATGTGCTGACCCTGGACCCTGTAGGATGGTGGGAAAATAAAGTGGAAGCGAAGCAGAATAGGGATGCAAAAAGTAGTAACTTCAGCTGAAAAGTGAAATGTAGTGGGCTAAGCCTTTGCTCTCAAGGTTCACCAAGTGGCTGATGTTTTGCTAGGTAAAGGAAAACTTCAGTTTAGGAGTTTTTCTCTAGGCCTTCTCCACCTACTCACACTACAGGCTGTCATGGACCTTAACATTCCTAGGTTCCCACTCTTTGGCTTTTATTCTTTCAAGCATTTCGTCAATTATAGCTTGAAATCTATATTTGCATATCAAGGTAAACAGAGTACCTTCATTTGGATTTTATCTTCTAGATTGCAGATCTAGTCTGTTTATTTTTATGGGTGTTTGCTCTTTGAAGGATAAAGCCTGTAATGCTTTATCATCATTTGGATTTTTTTCTTAACTTCTCTGCTGTTAACAAAACAGTCTAATTCTTTAAGCAGATGTGTAGTCATGTCCCTTAGTTTTGTCTAAGTAAAATGAGAAAAATCTTGTTTTCCAATCAATTATACTTGCATTTTGACATGAAACAGCAGGGATTTGTCAGGTAAGCCTAGAAGTATAAGTGAAAAAAGACTGGGATGGCTGAGATCATTTTTAAAAATGGAAAAAGGTGCTCAGAGGATCTGAAAAACGTTATGGGATTGGATTGTACCTTACCTTGCAATAAAAGGAGATTCACATCTATTTTAAGGACTCTCGCTTTTCAACATTCACATAGTGAGATATAAATGCAGGGCTATTTTTTTTTAACTATAAGAAAGTATATTTAAAATTTGACCGTTGAGAAAACCATGATATCCCATATGACGAGTTGCAGTCAGACGCTTGCATGGTAGGTGATATGATTTGGATCTGTGGCCCCACCAAATGTCATGTCGAATTGTAATCCCCAGGGTTGGAGGTGGGGCCTGGTGGGAGGTGATTGGAGCAAGGGGGCAGACTTCTCATGCATGGTTTAACACTGTATCCCCCTGGGTACTGTCCTCACAATAGTGAGTGAGTTCTAATGAAATCTGGTTGTTTATAAGTGTGTAACACTGCCCCCCTTGCTTTCTCTTCCTCCTGCTTTGGCCATGTGAAATGCCAGCCCCCCCCCCCAACCTTCCACTGTGATTGTAGGTTTTCTGAGGCCTTCCCAGAAGCTGAGCAGATGCCACCATGCTTCCTCTATAGCCTGCAGAACGGTGAACCAATTAAACCACTTTTCTTTATAAATTACCCAGGCTCAGGTATTTCTTTATAGCAATGCGAGAAAGCACTAATACAGTAGGATTTATTGTATGGCTTTTTCCCAGGTGCTTCATCAAAAAATATACTTTTCTTAATGAGATTTTGTCTGAATGCCCACTGTTGTGCGTTTTTAAGCCATAGTCTAATGCTTTTGTTTGGTCTCACTGATACAAAAATGCAAACTTGCCTTTTAAGTTTATAGGTGTCTTTAAGCTTTTCAGGAGTCTTTTATTTACTGATAGACTTTATTTTAGCCCCTAAATTTGTAGGCTGGTATTCGATAGTGATTGTAGAGCACAGATCTGCAGATCAGTGGTTCCATGCAGCCTGCTTGGGCTTCCCTCATTTCTAGGACTATCTTCCAGTGGAGGTAAGGGTATAATGAAATGAAGAAGAGACAAATAGTTTTTCTCCTTTCTAAATAAATTGCCTAGTTCACTTTATATCACTTTACTGACAGGTCTTAGAAAAGGCTAGGCCGGGCACAGTGGCTCACACGTGTAATCCCAGCACTATGGGAGGCCGAGGTGGGCAGATCACCTGAGGTCAGGAATTCGAGACCAGCCTGGCCAACATGGGGAAACTCCGTCTCTACTAAAAATACAAAAATTAGCCGGGCGTGGTGGTTCACGCCTGTAGTAGCAGGTACTCAGGAGGCTGAGGCAGGAGAATTGCTTGAACTCGGGAAGCAGAGGCTGTGGTGAGCCAAGATCATGCCACTGCACTCCAGCCTGGGTGACACACTGAGACTCTGTCTCCAAAAAAAAAAAAGGGGGGGGTGGAGAAAAAGAAAAAAGAAAAGGAAGGGGCTCAGTAAAGCCCCCTGCTTTTCAAATATCACCTAATTAAGCTAACAATAGCATGCATTGAGTACCTACTAAGTTCCAGGTGCTGAAATAGGCATTTTGTATTTGAGTAGTAAAGACCTTGTCTTATTTCTGAGACGTCATCGACAACATAAGACTTGTAACAAAAGCATCTTGGATAATTTTCTCAATTTTTCTCTCTGAGATCACTGGCAAAATTTAGTCCAAAACCAAGGATTCATTAAAATGGCAGCTTGTCATGATGAAGCAATGAATATCCCAAGTTACTTATTCATCCTCAATAGTGATCTGTTGTCAGCAAACCATCATATAAAAGGAAGATAGCAATAGATGTTTATATTAGTTTCTTTTTCATTGTCAGAAGTCTTTATACTTTTGAGACATACAAGAATAGTTGTTAAATCAAAAGCAATTTTTTTTGTAAAGAGATAATGTTTTTGGAAAAGTGACACTGCTCATTATAAAATGTCAAGTCGATACAAAAAGAATACAAAGAAAAAGTGAAAAACAGATTCATTTTCAGAAGTAACCATTATTAATATTGTTAAACCTAATTCAGAGAACTCTGTATGTATACTGATAGAAGGCTTGATAGTTTACACATATGAGATTATTCTATAATGATATTTTAAATATAAATGATTAAATCTAATAAAATTTGAATACAATATTAAGTTTATTTTTCAGGGGGAGATTATTTGTATTCTCTTTTTTCTTTTTTTTTTTTTTGGAGATGGAGTCTTGCTCTGTCACCCAGGCTGGAGTGCAGTGGCTTGATCTTGGCTCACTGCAACCTCTGTGTCCTGAGTTCTAGCGATTCTCCTGCCTTAGCCTCTTGAGTAGCTGTGACTATAGGCATACGTCACCATGCCCAGCTAACTTTTGTATTTTTAGTAGCAATGGGGTTTCACAATGTTGGTCAGGCTTGTCTGGAACTCCTGATCTCAGGTGATCCGCCAGCCTCGGTGTCCCAAAGTGCTGGGATTACAGGTGCCACCGTGCCCAGCCTGTATTTTCTTTACCTCTGTATTTTTGACATTGTAATTAACTTGTATTATTTTCATAGTTAAAATTATATAATAAAAAATAAACTAATAAGTTTTATATAATAAAGACAAGTATCAGTAGTGGCTATGTGACACATGAGCGATTCCTTCTCTCCTCCTGAGCCTGTGGCTTTAACATTACCTAATAGTTGTGGGAGTCTTTCCTTTGGATCCCAGACTTGACCTCAGAATCTTTATCAACATAGTTTTGTAGATAGTCAGAGCCAATTGACTGCAGTTAGTCTTGAGTTGAGATTCATTTCCTAGACTTGTTCTCTTTAGTTCCTTCCTAGTTTTTGCTTTCTAATTATGCATCATAGTTATGAAGTGCATATACTGTGCGTGAAGCCACATTAAGAGGAATTACACGTGGAGGAACTCATGATCTGTGATTCTAATTATGAGCACCTTCTTTTAGGGCTTAATAAATATTAAATTTAAAAGAAAAACAAGTGAAATGAAAGGAATTGGTGAAGATCAGATGAATACTGTATTTCTTCATAACAAAAGATATTACTTGCTAAAAAAATCCTACTAAAGTTATGAAGAACTTTGTTTGGAGTCATTTAAAAAGAAATGCCTAAGATTGTATATTTAAGAGGAGAAGAAATTTATATACTAAGAATTCTTTCACTTTTCTTCATTCTTACCTGTTATAATATTCTTTTACATTGCCAAGAGTTATTAAATTTGCATTTTGTTTAGTAACCACAATAAATATCAATTCTTTACTTAAAATAACTGGGCCCATCATGGGTCTTTTTAGCATGGTTTCTCCATACTTCCTGGATTATGTGTGTTTTGCTTGACTGGAATTAATTAAAAAGCAGATTGTCCAAGAAAGACTTTTGAGTGTTGTATTTCATGAGTTCTTCAACAGTTGGAAAATGTTTGAAGAATAACTTGGCTGGACATGAAATTTTGAATCATACTTTCCCTGGGACTTTATAGAAATGGCTCCACTGAAGCTGGAGATTTACTCAGGGGGTGTGAGGCCACCTAGGTTTTCCTTTTAGAGAGCTTGCTTTTTCAGCCTTAGATGGTCGTATGATTTTTCTTTATCAGTAACTTCCAGGTGTACTAACACTGTTTATGTTCATTGTTTTACCAATTTTTCCAGGAACGTGTTCTATTTTTTTGAGCTGCAAATTTAAGTCTTTCTGTGATTTTAGGAAAGTTCTGTTCTGTTCTGTTCTATTTTTACCTATTTTTTCTCTTCCATGTGTTTTATTCAGGAGTACCGACAAGGTGTATCTTTTATGTTTTTTTGTCTGTCATCTCTATACCATTTTATCATTGATTCCTGACTGTATTTTCATTGTTTTTCCTTTTTCTAATTTGGTTTGCACCCTGGTACTATTTATTTTTTATTTCATTTTTTTTCTCTTCTGAGCTTTGCCAGCTGCTTTTTCATGTTCTTTTATGATGTCTTTTTGAACTCCTTTTACAAAAGAGGTTCTTTCTGTAATTTCTTTGAGATCAGAGTATTTAAACATTTCATCTGTTTTCTTATGATGCATGTCCTTCACCTCCCCTGCGCTTTGCTACTTTCCTTCTTTCTTTTCTTCCTGGTTATCTGTATTATATTCTTTCTCATTATGATTCTTCCATGCATGGGGACAGCTATTTGCTGAAGCAGAGTGTGGGGAGGAGAGCCAGTGGAGACAGGGAGGGAAGAGTGAGCCAGGGTTCCACAGCTTGTTTGGAGTTTGTTGTTTTGATCACTCTTCACCAGTCTGTTGTTCTCTGCCTTGGAGGGGTGTATCCCTCCCTAGGGGCATGATCAGGTCAGTGGAGCTCTTAGCAGAACCTCCTTGGAGCTCTGTGTGGCAGGCAGGCTTTTGAACTTTCACATTTCTTCACTTCACCTATGGGAGGTCCTCTGACCTGTTGAAATTCTGGGGATGCATGTGTTGGCTTAGACTTCTCAATATTTAGCTTTGCAGTTTTTAGCAGCTTGAAATTGGAGTCATTTCTTTCTATAGGGAATGTGTAGTAGTTTTTTCTTCTTCTTTTTTATTCCTTTGTTGCTATTTATGAGGAACTTATCTGTGCACGGGATCCAAATAAGGAAAAATTAATGATAGTCTAAGACAGAAAATGAGAGGGAAGGAAACATTTTCATTCCGTGGAAGTATTTTGACTGTTACATATTTCTGTTAGGTATGTTACAGTGTCAGTGGCCTTGGATGACGAGGTAACAGTGAGGTTCTGTTAGCTAGGAACATTCACTGAGTTATTCAACACTAGGTGGAGATGACTGGGATTTGGAATATTTAGAAGCTAGTGTCAATGACACATATAGTGAAATGTAGGTAAGTATAGGAAATGGTGTAATGCTTAGAATTCACATAAAAGAGATAAAAGAACTGATATCCATATGCTTATTTAATGAGATTATGGGTTTAAAAATTAGAATTATTTTCAATTTTCTGAACAAGCTCCTTAATATCCTCTTAAAGGATGAACAAATTTAAATTCTTCTCTAGTTAAGAATTGTAAGAATGATCATGCATGAGGTACAGAAAAAAGGAAAAAAGCCTCATTATGCTATTCACTCATCATTTCTGACTTTGAATTGCAGCTTAGTGTGGATATTTAAATTGTTAGCTATTTCAAAAATGTCCTCTGGATTTAGATATTATAGTCAGCTGAAAAGGCTACTGAGTGCCGTTACATGGCCTCAAGATTTAAAAACTTTTGTGTCAGAATGGAGCAATTTATAATACTGATCTGACCTTCTGAGCATGCATGTGAAGACATTCCTAGAATAACCCTTTTCAGAATTATTGGATGTTCTAAATAGTCTAACACTGTAATGTATTGTCTTTGATGGAAAAATAGAAACTCTGAAAAAGACTTTATGTTTTTGAGCAAAAAGCATCTGGAAGTGCCTTGAACTATATAACATGAGTACACAGACATACCTAGTTTTATATTCTTCCCTTAATTGTGCTTAGCAGATATTGTACTCCTAACAAGTTGAAGGTTTTTGGGAATCGTGTATTGAGCAAGTCTATTGGCACAACTTTTCCAACAGCGCATACTCACTTCACTGTCTCTGTGTTGTATTTTAGTAATTCTCACAGTATTTCAGACTTTTTCATTATTATTTAAATTATGATGATGACCTGTGATCAGTGATGTTCGATGTTACTATTATAGTTGTTTTGGGGGTGCCACAGACTGTACCCGTAGAATCCAGTGAACTTTATGGATAAATGTGTATGTCCTGGCTTCTCTACCGACTGACCATTCCCCTTCTCTCTCCCCCTCTGGCCTCCCTATTCCATGAAACACAACAATTTTGAAATTAGGTCAGTTAACAACCTTATACTGGCCTCTAAATGTTTAAGCGAAGGGAAGAGTCACATGTCTCTCACTTAAAATTAAAAACTAGGAATTATTAAGCATAGTTTCAAGGCATGTTGAAAGCTGAGACAGGCTGAAACCGAGGCCTCTTGAGCCAGTTAGCCAAGTTGTGAATGCAAAGGAAAAGTTTCTGAAGGAAATTAAATGTGCTGTTCCAGTGAACACAGGAATGATAAGAAAGTGAAACAGCCTTGTTGCTGATATGGAGAAAGTTTTAATGTTCTGGATAGAAGATCAAACCAGCCAAAACATTCCATTAAGTGAAAGCCGAATCCAAAGCATAACTCTTCTCAATTTTATGAAGACAGAGAGATGAAAAAGTTTGAAGCTAGCAGAATTTGGTTCATGAGATTTAAGGAAAGAAGCTGTTTCCATAACATAAAAGTGCAAGGTAAAGCAGCAGGTGCTGATGTAGAAGCTGCAGCGAGTTCTCCAGAACATCTAGCTAAGATAATTAATAAAAGTGGCTACACTAAACCACAGATTTTCAATGTAGATGAAACAGCCTTCCTATTGGAAGAAGACTCCATCTACGACTTTCATAACTAGAGAGAAGAAGTCAAAACCTGGCTTTGAAGCTGCAGAGAACAGGCTGACTCTTGTTTGGTGATAATGCAGCTTGTGACTTTAGGTAAGCCAGTGCTTATTTAGCATTCTGAAAATCCTAGAGCCCTTAAGAATTATGCGAAATCTATTCTGCCTGTGCTCCATAAATGGAACAACAAAGCCTGGGCGCCAGCACATCTGTGTACAAGATGGTTTACTGAATTTTTTAAACACACTTTTGAGACCTATGACATAGGGCAAAAAAAGATTCCTTTTTAAAATATTACTGCTCATTGACAATGCACCTGGCCACCCAAGAGTGCTGATGGAGATGTACGAGATTAGTGTGTTTTTATGCCTGGTAACACAACATCCATTCTGAAGCCCATGAATCAAGGAGTAATTTCAACTTTCAAATCTTACTATTTCAGAAATACATTTTGTATTACATTTTGTAAGGTGACAGTCGCCATAGATCGTGATTACTCTAATGGGTCTGGGCAAAGTAAATAGAAAAACTTCTGGAAAGGATTCACCATTCTGGATTCCATTAAGAACATTCCTAATTAATGGAAGGAGGTGAAAATATAAACATTTACAGGAGTTTGGAATAAGTTGGTTTCAACCCTCATGGATGATTTTGAGGGGTTCAAGAGTTCAGTGGAGGAAGTCACTGCAGATGTGGTAGAAATAGTAAGAGAGGTAGAATTAGAAGTGGAGCCTGCAGATGTGACTGAACTGCTGCAGTCTCATGATAAGATTTGAGTGGATGAAGTCTTCCATTTCTCCATCCGGGTTGAGAAATAGAAGAGTTAAGTAGTTTCATCAGGTGGAATCTGCTGCTGGTGAAGTTGCTGTGAACATTGTTGAAACGACAGCAAAGGATTTAGAATATTACATAAACTTGGTTGGGCAGAGTTTGAGAGGATTAACTCCAATTTTGAAAGAAGTTCTACTGTGGGTAAAATGCTGTCACATAGCATCACATGCTACAGAGAAATCTTTCATGAAGGGTCAGTCAG
This sequence comes from Mandrillus leucophaeus, assembly GCF_000951045.1. NCBI lineage: Eukaryota > Metazoa > Chordata > Mammalia > Primates > Cercopithecidae > Mandrillus > Mandrillus leucophaeus. Next base: position 463,934 of record NW_012104654.1, read on the forward strand.
TAAGACAAACTGCATTGTTGTCTTATTTAAATAAATTGGCACAGCCACTCTAGCCTTCAGAAACCACTGATCACTCAGTTCAGCAGCCATCAACATCAAGACCCTCCACCGGCAAAAAGATTACTACTTGCTGAAGGCTCAGGTGATTGTTAGCGTTTCTTAGCAATAAAATGTTTTTGAATATAATGCTATTACATGCATAATAGACTACAGTATAGTGTAAACCTACCTCTTATGTACACTGGGAAACCAAAAAATTGTGTAACTTGCTTTATTGTGATCCTTGCTTTCTCACGGTAGTCTGGAACAGATCCTGCAGTATCCCCAAGGTATGCCTGTATCTCAGTATAGTCGGGATCATAAGCTTTGCTTTTCTTTAGATTCATTGTTGGTGTTATCATCCATGAATTTCACCTTCCTGTGTACAGACATCTCTTAATACAGTAGGAGAATATGGGAGTCAGAAAAGGAAGACATTTATTGTCATTATGAACTCAGAAATATGTTTTCTAGTGATCATCAAAACAACTGAGATTGACATTATCCAGCCATGGCAGTTTTGATGATTGAAAACAAGGTCTGTTTTTTAAAAATCAAATACAAAAGTTTGCAGATTCTTCCAGAGAAGGGCATGGGATAATTTCCCTTGCCATTTTATTTTGAAACCAGCTTTGTTATGGTTGCATGCTCCATGGGATTTGCTCCGTGTTGTGCCACACACAGTCTTTGCTCCTCTGTGTCCTTCCATAGAAAAAAACAGTGTGGGGAAGGATTTGGTTTGTCTCACACTTTAATCTTCTGCTCCTGCAGCTCTCTGGTCTGAGAGTTCACTATTTTGGTAATAAAGTCAGATATAGTTCAAATCCTGTCTGGTCTATTATTTCGTGACATTTTTGAACTTTTCCATACTTTGGCATCCTCCAAGAACTTCTTTTTCCTTTCTAAGTTTTACTCTTTTAATAGAAATGGACTCCTACATGAACACTGGAGTCTAAAAGTGCCCTAATAGGCTTGCTATTTTTAGAGAAGGAGAAAGTTGCCTTTTGTTCTCTCTGTGCTTTTCGCCTCCCACATGTTCTTTAGAGTTTTTTTTTTTTTTTTCCCATTCTGGTCTTAGTAGTGACAGCTTTCTAATTCCAGAGGCTCTTTCCTGGGTCTGTTTCTGGCTCAATTTGTCTCATACTCAATATTTTTAATGTTAGAATTGGACTGGGGTCTTCTGTTTCTATTATCTGTAAACATTTTAGGTTTCTTTTCCTCTAATTTATGAAAATTATGAAATATACACATAAAGGAGTGGAAAATAAATTCACCCAGTTTAAAGAAGAGCAATAAAATGGGCATTCCTATATACCCACCATCCGGGTTGAGAAATAGAACATTGCTTGTGTCTCAGAAGCTCTCTGTGTTCCTCTCAGTCATGTCCCCCACCCCTACTCCTACCCAAGGTAACCTCTCATCCTGAAGCTTACATGGAAGATTTGGGCATTTTTATTAAAAAAAAAAAAAGAAAGAAAAAGCCAAGTAGTGTTAAAAAAAATAGTAGCAGTAGAATTTTCAGGAAAAAATAAAGATAATGTAGATGCATTTTTTTTTTTTTTTTTTTTTTTGAGGTGGAGTCTCGCTCTGTCGCCCAGGCTGGAGTGCAGTGGCCAGATCTCAGCTCACTGCAAGCTCCGCCTCCCGGATTTATGCCATTCTCCTGCCTCAGCCTCCCGAGTAGCTGGGACTACAGGCGCCCGCCACTTCGCCCGGCTAGTTTTTTGTATTTTTTAGTAGAGACGGGGTTTCACTGTGTTAGCCAGGATGGTCTCAATCTCCTGACCTCGTGATCCGCCCGTCTCGGCCTCCCAAAGTGCTGGGATTACAGGCTTGAGCCACCGCGCCCGGCCAGATGCATTTTTTTTTCTAACATTCCACAAAAGAATAATTTGTTTAGGATTGAGGAGAGAATTAATGCTTGTCTTAGTGTGCTCAGGCTGCTATAGCAAAATTTCATCAACTGGGAAGCTTAAACAACATTTATTTCTCACAGTTTTGGAGGCTAGGAAGTCTAAGATCAAGGCACCTCGAGAATTAGTTGCTGGCAAAGACCCTCTTCCTGACTTATAGACAAGCCACCTTCTTGCTGTGTCTTCATATGGTAGAGAGAGAGAGGGAGAGGCAAAGTTCTTTGGTCTCTTCAAAAAAGTACTAATTTCATCACGAGGACTTCACCCCTTTGCCTTCATCTAAACCTAATTACCTCCCAAAAGCCCCATCTCCTAGTACCATCACATTGGGGGTTAGGGCTTCAATATATGAATTTTGGGAGGGCACAGACAATCACTCTTGAAGGATTTCAGCTATTCATGCTGTGTCACTGAAATTAAAACTAGTGTAAAAAGTTCACATACATATAATGCAAATATTCAGTGAGCTGGCACCCGGCCCACCCTTGTTTGATAAGGAATAATTGGAAATTTTCTATTTTGGCCTAGCAGTTTGAGGGCAGACAACTTCTGACCTCATTTCCTCCTGATCTTTGTGGACATATACCAGCAGCATTTCCTTGTCTTACTATTTGTTATAACTTGCTAAAATAAAAAAATCACACACACACACACACAAAACATACACCTAAACACACGTATGCACTTTCTTTGTAAAGCTCTGTTTGAAATAATACTAAAGATGACTGTTGCTGAAGTAATCTTGCAATCATGTCTGCTCTCATCCTTTGTTCTTTCAGCCACACATTCCCAGTCTTCATGGGCTGACTGCCTGGGATTGACTTTTGCCTTCACAGATACTGATCTACAAAAGATAAGAGACAGAAAGTAGCCTGAGTCTCAGTTTTCTTGCTGCTACTGCCGTGTGCTATCTCAGACCCCTCATTGCTTACGCGGGGGCTGAGCCCTGCCTCTAGGACCCTCAGGTTCCTGTGGATTCCTGTCTTGAGTATGATGTGCCATCTTGTTTTTTTCCAAGCTTCTTGACTTGTTGACTCTTCATCAACAAACATTAGAATGCCTACTCTGTCTAGGCAGCTATACCAAGAACTGTGGATGCAATGTGGTGCCTGTCCTTTTTATGGGATGGTTATTTGGAAGAGTCTTGTTTGCTTATCTAGTGTCCACAGGCTGGTATGATCTCTAGCCTTTATAGGCATTTCTCTTGACCCAGAATTTTGACTCTACTAGACCACAAGCTTCTGGGCTTTTCCTGGAGTGGCCACTTCATTTTTCTACCCCTGTCATGAGTTACCAACCTTGGTGTGGCTTTCCTGGATGTGAATCAGTTCATTTAGGACTTTTCTCCTATCTTCTGTAGTCCTAACCATTCTGGTTCCTGGAACTGATACTGATAGTAAATTTGCCATAATGGATGACATACAGTTAATGCTAGCATTTCTACCAGGGTTCTAAAAATGTCTGGTTTTAAGATTAAATTAAAAATAGTCCCTCTGAAAGACCTAAATAGAATAGTTTCTCTCTTTTTCTGTGTCAGTCTCTTTGGGATTTGGCTGCTTCTGGAATCTTATAAAGGTTTTGCTTTTGATCCAAACACTGCAAGGCACTTTGTGAATGTTTGTAAGATAGGCTACATGGACTGAAAATTTAAGACCATTTAATGAAAGTTGTCTGGCTGTAGCAAAAATGCTCATTTTTACAAATTGTCTTAAAGCCTTGATTTATAAATCTGTTGTTCTGCATTTTTCTACTACCACTGATTTGATTTTATTACTGGTACATTATATTTAATTAGGATAGAAGGAATATGTGTGCTTATAATTATTTAAAATGATTTCAAGACATATATTTAGAGAATCTAGTGCAAATGGTTAATAACAGTTAAAAGATAAAAATTCAGTTTTAGTATTGTGCAAAATGTCTAGACTCTATAATTAGCCTGGAGTAGATTAAATTATGCACCTCTAATCACTATTTTATACATGTCTTTCAAAGTGACATCAGTTGTCATCAAATTTGCTTATTATAAGATTTTGCTGGATGAGTACTTATATTTTCAGTATATTTGTTTTTTAGTGTCTTTATGATTAAAAACATGTTAGCATGACTCTTAAGTTTTTTTAAATTTGTTTTAGTTACAGTTAAGTGATGGTTTTGTAATGTGTTGTCTGATTTTGAAAAGACCACTTAAATAGGTTGGTGTTAATGCAACTGAGGCTTTAGCAGATCTTGATCATTAGCTCTCAGATTAATTTCTATGTAAAGGAATTTTGTTATCAATCTAATCTGTAGAAAGAGTGTATCACTTTACATCTTGGTAATTGAGGTACAGTCTTTTAGTTGAGGTACATAGAAATACGTAGAATTAGAAGAAAAATTCAGCAGCTCCTTACAGCATATAGGCAATATGAATGGAACTGTTCTTTCAGCACCTTCTGAAAGAGATGGGCCTGAAGTCATCCCAGTATGCAATAGCTGATTATTTGACAAAGCATGTATCAAATTGATGAAATTATCAAATAGATGTGTGTGTTAATAGTCCTCAACTTCCAGTTTATCATAGGTGTATAATTAGGGTAGGAGATGATGACAGTCATACTCATATTCACTCTTTTAGACTTAGAAGTTTCCTTAGAGACCCTATAATTCAACATTCTTGGTTTTTGTAAGGGAGAAGACCAGTCTTACAATGTTAGTTACTTCTCTGAGACCTCAGAGATGGTCAGCTCCTGGGTGCCTGTTTAGTGCAGGCATTCCCCTGTGACTGGGGATATGACAGTGAGCACAGTGAAAAAGGGCCGGTTAGCACTTTCGTAAACCACACTGAATCTGAAAGTTCATACTAGCTGAAAGAATTCTCCTTTCCAAAGAAGTTACAAATGACTGGTAGTTTTTCCAATAAATTCTGTAATTTTCAGAGGTATCTTAGCTTGTTATTATTTTTAAATGGTACATAATTCAGAAGAATGAAAATTCTGTTAGAGAAATTAGTTGTACTTTAGGTAAATCATGACTTTTTTTAAACATTGGAAGTCCCAATGAATAATTTTTGTGATGCCATGAAATGTGCTCAGAAAGTGGGCTTATTTGAAGGTCCTTTTTCTAAATGGCAATTTAAAAAATAGGTGCCATTTTGTATGATAATCGTCTTGTACCCACATGAAGAAAGCATTAAAAATTCTCTGTTCTCTTCCTCTTCTTGCTAGGTTATGTTCTTATCTACCATAATGGTTTGAGATTACTGTAGAAGCATGTTTCTAATTGCTGCATTGTGACAATTACTTAAGCATATCTACCATTTAAGAAGAACCAGCCTGATAAGGTGGCTCATGCTTCTAATACCAGCACTTTGGGAAGCCAAGGAGAGAGGATTACTTGAGCCTAGGAGTTGGAGACCAGCCTGGGGAGGATAGTGAGACTCCATCTCTACAAAAAAATAAAAAAGATGAGCCACGCATGGTGGCACATGCCCTTGGTCCCCAGCTACTCAGGAGGCCATGGTGGGAGAATTGCTTGAACCTGGGAGGCTGAGGCTGCTGTGAGTCATGCTATTTCCACTGCCTTCTAGCCTGGGTAACAGAACAAGAGCCTGTCTCAAAAAATAAAAAATAAAAAGGACCAAGATTATCATCTCTAAACATTCCTGTGTTATATGTATGAAGGTTACCATGATTGCACAGAATATTGTTTTCTGTATAGTACAGAGAAATCAAGGGTGACAACTTCAGATGCCTTTTACTTTACAGGGCTGTGCAGACGTGCCCTTGGTCTGTCTCTTGGGGATTTGCTCTACAGAGGCCCCCTGTCTCAGTTCAGCCAGTAGATATGTTCCAGGCTCAGGTTTTGGTGATGCAGTAGAAATCAAGAGTTGGGCTTCTAGGTAGGACAAAAAGAGAGAAGGAGAGCACACAAAAGACAATAGTAGTTGTTCTACAAAAATCTTACTCTTCCTTTATTAAAGCAGTGTAAAATTGCAAAGTACACATTAGCATTTACATAATAAATTTTAGGACAAACATATAATTTACAGTGAAATAATTTAAAGAAATGGCAACATTTAGGTAAAAACCTTTATCTTTGTTAATCATTGCTTTAATTTTCATATTTTTGTTTTTTTCTCTCACTCAGTCTCTTTGGCCGTTAATTGAATGAGTGGAGGACAGTTAAAGCCACATGTTTTCATATGCGGAGAGGCTGCTCCTTAATGTCTTTGCTGGTTTCTTGCCGTTCTCTCCTGCTGCTAACATTAATTACTTTGCTGATGGCTCTAATTGACCCAGTAAAAGAATATTACCTGTGTTCAGCCCTTCCCAGGCCCTGAAGTCTTTCCAGCTTCTGCTTGCTTTCAGTCTTTATAAATAGCCTTTCAAGTTCTGAGTTCTGGTCCTAGAGTTCCCTTTCCTTTGAAAGTCCTAGGCCGGGCCTGGTGGCTCACGCCTGTAATCCCAGCGGTTTGGGAGGCCGAGGCGGGTGGATCACGAGGTCAGGAGATGGAGACCATCCTGGCTAACACGGTGAAACCCCGTCTCTACTAAAAATACAAAAAATTAGCCGGACGCGGGCGCCTGCAGTCCCAGCTACTCCAGAGGCTGAGGCAGGAGAATGGCGTGAACTCGGGAGGCGGAGCTTGCAGGGAGCCGAGGTCGCGCCACTGCACTCCAGCCTGGGTGACAGAGAGAGACTCCGTCTCAAAAAAAAAAAAAAAAAAAAAAAAAACAAGAAAGTCCTACCCCTTGCTTAAGCCTGTGGATCACTGTTTCTAAACCCACCTTTTCAGTACTGTTGCCCCATATCACTGATGCCCCAGCTCAACTGGACTTTTAGCTCTTCCCTGAATATGCCTCTTTGCCTTTTCCTGTTTTCATGGATTTGTACACAGTGGCCCCTGTCTATAGGATCTTCTCTTTCTTGCCAATATTTCCCTGTCCAAATTGTATCATAGAGACTGCCTAAGCCCTGCTTCTTCACTAAAGGGTTCCCTGATCATATTAATTGAAATTAATTTTCTCCTTGAGGGCTGCTTGATGCTTTGTTTGTTATTTATGGTCGTAGGCTAAATGCTGCCTTGGCGTATTTTAGCAATGAGATTATAATCACCTTGAGGGTGAGAGGCATTTTGTTTCTCTTTTTGTCTTCATCTACTCCCACCAGCGGATGTTCAGCGAACATCCGTCTCATTGAGTTTAGGGGATGTAGGGAAAGCCTGGCCAGCTGCTGCTCCCTGTGTGGTAGGTGGTGGTATTGTGAATGTCTGTGGTTCCCGGCATTTCCTGGACCCGAACTTAATCCTTAATTAAGTAATTTCTTTATTAAAGGAGCTATGCTTCTTTTCCCTTAAAAATGTAGCTTGTATTATGGTTTCTTCTTAAAATGGCAGTATACATCCATTGTAAAAATTTTAGGTAATACAGTTAAGCAAAAGAAAGAAAATAAAAACTATTGAAAGTTCTGCAGGAAACAGTAGCCCAGTGCTATATTTGGTATACACCTTTTCAGACATTTTTCTGTATGTGAATGTGTACATATAAACATACTCCTAAAAAGTTGCCAAGCATAGTATTCTTTTACTTTTCTTCTCATTGAATGATGTTGTGAACATCTTTCAAAGTGTCTGTGAAAGCACTAGAAAGCTGCTGTCACCTACATCATGCATGTTATTGTTTTTGTCTAGCCATTTCCTCAGGAAACCCTTATGAGTGGAACTTGTGGAATAAAGGGTGAACATGCTTTCAGGGCTTTTGATACCTATTGCCAAATTGCCCTCTGCTTGCCAGTTTTCCTACATCCTTGCCAGCAGTGGCTACTGTCATTCATTTTTATTTTCTAAAGTGATGGGGGAAAATGATCTCTTTCATGATTTTAATTTACAGGTATTTTATTGCTAGTGCAGCTGTAGGTTGGTATGTGATTGATCACCATGAATATTTCTTTTCTTTTTTTCACGAGTTACACGTTGTATACATATTTTTTCATGTTTATTTAAATCCAAGTTTATTAATAGGTTATATATGTATGTAAATATGTATGTATATTCATATACATATATCTCTGTATACATTATACATATATAAATAAATCCAACTATATTTGTACACATAAAATTTGTTGTTAGTAGAAATTTTTCCACCTAGATTATTTTTAGATTTTTTTTGTTGGTTGTACATGTAGAAATGTATTTTGTTTTTGCATATTTATCTTGTAACCAGCCACCTTACTAACTGTTATTATTTCTGATAGTTTTTCTCTTGGTTTCTTTTTTATTCTTTTGGCTATTTTATATATACCCAGGAAGAATAGAACACCATATAAACAGATGTGCAGTTTTTCTGTATAGAATGAAAAATGAAAAAAGTAAAGAATGAAAAAAGTTAAAAATGAAAAGAGTTATTTTCCTAGAATGTGGCAAACACTGGACTTGGAAGAGAGTAGTTTCTTCTGTACAAGGTTACCAGAAGGCGAGGGTGATCATGGATCCTCTTCTGTTCTCTGCAATTTCACTATGTGTGATGCTTGCTTTGTAGTTATGTTAATAAATATTGGATGTATCAGAAAAGAAGCTGGATTAGCAATATTCACCAACTACGTCCATTATTAGCTTTGAAATTTGTTCATCATAGCATTTCAGTGATGTGTAACTATGTGCAGAAGATATGCCTTTTTAATTTGGATCCAGTTTTCCTTGTGTTTAATTTTTTTTTTGGGGGGGGTTTTATGACATACGGGGGTAAAACTACATTGTGAAAGTAACCATCATTCTGTCATAAAGGAATCTCAAAATTACTGGAAACTTGGAAAGACACTGGTAGCCACAACTAGTAATGTGTTACCCACTTCATATGGTCGGGCTCTAAGTTAAGGGGAAGAAATGAAACATCTTTCATTTTTTATTTAAAGATTTTTCTTCTGATACCACCCCGCTCAGAAGGGAACTCTCACTGGCTTTTATCGGCTGATCAAGCCAGCTGAGTGAGGGTTCTCAGCTTTTATATCACCTCAAGTCTCCTAACTCCTCCTTTCTCCACTCTACAATTGGCTTGCAGGCCTGCCTATGTTTCTTGTCCTTATTATACTAGGGTTTTCTAAACTTCATTATGGTTAATGGGACCATTACCTGAGATGCAGGAGTACCTACACATTTACATTTCTACTGCAATTTCTCATGTGGTTTAGGAGCTCATTAAATTTCTCTTGTTACCCAAAGAAAAACCTCTACACCCTATTCATGCTAGGAACATTCTCTGCCTGCAGTTCTGTTCCTATGAAATATGCCCACACTTGCCAGCCCTTGCCTGGTATGCCATCTTCGTCTGACTTAACACAAAGCCTCTATGCAACCTGTAATTATTTTCACCCACTTAATATATCATTGCTATATGCTTAAATCCCAGCCTCTCCATGTTCTTGATCTTTTAACGTAGCTTAAAAGTCTTACTGTATTGTTTACACTCAAAGGAGTATATATTTTTTAGCTGAAACAACTTTTGGTATAAAAACTATTTTAGGTGGTATGAGTCTAAATTTTTAAAACTTTAGGAAAGTAATGGTTGAAAAATTGTTATGCTTTTAAAGTCTTCTGTTACAAAAAGAAAAAAGAAAAGCAATATAAGCGCAAGCATAATCATAGGTTACAAGCTTATGTTTATATGAATATATTGAGTTTAAATTCTGTGTCTGTCTTCATTACCACTTACAGTAATTATCTAGTGAATTTAAAATATCTTAAGTGTATAAAAGGACAAAACAGAGAAGCTTCTAATGGAAAGAGGGAGCGGGCACGGTGCTTCACTGTGGCTTCATGGAGCCTTGGGCATAACAATGTCACTATGCTCGAGGCTCCATGAAGTTGAGGGTCTCCACAGTGACAGCATTGGTTGTCATTAAATGAATACAATGTGGACCTGGAAGGAAGGGGTGGTAGGAGACTTCTTGGATGAATGTCAGGGCTCATTTGGGTGTGATTAGGGTTCCCAATACTGAGAAGTTAAGCACTGTCAAGCAGAAGATAATCAGATGACTGACTTTGCATGAGAAATATGAGCATCTGTGGTACTCCTTTTCTAGATATCATTTAATTTTTCTACTGTTTGTTTAACTTCTGTTCCAGTCCCAATTTGAACACATATGGAAGTAACTTACATGTTTTACTACTGAGATTTGAATTAGGGTATTTGTGCTACTGTTTACTTAGGAACAAAGATGTATGGCAAGGTGCATGACTGGTCACCACCTGACAAGTTCAGTATCTTACAGTGAATGTGATCTCATAGCTTCCTGACTTCTCCATCTTACACTGCTGAGTCCTCTTGCCCAGATCTGCCTACTGATGTTGTGCACTGAGAGAGCCTAAAGCACCTACTCAAGGCTTTCCTAAAACAGTGGTTGTATTAGTCCATTTTCACACTGCTGATAAAGACATACCTAAGACTGGGTAATTTATAAAGAAAAAGAGGTTTAATGGACTCACAGTTCCACCTGGCTGGGGAATCCTCACAATCATGGTGGAAGGAGAAAGGCACATCTTACATGGTGGCAGACAAGAGAGAATGTGAGCCAATTGAAAGGGGTTTCCCCTTATAAAACATCAGATCTTGTGAGACTTATTCACTACCATGAGAACAGTATCGGGGAACTGCCCCCCATGATTCAGTGATCTCCCACCGGGTTCCCCCCACAACATGTGGGAATTATGGGAACTACAATTCAAGATGAGATTTGGGTGGGGACACAGCCAAACCATATCAGTGGCTGTGTGAAACATGATGACAGAACCCAAAAGCAACTGGAGGAGAAGACATACTCACAGACTGCTTGCTTACTAGAATCTCAGCTTTTGAGTATTTTCTACCTTGTAGACCAACCTGACCTTCCATGTAGAACTCCAAGTGTATACCTTAAATTTGGCCTTTTGGTGCCTTTTGGTAGGGTGACCATATGCCCCAGTTTTCCTAGGACAGCCCTTCCTGGTTTATGTGTGTGTGTTGTCCTGGAACAATGATTAATATGCCTCTTTTCTTTTCCAGAAATGCCCCAGTTTGGATGATAAATTATATGGCCATCTAGTTGCTAGGTTTTGGTGCTTGCTGCTGTTCTTCTAGACTTTTTTTTACCTAGTTCTGCTGGTGAAGAAATGCTGTGTGGGCCTCTGGGTTCCTTCAGACAAGCTTGTTCTCAGCAGCTCACTCAATTTCCTAGTTAGAATTAAACTGAGTGCTTAATACAAAATTTCAGAGAATATAGATTTTAGAACTAGAAAGGAATTCTAGTTCATACACTTTTTACAATGAAGTAAATGATTTTAAGTCATGTAGAGAAAATGATTTCCTTTGTGGTCCAACGTATGTCTTTTCTAGTAGTCTTCCTCATAGCCCAAGGCGTGGTTGGCCACGTTATTTTGTTCTGAGCAATTGTTTTCTTTGATCAGCCCACCCCTAAACTTCCCTGACCAGAATTGCTCCAAAGAGAAGCATTTTTGTTTGTTTGTTTGTTTTTCTGAAATAGAGTCTTGCTCTGTCGCCCAGGCTGGAATGCAGTGGCGTGATCTCGGCTCACTGCAACCTCTGCCTCATGGGTTCAAGCAGTTCTCCTGCCTCAGCCTCCTGAGTAGCTGGAATTACAGATGCGCACCACCACACCCAGCTAATTTTTGTATTTTTAATAGAGATAGGGTTTTAGCATGTTGGCCAGGCTGGTCTCAAACTCCTGACCCTGTGATCCACCTGCTTCAGCCTCCCAAAGTGCTGGGATTATAGGCATGAGCCGCCGTACCCAGCCGGTTCTTTGTTTAAATTAAGGGGTTAAAGTTATTTTCCAAAAAACCTGGAATCTACCCTTCTTGGTTAATAGCTTTCATAGGTACTAGGGAATCTTGGTACCTAACTTTTCCAATTATTAGAATTCTTGGCTTCTCCATATGGAACTTCTTTGTAATGGAAGATACAAACTTTTGGGAGTTTTGACCATATGGCTATTTATGTGTCTACTTACATTAGAAACATGAATCTCATGTTCAAGGATTCCAGCAAATACACACACATACACACGTCTATACACATACACACAAAACCTTCCTGAGGTAAATCTCTTTTTGTGAATTTCCAATTCCTAAATATAATAGCAGCTCTGTTTGTGTATTTCCTGATAATTGTGGAATTCTTTGAACATAGATTTCTAAAAGATAGATTTGTGATAAATCCTGAAATTAGGATAGTTTAGACAGTGTTTCAGTGACAAACATGAAATCTGAGACTTCAACACTGTAAAATGTTATCTCTTCCCCACACTGTGATCTAGGGCAAGTTGAGCAGCTCTTTTAGGCAGCTCTTCTCCAAATCATGATGAAAGGGTCTAGGCTGCATTCATATTTCAGTTATGCCATCTGGAGTATGTGGCTCCCAGGGTTGCCATGAAAGAGAGGGCTTAGATAATCCTGCAGGGATTTTAGTGGTCACAGTAGAAGGGCAGACATTACTTCCTTCATCTCTCATTAGCCATGATCCATTGTCTTGGCCCTAACCTAACTGCTGCAGAAGCTGCAAAATGTGGTCTTATCAGGATGCCAGGAAGGGGAAAATGAAATAGCATTTGGTGGACACACAGCATTATTTCTGCCACAGTTCCTTCATTGACCTGATTCTTGGCTCATTTGTCATGTTTCAATAGTTTTATATTCTCCTGCTCTTACATGTTCTTCATATTTTGAGTAAAATCATATTTAGTCTGATTCTAGAGTCACTACTTTGGTGGCGCAGATTCACCATGAAGGTGCAGAGTGAGTGGGTTCAAGAGTTTCCTTGTTCTAGTTCTTCCACTCTCTTTCACTGGCTTTCAACTTCCATCCTACGTTTATCCGTTTACTTATAAAGGTCACTCCTCTTTCAACAGATAACCTGCGTGAGAAGCATGGGAGTAGCCACAGAATACAGCTTTTCTGTAGCTTCAGTAATTGAAAAAAGATGTTTATTTTAGAACTTAGGATGTTCAGAGTTTGCCCACAAGTTATTAGCGTCTTCAGAACCAAACATCCAATTGGCTGATCAACAGAGTTAAATGCCAGTTTATGTTTGGGTCCACAATTGCTAAACAGATGAGTATTAGCATTTCAGAACATTCTGTTTCCAACAGGAAATTGTATTAGGACTACAGAGAGCAGAGGTGGAGGAAAGGACAACTCATCTTCAGGCATATGGAGATGTAGATTACCTTTTCCTTCTCGGCTGGGTGGGGCTGGAGACACACCACTGCACAATCAACTGTTCCCTTCTCCCTTTTCAGTGTTTTTTGTCCATCATCAAAAATTACATTTCAATATTATTTCAAGACGTTTATAATTAATTAGGTTACATTTCAGTTGATGTAATTCACTCTCAAGGAAATTACAAAATAATATTTTTGAGTGAGGTGATCAGTCTTGCATGTTTGTGCTGATTTTGCTTAGTTTCAATTTGAGAGTTGCATTCTTCATCCTGTTTCCAAGCCCATATAGCAGGTGTTGGTAGAAGTTCGCTCATTCAGCAGATATTGATTAAGGGCCTGCTATGCATTAGGCATTATGCCAGGTGCTAGGGATACTGTGATGAGTGGAAGAATTAGTTTCAAGGGAGGCTAGCTGTGGTCAGACAGAAGGAAAGGATGGAGTAAATGGGGATGTGTGCTATTTATAGGAAGTAGAAGAGTGGAGTGGCATGGTGAGGAGGGGCATATGGTGGTGTATTTGTCTCAGTGGTTGCCATAGACCTCCTGAAAAGTAGCTGTTTTTCTTCTTTAAGATTCTAAAATGCCAGAGATACTAGAAATAGGTATGTTCATGAGAAAAAGAGAGCCTTAAAAAGAGGGAAATAGGATAATTAAAGTGACTATCCGATTTGAGAATTCATGGTTAGAATGCAGCTCTCTGCCCCTGTAATTACAGGCAAAATTAAAATAACGTGGTTTCCAACTCTTAGACATGCTCCAATGATTGTGTGGTTGAAAATCATAAATTACCTGTAGAGAGACACAGTTAGAATGCAGTTAGGGAGACCTCTCTGCCTCCTGGTGTTGCAGAAGCTTTGCACAGAAGAATGGTACCATCACCAGCTCTGTCTGTATATCACAGTGCTGGTAGCCAACTTAATTAACTAGCAGTGAAAGAAGTTTCTGCACCCTGTGAGATATTCCCCATGTATACAGAGTTCAGTAATTGTCATTACTTTTGCTATCTGAGGTTTTTTAAAGGGAATTAGTAGACATACCACAATTTAGTTTCAAGAGTGGAATTATCCTTCTATACACATTTGATTTGTGATTTTAATGGGAAGCATGTCTAAAGTTTAAGCATTGACTTCCTTTCTGTGTTGGAAAGGTTGTCCATTAGCAGACACAGGGCACTATGCTGGACATACCCAGGAGGCCCCCAGTTACTCTGTTGACTGGTGCTTTACACCCCTTTCCAGCCCTCTTCACTGAATCATTTTTAGAATGCATCAGATGCAGCTCTCAAAGTGATGCAAAATCATTGAGTCCTCCCATTCTTCAGCTAAAGAAGTAGTGTCATGGTTTCCTAACAAGAAAACCTACTATGAGGCAAGATTATAGAAAATCAGAATAGCAGAGTAGGGCAGGAGCTGAGGAATCTTCTGCTTTAGCCCTTCATTTTTACCTAAGAAGAAATAAAGACCCAAGTTTAGGGCATACAGCTGACTCAGAGTGGGACCTACTCCTGTCCTTCAGTTCCCATTAGGATTAAATGAGTTAATACCATTATAGTCCTTATAATAGTACCTGTGTCATAGTAAGTGGTCAGCAAATACGAGTTATCACTTGTCATTATTCCTAGTGGTAGAGCCCAAACAGGAACCTAGATGCCCTAATGATGCAGTGCTCTTCAGGAGGCACATATTTTATATTTCCACATTGTAGAGGGAGAAATATGTTTTAAGAAGTTGAGTTAAAATAGTGACCACCACAGTGCCCATTTATGTGTACCTACTCAGCATACTAGTACTTAGTCTGTACTGAGTAAGTACTAGGCTAAGTACTGCATTTCTTAGCCCAGTACTGCATAGTCTGAGCTAAGTACTGCATATTCATGGTTTCCTTTAATCCTCACAGTGTTCTATGAGATTCACATTCTTGACCATCCCCATTTGACATACAAGTTGGGGAACTTGCCCAGGGTCACACCACTAATATGGGGCTGAAGTAGGTTGTTTTTTTTTTTGAGACCTCTACCTCCCTGGGATTACAGGTGTGAGCCACCATGCCCAGCCTTGTTTTATGTATTTTTAATAGTCGAAAAAAATCAAAAGAAAGATAATATTCCATGACACATAAAAATTATGTGAAATTCCAATTTCAGTGTCCATACAGTTTTGTTGGAATACAGCCATGCTCATTTGTTTACATATTGCCCGTGGCTGCTTTTGAAATATAATGGCTGAGCTGAGTAGTGTAGTGGAGACCGCATGGCCCACAAAACCTGAAATATCTACTCCCTGGCCTTTATAGAAAACACTTGCTGACTTTTGCGTTACACTCTTCCTTGGTGATTACGTTTTATGACATTCCAGCGGTTTAGGGCATAATTGTGGAGTTTTTATAGGATCTGTCTCCTCGTGTTACTTGTATATTAATTAACATATGAATCAGATCCTGAATAGTGTGTATAAAAAGAGTTCACTGTTAGATTGTCTATGTCTTGTCTTTTTTTCCCTGTAGATTGGGGAGTAATTTATTCCTGGATACTGTGTGAGACTCTTGATGATAACCTGTTTTTGTTTCTGTACTAACCATGGATTGCAGCTGTTTGTGATTTGCATGCCCCTCACGTTCATTTATTGAGCCGATTGTTTTTAAACCTCCAAGTGTCTTAGACGCAGAAATCACTCTATTTTCTTTCCTTTGTAGTGGTTTGTTGTCTTCTGATTATGTGGAGATTCACTACGAAAATGGGAAACCACAGTACTCTAAGGTACGGTTACTGGCGTCGGCAAGTTCTCTAGTGTAAGTGTACCAGTCATAGAGTTGATCAGTGCACACTGCATTGTTTTGATGTCTGTCTCGGTAAAATCACCTGTGCTCTTTTACAATGATACTATTTTTAGTGAGGAGAAATTTATTAAAATGTACAAATGTTTGAGATAACATTAGGTATTCAGGACAAAAAATGTTTATTGTTTTTATTATACATACAGTACCTTTTGTGATAGTATAAAGAGCTATTCAGTTCCATATCAGCACCTGAAAGTAGTCAGTAAAGCAGGACGAGGCTCATGGCCATCGAATCTGGATTAGAAGACTGAATGGGCTGTTAGAATGATTCTTTAGTGCAAATGACTTTGCTGCCCAAGAAGGGCAGGGGAAGTGAAATTTAGGTAGTACTTTTTCTCTAACCGTCATAACAATTCTGTGAGGTCAATGTTATTATTCCTGCTGTACTACGGAAGAAATTAAGGCAGAGAGAGGGCAAATAAGCCTGCTTAAGGCCATGGAACATTGAATATGAGGGTACTTGGGTATCTGATTCCTTCATTTGGAGATGAAATTTCTTGTCTTCAGGAAGGATTAATAAACAGCAAGTGAATTTGGATTAAAGCAAGAGAGAGAGAGAGAGAGAGAGATGGTTTGTATGTAAGAAACAGTGACCTCCATCAGTCAGGGTGAAGATCCTCAGAATGGCTACAGAAAGAAACTCTGACTTTTAGGGAGTCAACAAGTGCCATTGAACCTGAGCAGTGTCCCTGGTGTCCCGGATACTGGGGCACAGGAAAGGAAACAAAGTGGGGAAACATCACTAGATTTGTTGTTTGTTTGTTTGTTTGTTTCCTAGATTGTTAACACATGTCAACATAAAAGTAGCACCTTTCCCATGTGTGGACTTGCGCAGTATAGGTAACTGGGATTTTCAGTGTGATGGCTTCTCAGCAAATGTTTATAGGCGCCCTTCATTATAAATACTGCCCAGGAGGCCCTGGCATGTCTCAGGATTTATAACATTCCAAATTGTAATTGGACGTGTTTTCCAGCCTTTGGTTTTGTGCCACAGATTAAGAACTTTCATGTATCATTAGTTGTCAGTTCTTGCCTTAGGTTGCACTTGGGGGTTGTTGAGTCTCCCTAAAAGTTAATGCTGTGGAAAGTGAGCAGAAAAGCTAAATCAAGCGCGGGAACGAGCTTCCTGGCATTTGTACAAACTGAAGCTTCTGTCAGCTGTGCCAGGGCCCTGAGCACTGCGGATGCTGAATCATGAGCCTGGAGTAGACAAGATTGCAGGGAACTTTATAGACTCAGCAAATGAGCCACCTTTGCAGGACACAGAAACCTGATCCAAACTTTTCACTAAGGCACTAAGTTAGTTTTTTTTTTTTTTTTTAAAGAAACAGAATAACTAATTGGCCTCCAGAGGTCATTTGAGGTCCCAAAAGGAGACCTTATAATTAATAAGATATTCCAAATCTGTTATCAATTGTAACTAAAATTAAAACAAAAGGTATTTCAACTCTAGCAAAAGAAATTGTATTCACTGCAGTTTGTTTTTGTGTTCACTGCTTTTCTCTCTTTCATGACCCATTTTCTCCAAATAGCTCATATGCCCAAACTTATGTGCTTCATAGATAATGAATTAAGTCTGTTTTTTATGTGTCTGTATTGATATGGTGCACAGTATTTTATGTCAAGATTTTTAAAATGTAGCAAAATTTTAAATATTTTAGCATGTATTAAGTAATCTTCTAAACCTTTAATTTTTAAAAACTTCATATTATTTCTAATTCATTTGTTATAATTTGTTTAAAAATGCCATGGTGATAGACATTTTGACTGTTTCCAATCTTTCACTATACGAATAACTTCAAGGGAAGGGCCTTCCAGATACATTTTGAATACATCCCTTATAATTGCTTCAGCGTTAATTCTGAGAAAGGAATTTTCTGGGTCAAAGAGTTGGTACAATTTTTTAACACTCTTCACATATATTAACAATTTTTCTTTCTGAAAGTTTGTATAAATTCATATTCCCACCACCATTACATATGTATATATATATATATGCATTTGTAAATAAACTTCATGAAGATTGTCTTTTATGCTGTTTCAGAAAATCTTTGTCCAGAGTACCAGAAAAGGAAATTAATATGTAAGAATGACTAGGTTAAACTTACTTTCACATAATGCAGCCTTTTTTCCCCCAAATATCTCAAATTGTTTATTTATTTATTTATTTATTTTTTTTTGAGATGGAGTTTTGCTCTTATTGCCCAGGCTAGAGTGCAGTGGCGCAATCTTGGCTCACTGCAACATCCACCTTCTGATTTCAAGCAATTCTCCTGCCTCAGCCTCCCAAGTCGCTGAGATTACAGGCACCTGCCACCACGCCTGACTAATTTTTTTGTATTTTTAGCAGAGACAGGGTTTCACCATGTTGGTCAGGCTGGTCTCAAACTGCTGACCTCGTGATTCACCGGCCTCGGCCTCCCAAAGTGCTGGGATTAAAGGCGTGAGCCACCATGCCCGGCTCAAAGATCTCAAATTGTTTAGAGAAAAGTACATGCACACATTGTACACACACACGTAGACACACAGTATTATCCACATAACTAAAGAACAGTCTTATTTGGCTGTAAAGTTAAATATGAAGGTAGATATTGACAGTATCCCAGGAATTAGTTGCAACCGCACTTTGAAAAGAGGGTTGCCTAGGTTCTCCCATTTCACCACTATCAAGCCCCTCCCTCATTCTTACTTCTCACTAAGAAAAGATTAATCTCTTGGCTTTTACTTTTATTGCATGCATGTGGGTTAAAAGTGCTTCTTTCCATGTGAAGCAAATATAGGAGCTGGAGAGGTAAAAAAGAAGCGTGTAATATGAATGCTGGCTATCAATCTGTGAATAAGGAAGAACTTTTGTTCTGCGCTTGATGGAGCAATAGCCTTTGTTTAAGTTCCTACAGTGCTTTGCACATAATATATAATACAACTATTTTGTTGATTTTTTTTACAACTTTAAAGGTAATTTATTTACTTTTCTTATTTTATTAACAAATTCATTGGGATATAACTTATATATCATAAAGCATATAATTGTTTTTAGTATATCTACAGACTTGTGCATCCATCAACATAATCTAATTTTAGAATATTTTCATCGTTCCATAAAGAAACCTTACACCACCTGTTAACAGTTGCAGTCTCTCTTTTACCAACTGTAGATAACCACTAATCTATTAATACTTCCTATCTCAGTAGATTTGCCTATTCTGGACATAAATGAAATCGTATAGTAGGTGGGCCTTTATGACTAGTTTCCTTTTTTGTCCCTAGCTTTAATGAGGTATGATTGAAAAATAGAAATTGCATATATTTAAGGTATATAACTTAAACTGTATATATAGGAATTGTATGTATTATACAAAACATCATGTTGATATGTTTATACATTGTGAAATTGTCACCACACTCGAGCTAATGAACATACCCATCACCTCACATAGTTATGTCTTTTTTTGTAGTGAGAACATTTAAGATTCACCCTCTTAGCATATTTCAAGTACTATATATTTGTTGACCAACTTTGCTGATGAGCCTATTTAAATAAGTTAATTTTTAGCATTTCAGTTCTTATAAAAGAGTAAGCATCAATATAACACTATGAAAGTACTTTTCAAAATTAACATATTTCTGTTAGATCTTTTTTGGTGAGCTGCTAATACATATTTGTAAGTGCTTACTAATACTTTGATTTCCCTTCTGCTTATAAAAGGAACTACTACCTGACCAGCAGTCATGATGAATAAATAGATGAAGTGCCTCCATCCCAACTTCCCTCTACCTTATTACTATCATTATTAGGTGGGGAAAGCGTCTTTTCCTAGGTCTATTTTCTCACCTTGGCTTCTTCCTATTCCCTTGCTCATTCTTGCTCAGGGAAGGAAGAGCAGTTTGACTGCTGGGAAAGTATGTCTGTGCAGCCAATTCCTCCCTCCCCTGTTTTTTTTTTTTTTTTTTTTTTAATAGGATCCACCTTCCTACAGGAAGAATACATTCTCTCCACCTTTCTCTTCTCTGAATTGTACTGTGGCCACCCCCGTGTGTGTGTGGCGGGGGGGGGTTGAGTTGTCCCACATTGTCTCTGCCTGGATGGGTAAGGCTAGCTAACTCCTGGGTGCAGCATTAGCAGGCCTATTAGATTCTCAACTAATCCTCTCCTCCAGTATAGCTCTATAATAAATGAAGGTGACATTTTTATGTTTCATTTCTATGTCACTCTCTCATTTAGTTTTAAACTTGGGTGGGCACCAATTCATACCCACGAGGATGGCTGTAATAAAAATGATGGACAATAACCAGTGCTGTCGAGACTGTGGAGAGATTGGAACCCTCATACACAGGTTGTGGGAATGTAAAATGTTGTGTGGCTGCTTGGCAGAACAGTTTGGCAGTTCCTCAAAAAGTTCAACAAAGAATTACCATATCATGCAGCACTTCTACTCCCAGGCATATACTCAAGTGAATTATATATATATGTCCACAAAGAAACTTGTACATAAATGTTCATAGCATTATTCGTAGTAGCCAAAAGGTGGAAACACCCTAAATGTCCTTCAGTTGATGAAGGAATAAAGGAAATGTGGCATATTCACATAGTGGAATTACTCTTCAGTCATAAAAGGAATGAAGTACTGATACATATTACACCATAGATAAACCTTGTAAACATTATGCTAAGTAAAACAAGCCATATACGAAGGGGCGCATATGATATGCTTCTGTTCATTTGAAATGTCCAGAATAGGCAAATTCATAGGAACTGAAAGTAGGTTCATGATTGCCAGGGCCTGGTGGAGTGCAGGGGAGGAGAAATGGGGATTGATTGCTAATGAGTACAGGACTTTTCTTCTGAGGTGATGAGACTATTCTGAAACTAGATAGTAGGGATAGTTATACAACTCTGTGAATATGCTAAGAAAAACACTGAATTGCATACTTAAAAAGGTAAACTTTATGATTTCTAAACAACCTTTATGATATCTAAACGATAACAAAAAACCCAGGTGGAGAATAAGAATTTACCCACCCTCTTCATCAAACAAGAATCCTTTAAGATTGGTCTTGTCACATATGCTCATGAATAAGCCATTCCTGCTCATTCATTAAACAAATATGGTTTTACTGTATAGCATAATGTCCTTCAGGTCCACCCATATTTGGCAAATGCCAGGATCTCCTTTTTTAAGGCTGAATGCTATTCCATTGTATGCACATGTGTTTGTGTGTGTGTGTGTGTGTGTGTGTGTGTGTTGAAATAAGCCAGACACAGAAAGGAGAATGTTCTGTGACCTCATTTATGTGTAGAATCTAAAAAAGTCAAATATGTATTTAAGTTGGTGCAAAAGCAATTGCGGTGTTTGTCATTGAAAGTAATGTCGAAAACCACAAATACTTCTGCACCAACCTAATAGAAACACAACAGTGGTTAGCAGGTGCAGGAGGTGGAGGGGTGGGAGTGAGGTGGTGGGTTGGAGAGATGTAGGTCAGATGGTACAAAGTTGCAGTTATGTAGGCTGTAAGTCTCAAGATGGAATGAATAGCATGAGGGCTATGGTCAGTCATATTGTATGATGGGAATTTGCCAACAGAGTAGATTTTAGGTGCTCAAGCCACACGCTTACATAAAAGGTAACTGTGAGGTAGAAATAAGACATGTTAATTTGATTGACTATAGTAATAATTTCACTATGTATATCAAAATATCATGTATATTTTAGATATATACACCTTTTTTTTTTTTGAGATAGTATCTCACTCTGTTATTCAGGCTGGAGTGCAGTGGCACGATCTTAGCTCACTGCAACCCCTGTTTCCTGGGTTCAAGTGATTCTCCTGTCTCATCCTCCCGAGTAGCTGGGATTACAGGCATGTGCCACGACGCCTGGCTAATTTTCATATTTTTAGTAGAGATGGGGTGTCACCATGTTGGCCAGGCTGGTCTCGAACTCCTGACCTCAAGTGATCCACCCGCCTCGGCCTCCCAAAGTGCTGGGATTACAGGCATGAGCCACTGTGCCCAGCCTGATATATATAACTTTTAAAAAACAAAAAAGCAGAAAAAATGTTGATTTAGCTTGTACCGTGACCTAGTTTAGGTCATAGTTGCTGTTCTAGGTACTAGATATGTATCAGTGAACCAAACAGATAAAAATTCCTGCCCTTGTGGGTCCTGTGTTCTCTTCTCACCTTTATTCTTTTCTTTATCAGTATAACTACATCACCCTTTTAGAATGTTCTTTGTGCTTTCCTTATCAAATCATCATCACAGCTCAGCTCAAGCTCCCTTCTAGGAGTGAAGGCTCTTTGGCAGCAGGAGAGCTTGGATTATGGTCAGTGGAGTAGGTCTCTGTGTCCATGGCTCCTGGCTGGGAGGTAGGGTTGATGCAGAGTGGAGGAGATTGGAGGAGTGCGTGTTCTGAAGACCTTATCTAGTGTGTGAGTAAGGGAGGGTGGGCCCTGCAGAAGTCAATCAGAGTCTGGCCGAGGTGCTCTGTTGGAGCCAGGAGTGTTTTCAGACACACAGGTCTGCCTGTCTTCCATTTTCTGAGTGTTTCCCCACTTCTTTCTGCTTCCTTTCCTTTATTTTTCTCATTCCCTTTTCCTTTAGTAATATTTTAATGAAATTTTCAGACTATTTTTTAAATCTATTTTCCCTTCTTTTTTACTGCCTCTCAACTTGCCATAATTGGGTTTAAAAAATCATGTTTGTGTTGTTTCTAACCAAAGAGTTAGATAACTTAAAGTTTGTATTTCCACTCCTGTACTAAAAATGACTCTTTTACTTGTGTATACACTAGAATTTTTTCCCTAGTCTTTGAATTAATTAATAGCCAGTTTTTTAAAAACTTTCTTACCACTGCATAAATAATAAACAATTTAAGCAATAGCAAGGAAAACAAAACTATCCACACTAAATCACTTAAATTAGATCCAGGATTATCAGTTATTTGAATTTTGAGTATAAAGTTGAAATTATTATTAATCATTCAAAATATTGCCCTTCCTGGCAACATTCGGAGTATATTATAGAATATGTAAGGAGCCCGGGGTTAAAATATGCCCCAAGAAATCAAGATAGCAGATGATACTAGCTCCTCACAAAGCTATTTTAAGTTGGAATAGTATAATTTATATGAACTATTAAAAATTTACATAGCATTGGAACAGCCATACTGTTCTAATACTTTATTAAACTACTGCAAGAACATTTTCCCTATTAAATTTAATGAAGGTAAATAATTTAACAAATTATTTAATAATTTATGTGTTGGGGTCTCAAGTTCCCCAATTCTCCAAAATTATTATTTTTATTTCCTTATTCTGCAGTAGTCAAAATCAGGTATACATGTCCCATTATAGATATCTTTTTTCTATTTCTCATTTGTTATCAGCTCACTGATTATTAAAATAGTTTAGCATATCCTAGTAGTTGATAAGCTTGAAAAATTTAAAGATACATATATAGAATAATCATTTGAGTATAGTGTCAGTAGTTTTTATTGTTATATTCAGAACCTAGATATCATAATATACACATTTTCTAGTTAAGGGCTGTGTAGTTTCTTTTCAAATGTTTATCCAGACCTGCAGGAATAGGTTGAAAATATCAGTGTGTGGTCACTATGAATGTCCAGGTTTTTGGGAGTTTCATAAGCAATAAAGAACTGGCTGATGGAACTTTACCATGCAGATAAAATAGTTAGACACAAAGGTAGGGTAATTTTAAAAACCAAATTGAAACTATTGGTTCTGTTTCCACTGAAATGAGTAGAATCAAACAGTTCCTGTTGTTATTACTATTATTATTATCATCATTATTATTTTTTATAGAGGCAGGGTCTTACTACATTGCCCAGACTGGTCTCAGACTCCTCCTGGGCTTAAGCAATCCTTCCTCCTTGGCCTCCCGAAGTGCTAGGATTACAGGCATGAGCCATGATGCCTGTCCAGTTCCTGTTATTAGATTAGTAACACCAGGGAACCGGATTTTGTTTCCCCTACAAGTTGTTATCACTAGAGTCACAAAGTTATTATCCCCAGCCGTTTCTGGTTAGGAAGTGTTTTTATAAGATGGACATGGCTTCAATGTGTCAGTATATGAAGAGGAAGCCTGGTAGGTTCCAATGGGATTCTGACCTTGGAAACCTTGTGGAGCAGAGTTATTATTTGAGCATGATCTGGCTTGTGGAGTGTTCAGCTGTGTGCAAGTAGCAGGCTGGGAAAGGTAGGGAGCATACTAGGATTTTTAATTTCCTGTGACTAGCCAATAACTTCCACTTATCAGATGCTCCGTTTTTGTTGAATTTAATTAACTGACAGTTTTGGATCTGAAAATGCTGATGTCTATAGGGGTGCACAGAGACTTGTGTCATGGGCTGAATTGAGCCCATTTTGGTTCTCCTTTCTGCCATTTGCCAAGTCACAGGTCTGTGACCCACTCCTAGGTGGTCAGGGCCAGCCCTCTTTAATTGTCTCAAGTCTTCCTGACTGGAGAAAGAATCATGGACTTGAGAACCTGAAGATGTGGGAATCAGTTTGTCCTTTTGTTATTTTTAGAAGAGCCTTTTGCACTTTGTTTCTGTCCCCATATGGGTATATGGAGACAGCAGTCACTGTGAGGTAATGGTTGGTGAAGATGGCCAGATTCCTGGGTGGTAGGCACCCCTGGAGCTGACTGTCCAAAGTCATGATTACCAGTGCCCTCTAGAAGTGGGCTCCCTGTACTGGCCCACTACTGTTATGCTTGGCACCCAAGATGGATTGCTCCTTCTCTCTCAGGATTTATTTTATATGATATAACTCAAGATGTTACTTTGCCGTGGTCTGAAGTGTTACCAAATAATATTTGTCCATAATACTTTTTAAAAACTTGGTATAAATTTAGTAATAAAAATCTCAGAAAATCCTCTAATACCACTACTACTGATATTAAATTGGAAGCTACCAAATTGCTTATAATGCTTAATATAACTACACAATGTGGCTATTAAAACTTTCTTATGATGATTGGATATTGCCTGAAGTCTCATGTAAGGTTCAAAAAATGCAGTGATTCAAGGCCGGACACGATGGCCCATGCCTGTAATCCCAGCTACTCAGGAGGCTGAAGCACAATAATTGCTTGCATCTGGGAGGTGGAGGTTGCAGTGAGCTGAGATCATGCCACTGCACTCCAGCCTGGGCGACAGAGTGAGACTGTCTTTAAAAAAGAAAATAAAAGAAAAGCAGCCCTTTACTGTACACACACACATACATACAGTTGATCCTTGAACTGCACGGATCCACTTATATGTAGACTTTTTTCAAGCAAACACAGTATTCGTGGGATGCAAAACCTGTGTGTATGTAGGGCTAGCTTTTCATATATGTGGGTTTCACAGGGCCGACTGTGAGACTTGAGTATGTGCAGATTTGGGAGTATGTAGGGGTTCTGGAACCAATCCCTGACCGTCTAAATATATATTTATCTCTTTTTTCTCCCAATAACCCACCTAAAGAACAGTTAGGGAATAAAAAAGGATATGAACCCACCAAGACAAAGACAGGAGAAGAGAAAACAAGCAGGTGAGACGTAGCTATAAAATTTCAGGAGGTGGAAGGTGGATGAGGGTTGACTCTTACCTTTGAGCTTTTCATGCTCTGCTAAGTTCGTTTGGGGGGAAACCAAGAAGAAACAAGTCAACTTATGTCACTTATCCCAGAAAGGCAGAAATAAAAGCATCTGAAAAAAGAAAAACTGGTTGAAAGTAGATGTAGAGTAGTTAAGTCCCCAATTTACTGCCTGCCCCGTGCAGCCAGATAACCAGATAAGAAGTCGGGAACTTCCCTAGTCTGGTAGGAGCTCATGTATGGAGAAAAATGGAAAGGAGGGAATTCTCAGCTATATTTTATAAATAA
>NW_012104654.1:491185-512690 GCF_000951045.1 Mandrillus leucophaeus
GCGTCTGTTCATGTCCTTCGCCTACTTTTTGATGGGGTTGTTTTGATGGGACAAAGGTGAAAAGTTTCAAGTTTTGATGGGGTTCCTTTGAGGGACAAAGGAAACTGCTATGTTTTTTTTAAAAATAAAATTTGTAGTTATTATGTGACTTTGAAAACTACATTCATGTATTGTTTCTAAAATGTTTTAAAAGTTAATTTTTAAAGGTAAGAAAACAAATAAGATATTGTATAGTTTTCCATCAAAAATGATTATAAACAAACTTTTGGAGTCTCTCTTCAGTCAAGCGGAAGTCCTTGTTCCGTAACAACATCGGAGAAGTACCTGTACTCCTATAATACATACTTAAGAAATGTATGTTTTATTAATTACCTTGGTGTCATTGTTTTTTAAAGCCTTTTCTCCTTCATTCAATTTAATATACACATGCTTGTTATAAAAAAGTTGAAAAATTGCCTAGTCTTATTTGCAACTTTAAGAGGAGTTTCTAGGGTTATTAATACAGTGCACATATATGCCCATCCTTGCATTTCTTTTTGCTTTATGGAAGCACCCAAAGAATTAATCATGATGCATAAAATACAACCAATCAGTGAAACCTTCTGCTTTCCAGGGCGGAGAGCACTGTTACTACCATGGAAGCATTAGAGGTGTCAAAGACTCCAAGGTGGCTCTGTCAACCTGCAATGGACTTCGGTAAGTGGGAATGTCATTGGCATTTTGTTCATTGACCCTTTCCAGTTTTCCTTTTATGGATATATATATTTTATATTTATATATTATATATATACTAAATATATATATATATTTATTTGTTTATTTATTTTAGTGACTCTTCTGTGCCAGTGCTGTGTTAGGGACTGTATATGGAGTGGTGCACAAGGAGGGCAATGTCCCTGTCCTCTTGAACACTTAGTGTTTGTAGGAGATTCAGAGATTAATCAAATGATTACATAGGTGAATGTTTAATTACCATTGTGCTAAGAGCTGTAAAGGGGAAGATAGGAGCTTGTGGAGTGGCAAAACCTAGTCCAGGAAGGTTTCCCAGTGGCATATTCCGGAGGGCATGTCAGTTAGACCTACAGCTAGACTTGAGAGTCAGTAGCCCTTAGATCTAAGAAACTTAGACCTAACAGTAAGTTGGAGTTAGCCAGGCAAGGGTGGGGTGACAAAGAGAGGAGTTCTCACATTGACCTAGGTGTGGGCTCTAACAAAACCATGTGTTGTCACCTTTTAGACCTGAACACAGTAGCACCTCATATAAAGACTTAGTTTTGGCCATGTGATGACAAAGAATCTTGAAACTTTTTGCCCTTTTATAAAAAACCTTATGTCCCTGAAAATTAAATGTAATTTGTATGACATAGAGTCATACTGCGTGATGGCAATTTAGAATTTGTAAGCATAAAGATACCACTGTTTGCTTCTTCAGAAACAGATGGTTTTAGATTATTCTCATATATAAAGAACCTGTTTTCTTACAGATGATATTGAATTTGCATAACTAGAAGTTTGTATAGTTGTACATGGTTCTGGAATAATTACTTTAGAGACTGCCACTGAGTGAATAGTCCTATCCCAGAGTAGTTTTCCAATCTATTTGTTGAATTTCAAACATCAGTTATATCAGGTATAATTTGCATGCATTTGATGTATACTTTTATAATTTTTATAGCCTCCATGCTGTCTAATAGAGTGCTGGGGCCACAGTGGGACTCCATGCAGATATGTGAATTAAACTTGTGACAGTGTAAAGGGATTTGTTCAGTTATACTCTTTATTTTGAAGACACAATAATGAAGCTCACTTGCTATTTCTTGCCATTTCCTGTGTTTGTTTGTTCCTTCCTTGTGTGGTTTCTTTTGTGCTAGTGGCATGTTTGAAGATGATACCTTCGTGTATATGATAGAGCCACTGGAGCTGGTTCATGATGAGGTGAGTCTATGCCATCAGTTGCCTGATGGCGTTCTACTCCTCCAGCATCTTTGCCTTTGAGCAGAAAAGAGAAAAGAATGTAGATTTCAGAGTGCCTTTGTACATGTTACTTTATTTCAAATTTAGAGTGGTACCCTCAGTTTTGAAGTTTAAGTCGCACATGCCAGGCCCAAGTACCAGTAAGGGATAATAACAGGCATCAAACATAGGTTTTCTGAAGCAAATGCTAGTCCTTCCCAGTCTATGAAAAGAATGGGGAGAATATTTTGTTTTATACCAGCCAGCCTCCTTGCTTTAAACTAGCTTTCATAGAAGTCATTATACAAAAAAGATACTTGCACACACACACGTTTATAACAGCACAATTTGCAATTGCAAAAATATGGAACCAGCCTAAATGCGCATCAGTCAGCAAGTAGATAAAGAAAATGTGAGAGAGGGATACACACACACACACACACACACACACACACACACACACAAACACACCATGGAATACTACTCAGCCAGAAAAAGGAATGAAATAATGGCATTCACAGCAACCTAGATGGAATTGGAGAGTATTACTGTAGGGAATTGGAGACTATTACTGTAAGTGAAGTAACTCAGGAGTGGAAAACCAAACATTGTATGTTCTCACTCATATGTGGGAGCTAGGCTGTGAGGACACAAAGGCATAAGAATGATACATTGGACTTTGGGGGCTTGGGGGAAAATGGAGGGTGGTGAGGGATAAAACACATTTGGGTACAGTGTACCCTACTTGGCTGTTGGGTGCATCAAAATCTCAGAAATCACCACTAAAGAACTTATTCATGTAACCCA
Source organism: Mandrillus leucophaeus (assembly GCF_000951045.1). Taxonomy (NCBI): domain Eukaryota; kingdom Metazoa; phylum Chordata; class Mammalia; order Primates; family Cercopithecidae; genus Mandrillus; species Mandrillus leucophaeus. Next base: position 493,946 of record NW_012104654.1, read on the forward strand.
ACACCACCTGTTCCCCAAAAACCTATTGAAATTAGAAAAAAATAGCTTTCATTCTTAACTGTCATCTTTAGAAAATTGTGTGACTATAAGAATGTACTTAACTTTTATGAACCTGAAAATCTTTAGTGGGGAAATCTGTGAGCTGAACTATGGTTACATTATAGAATACTTAGTTTTCTTTACAGATAGGGAGGAAAATAATGTTTAGAGTCATGCATAAACCAGTGATTTAGACAAGAAATCACATGCTCTAATAGTGTTACTTGCTAATAGAATGCAGTCAAATTTAAAATTTGATGTATATTCAGTAAATATTGTATTGAGGGCTTACTACAGGCTGGGTATTATTTTAGGTTCTGGGGATACTTTGCTGATAAAATAGACAGAGACTGAGCCAAATGGGGCTTACAGTCTATAGGGGCAGATAGGGATACACAGAATGAATAAGTAATTACATGTGATATGTTAGATAGTGATACATGGTAAGGAGAAAAAGTGAAGCCAGGAAGGTGGAAAGTTAAATTTTTATATATACACGGTTCAGGGAAGGCCACCAAGAGAAGACAAGTGGTGAATGAAGAACTTAGGGAAATTAGAGAGCTGGAAGAACATCCTAGGAGATGAGCAAATACAAAGGCCTTGAGGCAGGAGTGTGCCTAGGGTGTTCGAGGAACTTTGAGGAACCTGACAGGGTTGGAGAGGAGTGACAAGGGGAAGAATAGGAGGAGATTAAGGTACTGAGAGTATGGAAGTCAGATCAGTGAAAAGAACTGAGGTGGTAAAATAATATTTTGTGACTGACAGAGTCAGAATATTGCAATATTTGATGGGGAACAGAAAACATTTTTTATCTTTAGGGATTTCAAATTTAGATAAAATTGGGCCGGGTGCGGTGGCTCACACCTATAATCCTAGCACTTTGGGAGGCCAAGGCGGCAGATCACGAGGTCAGGAGTTCGAGACCAGCCTGGCCAATGTAGTGAAACCCTGTCCCCACTAAAAATACAAAAATTAACTGGGTGTGGTGACAGGCGCCTGTAATCCCAGCTAATCAGGAGGCTGAGGCAGAAGAATCGCTTGAACCTGGGAGGCAGAGGTTGCAGCGAGCCAAGATCGTGCCATTGCACTCCAGCCTGGGCGACAGAGCAAGACTCCATCTCAATAAATAAATAAATAAATAAATAAATAAATAAATAAATAGTGAAACAGCTAATAGTCATGTAGGCTACTGATAATAAAAGCTAAACAGACAAACTTTTATTGTCTTGGTTGTGGCAGTGTTTGTGTGAATATGGGGTAAATTTCAAAGTTGAAACAGAAAAGTTTTAAAGGGTTGGTGTGTGAGTAAACCTCTGTCATTTTTCAACTAGTAACTATAAAAATTATCAGATACTGAAGACAGCCCACTTAGATAAAGACATTTTGATTAAGTAACATGATACTTTTCTCACTCCAGTAAGGAAAGATAATCTGTGTACAGCAAAATTATTCAACTCATTCAGCAAAAACTCTGACTTTGATTTCTGGCTTTAATGATTAATGGCCCTGGTACCCTACAAAAATCCACAAAGAACAAAACACAGAATCCCACATAATAACTATTTATGCTTCGAGTTTTTTAAATGTATAAAATGAGATAATTTTTTAATGCATTCGTAGTGGGGTGATTTTGTAGATTTGATGAATTAATAAATGTAGGTAACAATGTCTATTAAACTGTCATAAGGATTTAATAATATAAACTGTTGTTATAATGTTTAAAGCATTAGTTTTACGTTGATCATATTTGCTTATGATCATAGTATTCAGGGCCTGATTGTTACATGCAAATCGCCTTCTCTTTGCCTTCCTTCCTACTGCCTACCTTTTGTTTATGTGATGATTTGTCCTCATCCACACTATGGGTAGAAGAAAGGAACAGTGCTTGAAACTTTAAATTAGTCCGTTTTTAAAATTGTGTTGCTGATCCCATTGTTAATTTCATTACTACCTTTTCACCTTTTACCAGAATTTAGAGCTTACTGTAATTAATTTTAGATATTTTGATGTTTAATTTGTTATTATTGATTTTAGTATGCTTTGCGATAAATCAAGTAATGTGCATGGAATATTTCTAATGAGAATTCATGTTATCTCTCAAGTAATAAACGAATAGCAAAACTGTTATAAGTCTTATGTAACCTATTAAGTTTCTTTTTTATAACTTTTTCTGGTTATAAAACTAATATAGGAAATTTGGAAAAGCAAAACAAATACTTAAATAGTAACTATCCATTATCCTGTCCCCCGCAAAGATAACTTCTTGTCATATTTCAGAGTATGTTCTTCCAGTTTTCAATGATATAGTCCCATATATTTTAAAAAATAAATTGGACCATTATTTTATAATACAATTTTAAGACAAGGATATATCTCTCTGAGCCTCAATATCTTTGTTTGTAAAACAGGGATAAACCTTGCACTATATGGGATCTTTGTCAGGACTAAATTAAGTAATGCGTACATTAACAGTACCTGGTACATACTATGCACTCAGTAATGGAAGCTAATAGTAATAAGAATAATGGTAATAGACATTCCTAAAAGCATAATTTCTAGGGCAAAAAAATATAAATGTTTTCACGTTTGTTGATAGACCTTGCTGAATTTCTCTCTCAAACTATGCTACCAATTTCCTCTCGCCAGCAAGGTGTGAGAATGCTTTTGGCCTTGCAATGGTAATTAACTATGGATATCGTAATTTTTAAACTTCACCAGTTTTATGGCAAAAGTTGGTGCTTCATATAAAAAAAATTGCATGTTGAAGGAATATGAAAGCATTCGGCATGTTTTTACATATTTATTGACTTTTTGTGTTTCTTATGAATTTCCCATTTATAGCTTTGAAGAAAGCTAAGATTTAAGAGTAACCAATAACACCATGCTTTTATCTAAACTTGGGCAGTTAGATGATACTCTTTTATGTAAAATTAAGATTTCAATAAGACATACTTTACACTTTTGATAGCTAAAAACTGACATAAATATTCCCATTTTAGAAGGACGTTAGAGAAAGTTCTAACACTGTTTCATAGAGGCTTGTTCACATCTTGCTTTCTAAATTGCCTACAATTGTTGTGTTTCAGAAAAGCACAGGTCGACCACATATTATCCAGAAAACCTTGGCGGGACAGTATTCTAAGCAAATGAAGAATCTCAGTAAGTTTTAATTAAAATAGCGGTTATATTTTATGTAGTAGGAGCTGTTACTTGGTGGAGCTCAGTAGATATGCAGGCTTGTTGGAAGTGGAATTGGTCTGATATCTGGGGTGAATATCATGGATCAGCACTGGAATGAACGGTGGCTCTCAGATAAAGAGGCATGGAGAGTCATTTCCATTGCAAAGACTAAAACATGAAGGCTGTGAGTAAAGCTGCCTTGGGAACCAGAAAGTGTGGCCAAATTTAGTAGAGTCATTTACAGTGAGGTTCATCCTGAAATTTTCCTGGCAGTTTGCTGCTCTTGAGCCAGCTTGGATTGCCTCCCTCTCAAGCTCTGCTCCAGACGCATCTTAAGTGTGCTAATGTTGGGAGGAGCTTCTTTTGGATTGTTGGGGCATGTGATTTTATTTCTGTATATTACTGCTGAAAGTTTTTAATAATTTATGCAAAAGCTAATGCCATATATTATTTTGAATGCTAAAATGAATTAGACATAGTAGAATTCTCTCAAATTTTCAGATATTGTCAAGTGGTTATATGTCAAATATGCATTTTTTAATGAATCTTGAACATTATGTTTTCTTGATGTTTGTGGCAAAATTACATTTGAACCATCTTCATGGTCATGAGAGTGAAATATGATCAGTGTGCTTTTTTTTCACCTTAGTTTGACATATATTATCAGTGCCACTGTTTCTTCATGTAATGTTTTAAAACATACTCCTATTGAAATAAGCATAAAATTTTGATACTAATTTTTCCATTCCACAGCTATGGAAAGAGGTGACCAGTGGCCCTTTCTATCTGAATTACAGTGGTTGAAAAGAAGGAAGAGAGCAGTGAATGTGAGTGTGGCATTGAGCCTTGGGTGGCGCTGTTTTACTCAGTGAAGTCATGTGCTTATCATCACACAGTATCTAAGTGTACCTAAAACAGTTTAGATTTTGGAGACTGTTGTTTAAAAATGAAAACAATAAATCAAAAAACCCAATGATTTGAGCCTTCTCAGCACACTGCTTTTTATTGATCTCTTTCTGTTAGTGATTCAAACTGATGACAGTAGTCTCTGAAACCTGATGTCATCTAAAGAATGTGTTGTTTTAGCTCTGTTTTCAAGGTGTTTTCTGATGATAATTGCAGTACGTTTTATTTTCTGTTTAAAGTACAGCAGACTTTTCTTTCTATATGGCTTATATAGTGTCATATAAAACATTTCTGTTAATAAAAAATGTAGGGAGAGGAGTTAGGTTTTGAAATGTTGGCTAATCATGCTTATTTATATTACTTTCAAATTAAAAATTCTGTTACACCAAACTTTAAAACTGTATGTGTTTTTCAGAACACAATGAATTTATTTGACTATTAGTAATATAACAGTTTCTAAATAAAAATCATATAATTGTATAATCAACTACTGTTATATACTTCACATGTATTGATAAACGTATGGGGGCTTTGTAACTGAAATTATGTTTCTGGTCTCTTCATTATAGGCTAGAAAGCTGTAATGATGGGGACTGTTTAGTAATAACATGGTGAATGCTATGTAACTGAGAATTAATTCCACAGCTTATACATATCATGGTAGTTTACTAGATAACTTAATGAGTAATTATAGTAGAAATCACACATTTTAGATAATGTTTTGCTGAGTGTATTTTTTTGTGAAAAAAAATAGACCACCAGCCATCAAAAACTTAGTTCCAGGTTAAATTGTCCTCCCTTTCATGAAACTCTTATTATGATAATTATGGATACATTTATTATATATTATATAAGTTATTATAAGAGTTCTTTTAGCTCATTCATAAAGATGTGGTTGGTAATAATAAGTTTTACAATGGCTGCTGTTCTTTCACTACAGTCCACTCCATCAAATATAAAGTGATCAATGACTATGTACATAAAGAAAAAAGAGCCACCATTGTAATTTTCCACCTATGAAAAAGAAAAGTCCAAATGAAGGCTAAAATACTTACTCTTAAAGGATTATCTAGTTAATTTAGAAGACTTTAGAATGTAGTAATTGCCAATATTTGTTCCTTTGAGAAGTTGAGCAGTTAAGAATTAGTGTATTATTTTTAGAATTTCACTCTAGTGAGTTAATATTTCTATTTAACTACATTGATACCTGTATCAGCTATACCTGGAAGTAATTATAACTTATGCTGTTCTTATTAAATGAGTTTTACATAGATTTTCATTGACATTTTAAGTAAGTATGAAAATCTTATCACATGTTAATGTGAAATTGAGATTTATTTATTTTAACAGAATTATGCTATAATTGTGCTCTAGAATATTTTTACATGTAAAAACCATATACAAACAACATGGACTGTTTTCTTTTTTTTTTTTTTTTTTGAGACGGAGTCTTGCTCTGTCGCCCAGGCTGGAGTGCAGTGGCGCGATCTCGGCTCACTGCAAGCTCCGCCTCCCGGGTTCACGCCATTCTCCTGCCTCAGTCTCCTGAGTAGCTGGGACTACAGGCGCCCGCCACCACGCCTGGCTAATTTTTTGTATTTTTAGTAGAGATGGGGTTTCACCATGGTCTCGATCTCCTGACCTTGTGATCCGCCCGCCTCGGCCTCCCAAAGTGCTGGGATTACAGGCGTGAGCCACCGCGCTCGGCCGTACATGGACTGTTTTCTATGTTGATAAGTAAGTACCTTAATAATAATATAATATAGTTATTTTCTAAATACTTAAATATATACCCATATTTTATGATCACTTTTTAAAATTTGCCTGACCAACATTCTTCTAAGGTGTTTATAAAGTAGGCAGCAGAGAGTTCTTCTGAAACTCAGAGTCTTATCTACAACTTAACAGTGAGCGCTAGAGAGATTTTATGTCAGTTACCATTCTGACCATCTATTTTTATTTTCCATAGCCATCACGTGGTATATTTGAAGAAATGAAATATTTGGAACTTATGATTGTTAATGATCACAAAACGGTAAGAATATAGAGTCAATGGGTGTTAGACCAGATAGCTTACTTAAGAAAGAATACATTTTACTTTATATTTAATCATTACTTTTTACTTATTAACCCCAAGATATTTAGACATGTTGAATGACTTGATTTATTTCTTGGTGTTTGGAGACTCCGAGTTTTACAGAATTTTCATAACTCTAAACTTTCCTTATGTTTAATAATTGTAATTAATAGATTTAACTATCTGGCATCTTTTGTCTTCATTTAAAATTCTTATTCTCTACTTTTCTTCATCTATGTATTTGGTCATTGCTTTCTAATTTTATTCCATGCTTTTGTCCTGCTAGTATGTTATTTTTTCTTATTAGTTAATTATGATTATGGTAGATATAATTGTAGGAGGTAAACATATAAAATAAAGGTGTATCTAAAGTGAGTATCTTTGATGACTTATCGTCTTTAAATATTGGAAAGATGAATAATCTCGTGTTAACTTCTGTGGAAGTAAAATGTGATGGAATATATCATTTCAGTAACACTTAAAAGATATACGAAAAACATTCATTATTCCTCATTTTCCCCTCTTGAAGATATAATAGAAACTCTGTTAACTATACTTAACCATTTCCTATATAAAATTACTTGCCTGAAGCCCAGAAGAGTCTTGGTCAGTAGGCTACATACTAGTACACCCAATCCTAGTGGTGTGCTGGTAAATTTTAACACCTAGCTCTCTTGATTTATAATGTTTGCTGATATCTGTGGTGTAAATATTGCCACCATAGCTGATTTCAAGCTATCAAAGTGAGATCACTGATAAGGAGTTAGGAGAGGATGTATCTAGTTGGCTGTTGTGATCTGATGGGAGCTGGCTCCAGCAACCACTGCCACATTCCCCAGACTGTTTAGGCCAGTTGTAATCTCTGTTGTAGTTATGTGATTGAACTTTAAAAGTTGTATACACTAAGGCAAAAAGTACTTGTTTTTATCAAAACAAAGTTGCACTTCTGAAAAGACTATATAGATGAGAATCTTTTAAAAATGCATAGAAATCAGGTATTGGTGACAAACTTATGAAAGATTGGAACAAAAATTGAAATTGCTTTGCAAGTATCTTTAAGTCCTTGTTTTACTTTAAGGAAACCAAAATTAGATTAGTACATGACATGATAAGGTTGTGCTTCATGCTAAAATGATGTGAAATTCTAATTAGCAGACCCTACTCAGAGAAGGCCTTGAAATTATAAATTTAAAAAAATAGTGACTTAATTTATATTTAAACTTTTAAGTTCCTACTTTAGTGGATGTTTTCCATTAACTATCAGTTTAATTGTGTTGAATATAAAGTTTTTCAGTAGAATACCTCTGACTTTTGTATGCACATTTATTTTCTATTCCAGTTGCCTTTAAACATATTGCTTGAGATGTTAGTAAGAAGCAAAATTTATCAGAACACGTATAATTTAAGAGAGGTCCTTTTTGGTAGAAAGGAAAGCCAGATGCGTAGGCAGTCATTTTAGACAATAAAGGCAAAAATATGAGTTTCTGAAGGACTTTAATTTGCTTGAAACCTCAAGATAGTTTTTTTATCTGAATTATTTTTGTTGATTGGAACATTGAGATTTTTTTCCCAGCTGATTCTCAATCTTGAGCATTGTGGCATGTTGTGAAATTATGGCTTTTGAAGCCTAAACTTTTTTCAACATTCATTATATAAATACTTTTAGAGTAGTGGAAATAATAATTAAGATATATACAATGTCTTTGAATACACAAAGTACATTCTCAAATAGCTGTTAATCTGTAGAATCTGTTCTCAAACCTTTACTTGCAATTCCAAATCTCTTGTTCTACCATAATATATCAGGAAAGTACATGAAGCTATCAATCAAAAGAGCAAATCTCAGTAACTGTGCAAAATAGGAAACAGTTACTATTAACTGTTAATTACAATTAAACAGTTACAGTTTTTTGGTAATTGTTAAAACAACATATTTTTTGAATTTAGTTTTTAACCCTTCTCAATGGTAAACATTTAAATAACCTTATTGTTATGAATAATAAAATAGCACACTTCTTTTTTTTTTTTTTTTTTTTGTGAGACAGAGTCTCGCTGTGTCGCCCAGGCTGGAGTGCAGTGGCCAGATCTCAGCTCACTGCAAGCTCCGCCTCCCGGGTTCACGCCATTCTCCTGCCTCAGCCTCCCAAGTAGCTGGAACTACAGGTGCCCGCCACCTCGCCCGGCTAGTTTTTTGTATTTTTTAGTGTTAGCCAGGATGGTCTTGATCTCCTGACCTCGTGATCCGCCCATCTCGGCCTCCCAAAGTGCTGGGATTACAGGCTTGAGCCACTGCGCCCGGCCTCACACTTCTTAAAATACTATTTTATATGTAGAAAATTTCTACACACTATGTCACATGTTCTGTGATAAAGTTCCTTATTTAGGCTATCACATCTTTTAAGGGTAAATTTTGATCATTCATTTTATTATTGTTAGTATTATTATTATTGTTACTATTTTGAGATAGGTTCTCACTCTGTCACCTAGGCTGGAGTGCAGTGGTCCAATCTCAGCTCAGCGCAGCCTGCACCTCCCCAGCTCAAGTGACCCTCCCATTTCAGCCTCCCAAGTAGCTGGGACTATAGGCGCATATGACCATGCCTGGCTTTTTTTTTTTTTTTTTTTTTTTTGTAGAAACTGGGTTTCACCATATTGCTTAGGCTGGTGTTGAACTCCTGGACTCAAGCAATCCCTCTGCTTCAACCTCCGAAAGTGCTGGGATTGCTAGCATGAACCACCATGCCTGGCCTATTATTATTATTAAAATGGGTGAGAAGTAGGCTTGATATGGTCATCTGTTTTTGAAACAAGAAAAAAGAATTGTAATTTGTAATGATAAATTTAGAGGGAATAGATGTTTAAAAAGAATAAAAAGGCTGCTTGTGGTGGCTCACACCTATAATTGCAGCACTTTGGGAGTCCAAGGCAGTTGGATCACTTGAGGTGAGGAGTTCGAGACCAGCCTGGCAATAGTGAAACCCCATCTCTACTTAAAAAAAAAAAAAAGTGTGTGTATATATATATTTTATAAAATATATATATAAAAAATTAGCTGGATGTGGTGGTGTGTACCTGTAATCCCAGCTACTCGGGAGGCTGAGACAGGAGAATTGCTTTAACCTGAGAGGTGGAGGTTGCACTGAGTCAAGATTGCGCCACCACACTCCAGCCTGGGCAACAGAGTGAGACTCCGTCTCAAGAAAAAGGAAAGCTTTTATTTTTAAGTGGTAATAATGCCTAAAATGGAAATTACCTAAGATTTCTAGTAATTAAAGAAATAGTACTTCTTGGCAGATAGAACTAAATATATTCCTTTTGAAGCTTTAAGACAAAGTTACATTCTAATCCATAATAGTCCCAAATACACATGTCATTTTATAAGAATTTTTTTTTTGAGAGCTGAAAAAAATGTTTTTGAGGTATGCTTTTTATGAGATGAAGGTTGTTTTTAAATTTGATTGCCACTTCGTAGTATATCAGAACTTATTGGATCAAATACTTAAATTCATATGTTGAAAGTCAAACCAAACTAAAATAATTAATACATATGTTTCTGAATATTTGGAGATTTGCTGCTGGGCTTTAGGATAATCATTTCACTGAGAGTACTTATCTTACAATCTTTATACTGTATGATCCAGAATAGTTATTTTGATAATTCTCACCTTCGAGTTGAAAATCAAATTCTAATTAATTTTTTTTCAAAAGACAGTTTTCTTAAGGATTGCATGTGTTCAGGAAGGAAAAGCAAATTTTCCAGTTTAAATAAAGATTGTTTTAAACTGATCAGAAAATGTGAAAGTAAGTTTTATCATAAATGGTGATTGCATATTTTTCTTTATATGCAAAATTAGTTCTAATTCACGCAGGAAATAGAAACATTCTGCCTACATTTGCATTCAAGCTTATCCCTTTAATTCAGAGTGATTTAACATTGGCTGTCTGAAAAAAAATGCAGATATCTTATTTTTAATAGGTGTCACATTATCAGTGGCTTTCCATTAGAAAAGAAAAATCCCTCAATTTGGTAAAAAGCATCTTAGTACCTGGCTGGTAGAACCTCATTTGCAAGCCCATTATAGCCTTGATAAGAGTCTGCAAACATGTCTTTGAGCCGCTTAAGTTAAAAATAAATATTAAAAACCTTATTCTAATAGAAAATTAGTTGAGATTTTTAAAGTGCATGAAAAGCAAATGTTTTGCTTCCGTTTTTTGCTACGTTCTTAACTGTGCATCAATAAATGTAAATATGTGAGGATAATTTAAATATTTTTCAATTTAAACCTCACTTGGTTTTCCTTACTTAAAAACCATTACATTTTGTAAACACCTAACAAATGTTGAGTTCTCATTAATAATCATGATTTGTTAGGAATATACATGAACTGTTTAATAGGAATTGTTAACTGAACCAGCTTACCTCCTCTCTCAACCTAGAGACTAGAAGGATTTAAATTCTAGCTGTGTGATCTTGAGTAAATTATTTGGGGTTAGCAAATAGTTGTTTCAGGAGAAACACTTGCAGTTTCTACTAAACCCTAGGTGTCCAATTAAATGGCACTTCAAGTTAACAAATCTAGTGGTCATTGTTCTGTCCTTGTCTTACTCTCTCAGCGGTATTGGACACTGTTGATTACCCTCTTTTTTGGAAAATTTTGTTTCATCTCTTGGCTTCTATGACACAGTGGCTCTCTCACCTCACTGGCTATTTCTAACAAATCTTTAAAATCTGACATCTTGAATTATGTGAGTGCCCCAGGGCTTGGTTCAGGGCTGTCTTCTGTTTCTTTACTGTCTACCTAAGTAACAACTTCCAGTCTCAAGTCTTTAAGTGGGATCATGACTTTAAATTCATTACTCCCTACTTTTAGCTCTAGCCCTCCAAATTCTGTGCTCGTGTATAGAACTGCCTGTTTGACATCTCTACTTCAGTATCGATTTGAATAGAACTTCTGAATCAGAACTCTTAGTTGCCTAGTCCTAAACTTCTCTTCTGCTAGTCTTTCTTCTTATTGTAAGTGGCACCACAATCCCCCATCTATTTAAGTTCAAGTTCACAACCTAAAAATTATCTTTTAATTCTCTTTCTTCACCTTCCACATCCTATGCATCATCCAGTTGTGGGAGCTCTACCCTTATAGTGGTTCTTGAATTCACTAACTTCTCTCTACAGTTGTTTAGCCTCCATTATCTCTTACCTGGACTATTGCAGTAGCTTCCCAACAGGTATCTCTGCTTCCATTCTTGGCACTCTCTAATTTACTTAACAATGGCAGGTAAAATAATTTTTCTAAAAAGAAAATCAGAGGATTGAAAATTACAAATATGAAATAAATTTAAAACATTACACTTTGATAGACTTTAAAAGACCTCATTTTATTAATTTTTAAAACTTGAAATGTTTTAAAACTTGTCATGTTTTCCATGACCATTATACTACAAAAAGAAATCTCAATAAAATAGTAAATACTCAGAAGCAAAATAAAATTCATTTTAATAGGTAGATAACACCACTGCATTAGAAGGATATATATCAACTAATATTTTTTCTTTCAATCCACAATTCAGTGGAACTAGAACATTTTCATCAGCCCAGAGGAACTTAATATTAATATTTTTGCTTTTACTCTTAAGTGTATCTTGGAAAATTTTCAGCTTGTGGAATTTGCTAGGTAACTTAAAATGCTGAGCTATCTATAGAAACTTCTTTATGCCAAGTTTGCAGAATGTGTTAAATGCCTGAATAATTTTAGATTAATAGGATGTTTTATGACCCAGTTATATGCACAGATTTACAGTTTACTTTAAAAGAACACAAATACAGACAATTTGGGTCAGATTATGATGTACAGTAGCAGCAGTAACATGAACAGTAATAGTAATATTACACCAACAGTTATGTATTAATGAATACTATAATACTAATAGCAGAATATTTATTTAGCATTTATTATGGGTAATCGTTTCGTTGTTATAAAAAATAAACATTAGATATGTAAACATTGAGATATGTATATTCTTTGTTTAAAAAACATAGAGAAAGAATGAAATGAAGGGAATCTGACAAAGTTACAGGGTGCGAATGGGCAAATAAAAGAATTTTCTAATGTAGAAATATTTTGAATCTTTATGAAAGATGCATTATTTTCATAATTATAATTGAAGATAAATGTCAAAGACTTGTGCAAACCGGAATCAGTGGTTTTAAGTAGGTTTTTTTTTTCCTTAGTGTTGTAGAAATAACAGTAGCCTCATGGACCAGTAGAGGGCATGATCTTCCTATGGTAGACTTCAGTTTTCAAATGTCATCTTAAAGACATACTAAGCAAAGTGTACTACTCCTTGCTTAAATCATAGCCCTCCAGATGTCATTGTAGAATTACTCTATTAATTTACTTTTCTTTATTTCTTAAATAAACATAAACAATCATAAACTCTCAACACACTTCATTTTTACTTTTTGTCTTCTCTTTGTGTTGACTTTAAGCAGTCAAAAGCAAATAGCTTCATTTGGAGGAGGCATTCCTCTGAAAGGATACACTAAATGCCTGGCAAATGCTGTCCATATCATGGACAGTATCTAAAGTGCTGAACAAAGACATTTTCTTGATCTGTGCGTGGCCTTGAATTTAAAGTGAGAAAAGTGGGTTAAGCCATTTGTGTGAGCTACAAAATGTTATTTCAATGAAAACAAAAGGATTGAATTTGTAGATGTTAAGACTAAATTAAAAACTTACTTTTTTAGGTATAAAGCTTCTCATATTGATTTCTATAGGCCCTTACTATTATTCAGAACATGATAGGTTTTGTTGTTTTTGTTTTTTTTTTTTTTGAAAAAAATGTTGTAAAGACACGGATCTCACTGTGTTGCTTAGGCTGGTCTCAAACCCCTGGCCTCAAGCAATCCTCCAGCCTCCACCTGCCAAAGTGTTGGGATTACAGTTGTGAGCCATGCTGCCCGGCTAACATCATGTTTTAGATAGTCAAAGTTTTGCCACCTAACAGAGAAATAACACCACCAAATCCAATATACTGCAAACTAAATTATATATTTTTAAATCAGTATTTCTACTATTGCTGAGATATTTCTGCTTTTACAGAATTTTGAAATTTATTATTCACTTATGATTTGGCAGTGACTGGTATATATTTCCCCCCTAGTATAAGAAGCATCGCTCTTCTCATGCACATACCAACAACTTTGCAAAGTCCGTGGTCAACCTTGTGGATTCTGTAAGTATCCCAGTTTTCTTGAATTTGTGTGCCAAGATGGAATGGTTTATCTCTGTTTGCTTACTTGTACTTTTGGTATTTCTTGAGCAAATTTAAAAGTACAATCCTGAAACTCATCTGGCTAAGGAATTATAGGATGGTCCACTTGACAGAGTAGTGCTCTGAGAGTTTCAGATGACTGAGTTATTCCCGGAATCCCAAAGGTACATTAGTGTTGCTTCTAAGTCGTGTCTGTACATTATTGCCCCCAACCTATGGAGGACAAAAACAGCGGAGAAATAGCTACCAAAATCTATTTGCTATTATACTTGGCAAATGAGACTTTTTAAAGAAACAATTGGGCTTTTCTTAAATATATGGTGGTAACAGAGAAGAAAAAATGGATTGAGGCGGAGTATGTTTGGAGAATATAGGTAATACAAAAAAAAATTTTTTTTAAGGACACAAATATATTTTCTTAGTGTTCCCATTGATGTGATGTTTCACACTTGATTTCTAGATGATGGAAATAAGTGTAGTCCCCAAATACAACTAATTTGGAATAATAAAGTATATATCTCCTTACAAAGACTTCTAACTGTACAAATCTTTAATATTGATATGTTTTCCTCCTTATTTTGTGAATTACAGAAAATGGTTAAGGTTTTCTTCCTTTTTCCTGTCTTAGGTTAGAACTCTATAGATATGAACATATTATACATTATGTTCCAATGAATAATTCAGTTGACTAGTCAGAAATTAAATATAGAATACTACTTCATATGTTGTAATATAAAGTGCTATTTTGCTCAGCTAAATATATTTTTATCTGGTATTTTATTGTGTGTTCCCTCTTAAATGGGGGAAAAAACCCACCATTTTTTATAAATTGCCAAATATCTAAATGATATTTATTTACTCCAAAGAGCTGCCTTCTTTTCTGCCTTTTAAGCAGTCCACAAACCTCCAATCATGTAAATACTCATAACACACATATGTTATGTACCTGGTGGGCACAGCTGCACAAAAGTATAACATGAGTGGATGTACATCGAGTATCTCATATAGAGTTAGGATTGTACCTCAGAGCCAATTTACACCCCATTTATTAATTTTCTTTAATTTCAGCTCTTGTCTGTCTGCTCAGAGGAAAACCACAAGTGAATATGGAAAAGAGAATCTTAAACACATCTTTTCCCCTGCAAAAGCTGTTTACTTGGTAGCATCTCTGAATTAGTTGTTTCAAGATGATTGAATAGAATCATGTCATGCAAAGTGTAGTTTTTATTTTGGGTGACCACATAAGGTTCTGAAACTGACCACTGATTTTTAAAAGACATTACATTTAACTTGTTTTTGCTGTAAAGTCATTATATAATAGCTTCAATTTGATTTAGGCATAATGGTGTTCCCCTTCTTCGGTGTGTTCAAAGATCATCCATCTTTTTTTTTTTTTTTAAGATGGAGTCTTGCTCTGTCCCCCAGGCTGGAGTGCAGTGGCGCGATCTCGGCTCACTGCAAGCTCTGCCTCCCAGGTTCACACCAATCTCCTGCCTCAGCGTCTGGAGTAGCTGGGACTACAGGCGCCCGCCACCACACCTGGCTTATTGTTTTGTATTTTTTAGTAGAGACGGGGTTTCACCGTGTTAGCCAGGATGGTCTCGATCTCCTGACCTCGTGATCCGCCTGTCTCGGCCTCCCAAAGTGCTGGGATTACAGGCATGAGCCACCAAGCCCGGCCCATTGTTTTCTTAATTAGTTTGAAAATAGGGCAAAATGACAGCATTCATTGAAGTGGCTTAATTGTGTGAATTGTTTAGCTACTGGGCCAAAAGTAGAAACAGAGCAGGAAGGAAACAATTTAAATATTGTGGGTGATGCCACCCTGTGGTGAGGATGAGATGAGTGATAGGGATCTGCTTTTTTTTAGCCTGAGATCATTGAGTCTCTCTCTCAATCTCTCCCAGTGCTATTTTACTTTTCATATAATATGACCTCCAAGGGCATGCCAGCTATATTGTTTGGTGCTTATCTGGAGATTTAGTGATCCATGCCAATCCAGCAGGAATAAATGGTTGCACTGCACTTACTCAGAACTGGTATATCAGGCTCCAACCTGTTACCTGATACGAGATTTGAAAGGGTGATTTTATGAACGATGTTTTAAATGTATGTCCTGGCTTTAGAATCCTTACTGTCTCTCCCTAGGATGGTGAATGTATTGCTCTGGGATCAAAATAACCCTGTAGGAGAGTTGAAACCAAATTGTGTGATTGTTCTTTCTTTATTTTTGCTCTTGGAAAAAAGAAAGGAAAAGAAGATTCTATATATCGGGCTAATGATGACCCCATGTTCTCCTCTCACCTCCCCCTTCCTGTCCTTCCACTGACTCTGACTCACTGATCGTGCATGTTTGACCCAGTGTTTTCCTCCTGCACCTGTCCTGTTGTATACCCTCAGATTTACAAGGAGCAGCTCAACACCAGGGTTGTCCTGGTGGCTGTAGAGACATGGACTGAGAGGGATCAGATTGACATCACCACCAACCCTGTACAGATGCTCCATGAGTTCTCAAAATACCGGCAGCGCATTAGGCAGCATGCTGATGCTGTGCACCTCATCTCGTATGTACTCATTTCAGCCTTTATTGTAGTCTTTGGTCTGACATTTGTCCGTATCCCTTTTTTGGTTCAGTTAAGTTAAATATCAGAAAATAGTGACTTGAACAAGATTGCTGTGGGTTCCTTTGTCTGTTAGATAAGAAGCAAGGAGTTAGGATATCCGGTGCTGGGGTGCTGATGGTTCTGTAGTCATAATATCTACCTTTAGAGCCCATAACTTCCATCATGAAAGTCAGCTCACAGTCTAGGATGCCTGCTGGCCCTCCAGCCTTCATTACTGGCAGCGGGCATGACATGTCGGGAGAAGGACAAAAGGGTACTCCTTCCAGCCGAGCTGAGTTTCCTGAAAGCTTGCACATGTCTGTTTCATGAACAAATCATTTGCTAGGTGGTAGTCACATGGGCCACACCTAGCTACAAGAGAGGCTAGCAAATGTAGTCCTTTTAGATGAACCATTCAGTTGAGTTTCTACTACCAAGGAAAAGGGGTTCCATACTTTCTTTTTAATATAATAAGCTATTCTCTTCCTCAATCATGGCAAAGCTATTTTCAGATAGTCCTCTAAGGTTCTGTCCTGGAATGAAACCAACCAAACTACTCCTTCTTTTTCTCCCACCGTTACCCTTTACTTCCTGTTTTTTCAATCTTTAATCAGCAATTTTTAATAATCAGCAATATTAATTCCTTTTAATCACTATTAGATATTCGCTACTAGAAAAAAGTCAAGAGCTGTGTCTGTTTATCTTGGTGTTTTTAATTCCTGTGCTAGTACATGATGCTTAGTAGGTCCTTGGTGCTTGCTCAATTGAAATTATTTAACATAACAAATTTAAAGATAATTATGTCATAAATTTTAAGGTATTTGGAATACAGTTTTTGATTTCTTGGAGGAGGATGTTTTGGGGGTGTTCCGTGTAGGAGGGTAGACATATTTTGGGAGAGTATGAAATGATGGTCCACCACGTTGGTTTTCTCATAGCACTGCTTTTTCTTAAGGCGGGTGACATTTCACTATAAGAGAAGCAGTCTGAGTTACTTTGGAGGTGTCTGTTCTCGCACAAGAGGAGTTGGTGTGAATGAGGTAAATTTTACCAATTAAAGTAGAGCTTCATCTTTGTATCTGTTCTCTTTTTTCCCTATGGCTCAGTTTACATCCTTTCTTGTGCTTGTTTAGAATGATGACATGGCAAATGTAGCATGAGTGGCTTATGTTATTAATAAATAGAACCCAATGTGGTCCTTTTGGTTCATAGTGATGTATTTTGGTATCATAATGACAATTTTTCCTATATATCAGGCAAACGCAGCTGAAGATTGGCCTAGAGACTTTTAGGCCTCTATAGATGAAGATGTTAAGCTCTTATAAGCTTATTAATCCTTCCTTGACTTTTTTTTTGTTATAATGCTCCTCTGTCCATGTTAAATTTAACTCATTAAAATCAAAGGATTTCTGATATCAGTACTGTAGCTCTTTTTCTCCCTATGTATATGTTTTCATTTTCATGTCTTCTACCTACCTATCTGTAGAATGAACTCAAACACCTATTTCCTTAATCTCATTGTTTGGATTTTAATACTTTCAGTTTTATAAAGGAAATTCTTAATTGGTAACAGCACCAAAAAAGCATACCCAACTATATCTAAACTCTTGTCAATACTGAAATATATTATACCAGGTTATCTCAATAGCCAACAATTAGCCTGGAATAATATTGGAGTATATTATACCAGGTTATCCCAGTAGCCCATTTAGTGGGTACCTCTCTTGACATATTTTAGTAAGTTGAATTTATTCTTAGTTTGGTATAAGTTGAATTGGAGCACAGCCTTTTGTGACTTGTATTTTATGTTTCAATGTGAGAGCTTCAAATTCTGAGAGATATCACATAGTAAGAGGGGCTTTCTGCTTCTTGGGCCCAGTTGTAAAGAGGAGGGGAGAAGTAGCATACGCCATCTTTAGATACTGACAGGCTCTTCTTAGGGAACTGAGAAGATTTGTGGTAACAATTAAGAAATAATAACTAGCTTTGTGCACTCTCTCAAATGTCTCCCACACACTTTCAACTCTGAAAAACAGTATGGTCTTCCAATGGCAGTGGCACAAGTATTATCGCAGAGCCTGGCTCAAAACCTTGGAATCCAATGGGAACCTTCTAGCAGAAAGCCAAGTATGTACATTGACCTTCTTACTCACTTTCATATGCCATTCTGTCTGTATAATGCATGTCCAGTCAGTAAATAAATATTTTTCATTCCAGTCATCATAGTTTAATTGTAGGATATCTCCTTCCTCTAAAATATTTAGAAAATAAGCAACTTAAAGTAATTTTTAATTTGTTTAGGTTATAAAAATTTCCCTTTCAAAATGCATAAAATCATACACAGTTTCTCTGGGAATGAGTCAGCTCTTTCTCACACTGCAGAATGCGGGGATGGGAGCAGGGAATACTCTCACGCTCGGGGTTCTAGCAGCTGAGCAGACACACAAGGTGCTAGATTAAGCTCCATCACAAGCTTAATAAGTTCACATTTGGATTGGGAAATAGCTTAGATCTAGAGTCAAAGAGAGCTCATCTTTAAACTCTAATGAAAGTTACCCACCTAGTCCCATCAGAAAAGTTGGAGAAAAAGGCTTTGCAAGGGAAGACCCTGCCCCAGGGCTTTTTAAGCCTGGAAACAGGCGCTAGAGGATAGGATTCTCCTCTAGTG
>NW_012104654.1:512740-587151 GCF_000951045.1 Mandrillus leucophaeus
TAATTATGTCATAAATTTTAAGGTATTTGGAATACAGTTTTTGATTTCTTGGAGGAGGATGTTTTGGGGGTGTTCCGTGTAGGAGGGTAGACATATTTTGGGAGAGTATGAAATGATGGTCCACCACGTTGGTTTTCTCATAGCACTGCTTTTTCTTAAGGCGGGTGACATTTCACTATAAGAGAAGCAGTCTGAGTTACTTTGGAGGTGTCTGTTCTCGCACAAGAGGAGTTGGTGTGAATGAGGTAAATTTTACCAATTAAAGTAGAGCTTCATCTTTGTATCTGTTCTCTTTTTTCCCTATGGCCCAGTTTACATCCTTTCTTGTGCTTGTTTAGAATGATGACATGGCAAATGTAGCATGAGTGGCTTATGTTATTAATAAATAGAACCCAATGTGGTCCTTTTGGTTCATAGTGATGTATTTTGGTATCATAATGACAATTTTTCCTATATATCAGGCAAACGCAGCTGAAGATTGGCCTAGAGACTTTTAGGCCTCTATAGATGAAGATGTTAAGCTCTTATAAGCTTATTAATCCTTCCTTGACTTTTTTTTTGTTATAATGCTCCTCTGTCCATGTTAAATTTAACTCATTAAAATCAAAGGATTTCTGATATCAGTACTGTAGCTCTTTTTCTCCCTATGTATATGTTTTCATTTTCATGTCTTCTACCTACCTATCTGTAGAATGAACTCAAACACCTATTTCCTTAATCTCATTGTTTGGATTTTAATACTTTCAGTTTTATAAAGGAAATTCTTAATTGGTAACAGCACCAAAAAAGCATACCCAACTATATCTAAACTCTTGTCAATACTGAAATATATTATACCAGGTTATCTCAATAGCCAACAATTAGCCTGGAATAATATTGGAGTATATTATACCAGGTTATCCCAGTAGCCCATTTAGTGGGTACCTCTCTTGACATATTTTAGTAAGTTGAATTTATTCTTAGTTTGGTATAAGTTGAATTGGAGCACAGCCTTTTGTGACTTGTATTTTATGTTTCAATGTGAGAGCTTCAAATTCTGAGAGATATCACATAGTAAGAGGGGCTTTCTGCTTCTTGGGCCCAGTTGTAAAGAGGAGGGGAGAAGTAGCATACGCCATCTTTAGATACTGACAGGCTCTTCTTAGGGAACTGAGAAGATTTGTGGTAACAATTAAGAAATAATAACTAGCTTTGTGCACTCTCTCAAATGTCTCCCACACACTTTCAACTCTGAAAAACAGTATGGTCTTCCAATGGCAGTGGCACAAGTATTATCGCAGAGCCTGGCTCAAAACCTTGGAATCCAATGGGAACCTTCTAGCAGAAAGCCAAGTATGTACATTGACCTTCTTACTCACTTTCATATGCCATTCTGTCTGTATAATGCATGTCCAGTCAGTAAATAAATATTTTTCATTCCAGTCATTATAGTTTAATTGTAGGATATCTCCTTCCTCTAAAATATTTAGAAAATAAGCAACTTAAAGTAATTTTTAATTTGTTTAGGTTATAAAAATTTCCCTTTCAAAATGCATAAAATCATACACAGTTTCTCTGGGAATGAGTCAGCTCTTTCTCACACTGCAGAATGCGGGGATGGGAGCAGGGAATACTCTCACGCTCGGGGTTCTAGCAGCTGAGCAGACACACAAGGTGCTAGATTAAGCTCCATCACAAGCTTAATAAGTTCACATTTGGATTGGGAAATAGCTTAGATCTAGAGTCAAAGAGAGCTCATCTTTAAACTCTAATGAAAGTTACCCACCTAGTCCCATCAGAAAAGTTGGAGAAAAAGGCTTTGCAAGGGAAGACCCTGCCCCAGGGCTTTTTAAGCCTGGAAACAGGCGCTAGAGGATAGGATTCTCCTCTAGTGGGCCAGGCAGGTCCAAAAAGGAGAGCAAATAGGGCCACACATCCCACCCGTAAAAAACATAGCTGGTGACTCTTAGGTATGACTTTTTCATTAATCAGATGAGAGGTAGATAGAAAGAGCTAATTTTCTAGTGGGCAAAGGGTCTAGGGCTCACAGTAATTTGAAGGGTCCATGAAAAATGTTAATTTCTTTTAAAATCAGAATAAAATTCAACCCAGATTGTATTTATCTTTATACCAACGCAGTGGTAAAATATAATTTTTAATACGTTTTTGTGGCAGCGGACAACGACCTAATGCAATCCTGTGAAAAGAGAGACCAATGTGTTCACTCTTATTATTCACTTAACTAGAAATTAGGTGAAAGTCCCTTCATATTTTTTGAAAATATGAGACACTGGGAGTAAAGGTCTCACTTGTCACCCCAACCTCCCCAGAGAAGAAAAGGACAAAATCTACCTTAATATTATTCTGCATTTTATATTCTTTTTTCATTAATGCATAATATTGTGGAAAATTGAAACAAATTATATATACACAGGCTTCTCAATTCCCTTTATGGGTACATTAAGATAGTCATCACAAGTGTCTGGTGGCATTTCACAAACCTCTGCAAACTTCCATTGACTATCTTGCTCAGACTGTTTGCTTTCCCAGGAAACACCTAGTACACATTAAAGGAAGTGTTGAGAGTTTCACCATCTGGCATATTCACCTTAAAACCAGAAAGGTGTATGACCAGGTTTATGCCCTTGTTTACAAATCTTGGATCTGGAAAGAGGCCAGTGCTAGAGTCAGCTGAGAGGTGTTACTGAGTTGCATGGTGAAATGGGGTGAGAAGTAGAGTTCATTACTAATGCCTGCCATAGTTCCCTCCTTCCTAAAATTCTTTATTTCTTTGTGACTTGTTTGTTTAGGTAGCTATTTCATTGGTTCTAAACTGAGTTTTAAAAATCCATTTGGAAGCCTATCTTTGCATATACCTCTCTCTATATATACATCGATATATATCACTATCTCTGTCGAGATATATACATATATATATATAGAGAGAGAGATGTATAGAAAGGAGAAATAGGAAAAAATTAATGAAGAGCAGAGCCCATCACAATATCAGTATGTCAGTCTCTGGTATCGAAGTTAAGTTATAAATGTTCTTAAGTGATTATGTACACTTCTGTTTTAGATTGCTCTCTTTTACTAAACCTTTTAGCATAGTGTTCATTCAGGTCTCTTGTTCATCCTCACATAAACTCTTACAAATTGAATTCTCTTCTCTACGAGCATTCTCTGTTAGAAAACTTGAGTGATGATCCGTTGTGTTTGTACAACACAGCTTTATAATTCACAGAGAGCACATAGGTACACCGTCTAGTGTGAACCCCACAACCACTCTGAAAGATAGACAAACAGGTGTTATTCCCATTTTAGAGGCAGAAACACTGAGACCCAGGAAATGCTAAGTTACTTGCCTGTGGGACTCTCTCATATGACAGAACTGGGGCTAGAATTCAGGCTTTCCGATTTGTAGACCAGCGTACTTTTCACTAAACGTTGGAACTAGGAACCGAATTGAGTTGTCAGAGTTACAAAAATAATGAAGAGAGGCACAGTTTTATTTCTTGCCACCTGTTTTCTTAGGAAGTAACCTATAATTCTGGAAAGGATAAGGAAATATTGATTTAAAAGAAATAAATTTTGTTCTGTAAGACTTCACATTCC
The DNA here is from genome assembly GCF_000951045.1 of Mandrillus leucophaeus. Lineage (NCBI taxonomy): Eukaryota > Metazoa > Chordata > Mammalia > Primates > Cercopithecidae > Mandrillus > Mandrillus leucophaeus. Next base: position 516,335 of record NW_012104654.1, read on the forward strand.
TTATCTATTTGACTGACATGGAATTGGTAATAAAGAATTATTATAGGAGTTATAATACCAATTAAATATGTGACTTTCTTTGCTTCCTTTTTCTTCTGTTGCTTTTATTGTTTTATTGGACCAGAATGTGACTGCACAGAATCCTGGGGCGGCTGCATCATGGAGGAAACAGGGTAAATTTTCATTATGCGTGCATTTGATATATGCCTTTTGTAAAATTGCTGCGTAGAATTAGAAACAAGGTCTCTCGGGTATTGGTCTTTCAGGCTAAGCACAATATAAAATCAATAATTAGTTGTCTGACATTTTTAAACTGAAAGAGCTAATTCACTTTATATTTTAATTTTTTATTTAAGGTTGGTGATAAAAGTAAAATGTATTAACTTGGACTTCTTATTAACCCTTAAAGGAAGCACATGATTAAAGGCTTCTAAGTTTAGTGGAGGCATTAATTTTTTAGTACACTTAGATTAAAAGCTGGTTGTCTACCTGAAGCGGTCAGTGAAATCAATTTAGTCATCAATTTACATTTTAAAGAACTCGTAAATATATATGTTTACAGTAATAAAAATTATACTATACTGTTTATAAATCAATAAAACTTTTTAAAAATTAAGACAGACTCACCGTGTCTAAATCAGGTAGTCTTCTAGTGATCGACATTTGAACATTCCCTCACTTTTCTTTTGTGAATACTTTGGGAACTAGAGCAGCTTCCCCAGAGCTGCTGTTGATTCAATGAACCAAGGCCTGGAAATATTGCCCTCTTTCCCAGGGACCCCTGCCTCATGGGAGCCACTGCCCCCAGGCCCCCTAAGCCATAACCTACTCCTAGTAGAGGGGAGAGGTTTACTCACCTGTGTGCCTCTTTTGCTTTCTTTGCCATGCCAGACACCTGCTCAACACACCAACCATTTCTGGTCCTACCTGCATTCCTCTGAGCCCTGGTTGCTCAAGGCCCTGACCTACTTGGACAGAGTCCCATTGTTTTCTTCTACCAGCCCTCCTAGGAGTCCAACTCCTGGGGAGGAGTGTGGGCATGAAGGTTTGCACAGTAGGCGATTATCCCTGCTACTTTAGAATGCATTTCTAGAAATAGAGTTTAAACGTGAAACCCTTAGCTTCCACGGTTCCCTTACTATTACTCCATAGCTTAGTAATTTATGGCTTAACGAGGCTTTTCTGAGGACTGCTATAAGAAGGTAACACTTATAATATTGGCTCTATAGGGAGATGTCCTCTGTCTTCTAAATTAATCTCTGGGTTTTTTTATAGTGTCTCTTCATAATATATATAAAATATATAAAATATTTTAAATGAGATATAAGAAAATGTTTTAAAGTAAATATATATTTTCCCAAGAATATATTTCTATATAGTTTTTCTAAGAGGTTCCTATCAAAAGTGGCAGGTTTTACCTACTTCTGTAAACTACCTTCATACATCAGAATGCATAAAATTATTGAATTGCTTCCTAGAATAAGCGGCCTGTCACTCGCAAGTTCAAGCACTGTTACAATCACACACTGTATTCCTGAGGAATAGGGGTGTGTGTGTGTGTGCGTGATTCAGTTTAACTGTAACCATGTGTATAATATTCCCCTGTGTTCTTACATAGAGGTATTATATTTGATTAAGTAATTCACAGAGAGGCTCATTTTCTATTCCTGATTAATAATGAATATCACCAAATAGATTTGAAATTGAGAACAAAGAGCTATTATTCATGGGATCATACCCTAATTCTATTGTCACTGTGCATAGACATACTAAAAACATATGTACAAATACATGTATGATCTAATACAGCTCTTTAGGGTTTCCTTGTTTACCTAAATTGCATTGTTGGCCTGCATGATACAGTCTTTAATAAACTGGCCCTCACAACTCTCTCCTCCAATGTAAAATCTAGTAAGTTCATGAGCTCCTTTTATTCAGAACAGAGGCAAAAAAAAAAAAATGCTTGACTTTAATGCGATATAGCAAAGAAAAATGAACAAACTTTAAAATACAGCCTATTTGAAGAAGTTTTGTAATGAGCTTTTTAAAAACCATTTCAAGCCTGGTCACAAAAGGGCTTGAATGCTGAGGAGGTTGTAACATAGCCCTCAAATCTTTGATTTTCTTTGAATTTCCATCTCTGCAAACTCCACCACATGTACTTAAGTGGCAATTTGAACATAAATGCCTTGTCAAAATTTGTGTAGATTCATTTGGATCCAAAGTGAACATTTTGTTCCAATTTAGGGGTTTTAATTTTCTTCTCTGATGATTGCTTTTGGTAAATTATTTACATAGCGGATTCTTTGTCTCCTCAGGGTGTCCCATTCTCGAAAATTTTCAAAGTGCAGTGTTTTGGAGTATAGAGACTTTTTACAGAGAGGGGGTGGAGCCTGCCTTTTCAACAGGCCAACAAAGGTTAGTAACTTAGAAAATTTACTAAGAAAGTGTATTATTTCTCCAGTGTTTTATAATGGAACAGTGCTGGATATCAGATGCCTGTCTTGGAAAGCAGGTTTCTTGTCAGTCAGATTAATGTTTAGTTATAAAAGTCCTTATCATGTTAAAGATTGAGTCCTGTTTAAGTTAATGACAAAACCATAGATTCAGTGTTCTTGGTCTCTGGTTTTTCAGTGCTAGCTAGCTAGAACTCAAAAATCCTCCCTTCCAAAAAGCAAACAATCCTTCAATTAAAATATCTTTGAGATTTTCTTGTTAAGGTTTTCACCCTGCTGCTAAGAGATGGTGGGTTAAATTAAGATAAAATATTATTTTAATCAATTTCTCTGATAAAAATTCCATTTCTCCTTGACATTCTTTCTAGGGACAAGTATTAGTCCATTTTCACACTGCTATAAAGGTACTACCTCAGACTGGGTAATTTACAGACAAAAGAATTTTAATTGACTCACAGTTCTATATGGCTAGGGAGGCCTCAGGAAACCTACAATCATGGTAGAAGGTAAAGGGGAAGCAGTCACCTTCTTCACAAGGTGGCAGGAGAGAGAGAAAGAGCTTGAGGAAGTGCCATACTTTAAAACCATCAGCTCTCGTGAGACTCACTCACTATCATGAGAACTGTATGGGGGAAACCACCTCCGTGATTCAGTCACCTCCCGTCAGGTAGATTCCTCCCTCAACAGCGGAGATTAGAACTCAAGGTGAGATTTGGGTGGGGACCCAGAGCCAAACCATGTCAGGGCCTAACTAATTTCTTGACTTTTTTGAGTGGTTTGTCCTCCTGGGACATTAGTTCCTTGTAAATATCAGCCAGACAAAAAATCACCCAAGGTATTTATGGTTACCATAAATACACGTATGTGTTTATAATGCATTGTCTCTTTACCTGGGGAGGGCCACATTGTCAATTGGCATTTCATCAAACTTTGTCTATATAGTGTCACACTCCTTTATTCACGTATTCTTAATTCAGAAAATGGAAAATTTTCAGAAGTGTTTTTTATGTTTGTGGAAAACACATTTGACAGTAAAACTTGTTCTAAACTGAAAAATATGTATACCTCATAAGGTAAATATTCATAAGTCTTGCTGCAGAAATATTAACGGATTATAGTATATGTCCCAAGTCCCTCAGGACTATTACATAGAATATGGTAAATGCATCATACTTCTCTAAACTTCAGCAAAGCTGGAAGTCTCAAACTCACTGGCTTCAAAGCTTTTGCATAAATTGGGGCTGTAGACCTGCAGTAGCATGTTTGGAAACGAAGCCGCTCAGCAGGCAAAAGATAGGATCAATGCTAATTAGCAGATGGTATAGAAATTCTAACATGGCAAATTTCATATTTCTTTTTAAGATACTACTTCATGAGTCAAATATAGCTCATTGCTATGCAAAATGTTTAATACTGTGCAAATTGAGAGAGCAGCGAAATAATGTTAACCTGTTTTTTTTTAAATCAGTAACTAATGTGGTAACTGACAGGATAATTTATTCCTAAACCCATAATTCAGCAACACTACGTAGTCAGGAGATGGTAGCTTGATGCCCGACATGTGTGTAAAATCTCAGTACGGCTGTGGAAAAAGAAACAGGACTTTTAAAGTGACCTTACATCGTTAAAGTCAGTTGCCTGCCTTTCATAACATTGATTTCAATGCAACGGAAATCCAAGAGCTTCAAAGTGTTCAAAATGGATGAAATAAGTAACAATGAACTAATGTGAGCTGCTGGCATTTTTGAATTGCACGGTACATGGCTAATTTTACCCACCTTGCAGCTTGCCAGCTAATTATAAGCATCATGCCTGAGGAAACAACTCTCACTTGTTTGGAAAGGTTAAGGTTTCTAGCATATGCGTAAGGATCTGTCAGTGGATTTCTGAAATTGTCTGTGAGTTAGGAGAAAATTATTCCAATAAGTTGGAAATGAAATAAAAATAACTATAAATTGTCTGTTTTAAAAGTTAGTAAATACGGAATTATGTCTTTTTAAACTACCTAGTACAATGGTTAATAAACAACTGTGGATTCCGGTGGAATAGTTTATATGTATGTATCAAAGAAGTGACTTTTTCCCCCAAGCATTTTGAATGTACGTATATGCATGTGTTGTGTATTATTTTTACACTATATCTGTGCATATTTTCTGTGCTTTGGGAATCTTCCCCACTGCCATGTTTTCCACATGGTTAGATAGTGACCCATCTCAGGATGGAGGCAGCGTCCTAAGAAGGAAAGAACGGGAGCCTGGTATAAAGTGCAGGCCATGTTCTAGTCAGTCCTTCCCTTTTCCAATGTCTCCCGCCTCCTGATCAAAATAACACAGAGATGTGCAATGCTCATTTTACTCATAGGACATTTCCTTGAGGGGAGTCCCACCCAAGTAGCCTGGAAACCTTTGCTTTTCATAATAGTTTTGCCTTCCTGGAAGTGGAAGGAGGATCAGTTCTTTCTCAGGTGAATTTAGTGGAAGGCAACCCTTCCTTGAGGTGTGTTCAGCTGCTGCGGATGGAGTCAGTTTCTCCCTGTCATATTCAGGGCTCAGACCATTTGGGTGGTAATGTGCTGCTCCAGCCTTCCTTTAAGGTGTGATGATTATGCCTAGAGAAATCCTGCCCCCCTCCCCACCGCCCCTGGAATGGGAAGTAGGCATGCTTCTCATAAACAGTCAACTACCTTTACGGTTGCTCTATAATATAGTTTATCTGGCAAGCAAGGTCATGGCACCAGTAGACTAGATTATTCTAGAAATTGTACTCTTCTATTGCCCTAGGAATGACTGAGAGATTTCTATGTATCCATACATGTGTCTTATGCTTTCAGACACTTGGGATTTCTTTCCAGTGGAATGATGGGCTTGGATTTCTAGCAACATTTTTTCCCCTATGTTTACTTGCGTTTACTTGATTGTACATACCACGTTTGGCTATGACTGAAGCATATTTATCTTTTTGACAGTTTTTATGGCTTCTCAGCTGTCTTGAGACAAGTCAGCAAATTAGATATCCGTGATTCTTATTAGCAATGCATTTTAGCTCCATTAGCAAATATGAAAAGTGATCTATTCCTCTTGACAACTTATCTCCATAAAAAGTAACTCTAATGCTAGAGGTCATCTCTGGAGCCCACGGCCAGAGAATCTCTCAAGAGATATTGCCCCATTTCAGATATATTTTTTAAGTGCTATTAATAAGTGAACAGTATTTCCCATAGTCATCATTTATAAAATGCCATAACAACAGATCATAGAAGAATATCACATGATAGCTGATTATACGGCTCTTGTATGTGACCTGGTTGATGTGCTGATTTTCTGTGATAAATTGAAAATTTTTTCCCTTCTTTCCCTAATCTCTTTAGCTATTTGAGCCCACGGAATGTGGAAATGGATATGTGGAAGCTGGGGAGGAGTGTGATTGTGGTTTTCATGTGGTAGGTATAAGAAACCTTCTATACTTACAGCACAGATCTTACTTGGTGCAAACAGGTATAGCATTCGTGAGAGGCCAGCTCATTGATTGTGGTCTTGCTGCCTTTCTTTCTCATCTCTCTGATTGGTGCTTAATTCAGCTCAGGCACGTTAGAATTAGTCATGTCCTTATGGCCTTGTCTGAGCAAACCTAATGGATTCTTCTGATTGAATTCCCTACCTCTTAAAAATTTATAGCTCATATTCATCTAAGTTTTACCAAATCATAAAACATTCTTTCTCTGTTGTGTATTATTTTTATCTTTATAAAATAGATTGGGCATTAGAATGTAGTGGAGCTAATTGGAGGAGAATTGCCTGCTAAAAATTAAGCTTTCTCTTTGGTATTGAAATCCTTTCATAGAAGATCTTACTTTGCTGAGAAGTATTGCAGGAAGGAATCCATCCTTGTTTAAAGTAATTAATTCTTTCCCAGAGTATTTGCTTACTATTGTATAAATGTACTCATTTGGAATATGCATGCCACGTGTGGAGAGAAAATGACTGACCAGCTGGTAAGGCTCTTCGCTTACTCACGTGAAGTGTTTTCTCTAGGAATGCTATGGGTTGTGCTGTAAGAAATGTTCCCTCTCCAACGGGGCTCACTGCAGCGACGGGCCCTGCTGTAACAACACCTCATGTCTTGTGAGTGTTCTGACAGTTTCATCTTTCTTTTAACTGACAGATTAGCCAGATATCTCAGTGTGTACACTGAGCATTTGTATAGCTTGTCACAAATTTCTTGGATACAGTGTACATATTAGCCTGGCAGTTTTATAGAATCGATAAATCTCAAATTCTGTGAGCCGCAACATTTATCTCTACTATTATTCACTACCAACCGTCTTATCCTGCAATGCCTCATTAAGAAAATATACCTAAACTGCTTCCAAAAGAGTTGCCCTACTAACACAGATGAAATCCATATTAAATTGTTAAATAGAGGAGGGACAATTTCTGTGGTCTTTTTAATAATATGACCTACTTATAACATTTTTCTTCAAAACGTACCCTAATTTATTTTAGACCTGAACATAAAAGCTAGTGCTCATATTTTCCCATTGGGTTTAAAATCCCCTGTAAAGGCAAGAAAGTGAGATAGGAAAGTAACATCTGAATGCATACTCATATGTGTATATACACAGTTTTTGTGTGTGTGGACATACACAGTCTTCCATCCACGGAGACCACCAGTTATTTTTGAAAAGTCATTGTAATCTTCCCTTTTCTCATATATATAACCTCTAATATTTCTTATAACCATAGAATTACATAATTTTATGATTTTTTTCAATATTAGAGGGTATTATGCTTTATGGTATTTAGAAGATCCTAGCTTAGTTTCTCCTTGCTTCGTGTCCCCAACTAGATTATAAATTGCTTGAGGGTAATGGGCTCTTTCCTTCACCTTTTACCCACACCCTCCTCAAATGCTTTGTATACAATAGGCATTCCCTGGTATTACTAAAGGTAATTCATATGAATTTTTTAAAATTTGATTGTCTATGTGTAGCAAAGGCAAGTTTAATATCTATGCTAATAGGTAATTCAATGAAGGTTGGGTATATATGTGAATTTTTCAGAGCGATCTTAAATGTTTATCTTGTAGTGTTTTGCTATTTTGTCTTAAGCCAAACCAGAATTTCTTCTTTAGGTGATTTCGATCACATTGTTTTCTGAAAATAGTACTCTGAGACAGTGGATTTTGAAATCTGAACATTTAAAGCTTTGGTTGATGATTCATCTTTAGTATAGACGGTAGCATCTGGGCCTTGTTTCTATTCTGCAGTAGGATATTCTGTCTTGCTAATTCTTAAAAAGAGTTTGGTGTTAGTTATGTGAGAGTATAGGCATTGTTGGTGAGTCTAAGAATGTTATAATAACTCTCTGAAATATTATATAATCCTAACTCTTAATATTGAATTTTGATTTGCAGTTTCAGCCACGAGGATATGAATGCCGGGATGCTGTGAACGAGTGTGATATTACTGAATATTGTACTGGAGACTCTGGCCAGGTATGGCGCACTGAATTTTCGGTAATACATTTTACTTGTAAGTGCAGGTTGGGTATTCCTTATCCACAATGTTTGGGGCCAGAAGTGTTTCAGATTTAAAATTTTTGGATTTTGGAATATTTGCATATTCATAATGAGATATCTTGGGGATAGGACTCAAATCTAAAGAAGAAAGTCTTTGATGTTTCATATACACTTTATACACATTGCCTGAAGGTAATTTTATGTAATATTTTTAAGTAATTTTGTGCATTAAACAAAGTTTGTGTACATTGAATCCTCAGAAAGCAAAGATACCACTCTCTCAGCCACCCATGTGGACAATCATTGGTTGTTCAGCATCACCATCATTCCTGACTCTGAATCTAAGTGCTACCAATACACAGTTATTCTCCTGTACTTATTCACACCTAATTACTTAACAGTAAAAAAAATTGGACATACCATTAAGACATTGAAAAAATAATGTGTTCAGGGTAATCAAACAGCACAGTAGCATCACCCAAATAACTGTATCAGCTGTTGAAAAACAGCAACAATGAAAATGGCAGGCTTTCAGTCACCACTTAGGATGCTGTGTTTTAAACCTTTGAAAAAGTTACTGTATGCTGTATTTTACTTTTTTTTTTTTTTTTTTTTTTTTTAAGAAACATCAGAAGCAGTGGAGGGACCAGGAAGTGGGTCCTCTAGGGATAAGGGGGCATTCTGCTGGATGGATTTTTAAAATGGTTCCTCCAGAGTCATCTGCCTCATTAACAGAGTTTTTGCTTAGAAGTCTCTCTTTGATTTTATTAGATTGGTACAAAAGTAATTGCGGTTTTTGCCATTGCTTTTGATGGCAAAAACCATAATTACTTTTGCACCAACCTAATATAAACTGGCATGATTTCTTGTTCTGTTATGAATGCACACTGGATCTAATTCTTCACGAAGCCCATCACACACTTTCACCATACATCCATAGGCACTTCTGCAGTGTTAACCATGTCATCTTCATCATGTCAACACTCAAAACGTTTCAGATTTTGGAGCATTTCTGATCTTGGATTTTTGTTTTAGGAAGCTCACTCAACCCGACTCAACCTGTACATATTTTAAAGCTTTCAGTATAGATTGCACATGTGAATATTCTTTGTTTCCTTTGTTTTATGTTTGATTTTGCTTGGTTTGTGGTTATTTCTAGCTCTTTACCATACCTTCATTTTAGGAAAGTTTGGTGTGGTTCTCTCTTTTTGTGTGTGTGGGGTAGGGGCCTAAATCTTTTTTTCTTCCTAATTTCTCCTTCATAACTAGTTCTCTTTATATGATTTGTATCCAACTAATTGATTTTTCTTTTCTGGTCCTTACATCTTAAACAGTACGTTCACACTGATGAAGCACTAATGTGCTGTTTTGAAACATTTTAAAGCCAAGAAACCAGTTATTAGACAAAATTTGGATGGATGCCCAATGTAGAAAATAAGGAACAAGCAGCACTACTCTGGCTGAAGTGGGATTGGGAGCAGAAGTCCACCTTTCTTAATTCTCCGTTGCCACGTCTGTTGCACACATGTAGCCCTGGCTTCATGGCCTGTGTGGTTTGGCATGATCTTCTTCCCATTAAAATTATTGCCACATAATTAATATTGCCCTCTAAAATTCCTTCTTTGTATAATGTTTATGTTTTTAATTTACCTATTATTTTATGTGTTTAATTTATACACATTATGTCTTTATTTGTCATTCAAGTGAATATTTGTTGAGGGCCTACTGTGTGATAAGCACTGCTCTAAATACTGGGACATGGCCTTACTTTCATGGAACCTACATTCTGCTGGGTATAGAAAGGCAAGTACATAAACAAAAATGTCAGATGGTGATAAGTACAAAGCATAAAATAAGGTGAAGTGGAAAGAGTATAGGGTAGGATGTGATAGATAGGGTGATCAAATATTTCTTCCTGGAGGAGATGGCATGGAAGCAGAGACACAAATAAGAAGGAGCTCATCAGTAAATAATGAGTACAGAAGCTTAGCTTCTCCATGAAATGGAATGAAAGCAAGGATAGCTGGAGAACAGTGGAAACATTTCAAAAAGGAAGTCAAGAATCAGGGCAGGTAGGGACATGTAGGCCATGGAAAGAATTTTAGATTTCATTCTACCTTCATTTTAATTCTGACATTATTTTAAAAGCATTTCCCCATGCTATTATACAGTTTTTAGAGGTAATTCTTTTCACGATTGTATGAGAGTCTGTCGTGTGGATTTATCAGTTGATTTATACCCAATGTGGGTATCTAGATTTTGGCAGTTTATTATTAGTAGTATAGGAGTGAACATTTTTGTGCATTTTTACAAGAGTGTTTCTTGTTCAGGGTTAGCTCCTCAGGACAAGTTCCTAAAAGTGGGAGTTACCTGTTGCTAGGCATTGTGCTTTCCAAGAGGCTCCCAATAGAGTACACTTGGCAGTCAAAATATCACTTTTATTATTGAAAATGGCCAAGTTGAAGGCTGTAGCTTAATGTGAGGGCTAAAAAGTTATCTTTAAGATCCCGGTTCAGGCTGTAGCAACAGGTTACTGACAAAATTGGGTCCAGAAGGACAATGTATGGCACGGGGCAGCAATGGACAATGCATAGTTTATGTGGATAGGCTTGCTTCTAAAAGAATGGCAGAACTGAGGCAGAATGCCTAGTTCTTCTTCCCAAGCTTATCATTGGTCAATCACTCCACCTCCCAATGATGGAAGTGAGTAAAGAGGAGGGGAGCTGGGGTTACACTAAGTTCCTTAATCAGAAGGAAAAATGAGGAGAGGGAAAGAAGGGTTCTAATTAACATTTTTGTAAAGGTGTTGATATATATTATTTGAAGCTCAATTCAAATGGATGCTGTTAAATAGATTGTACCGTGAAATATGTTCAGGCCATGTTTTCATTATTTTTATGCATATCTGTTTCTTACGTTTCATTAAATAGGTTTTTTTGCAATTTTCTGTAATACACAGTATGAGAATTGTAGGTTCTGTGTTTAATGACAAGTGTATTGACAATCCTGATACACTGTTTCACTGAGTTATATTTTTAGCTTTGTAGAATACTACTATTTTTATATTTACCATATGTGGTTTTAGTTCTGTGTAGTGAGCCCTTTTTTTTGGCCGGGCGCGGTGGCTCAAACCTGTAATCCCAGCACTTTGGGAGGCCGAGACGGCGGATCACGAGGTCAGGAGATCGAGACCATCCTGGCTAACACGGTGAAACCCCGTCTCTACTAAAAATACAAAAATTAGCCGGGCGTGGTGGCGGGCGCCTGTGGTCCCAGCTACACGGGAGGCAGGGGCAGGAGAATGGCGAACCTGGGAGGCGGAGCTTGCAGTGAGCCGAGATTGCGCCACTGCACTCCAGCCTGGGCAACAGAGCGAGACTCCGTCTCAAAAAAAAAAAAAAAAGAAGTATAGTTTTTTCATTTCAATTTTTAACTCTTTAAGTGCCATAGAATTTACTAGAAATAAGACTTTTATGATGAGAACTCTTTGTTTAACCTAATATTCTATTGTCTAAGTAAAACATTTTTTTCTTTTTATAGCATGTGTCTAAGCTGAAAATTACACTGTTAATTTCACAGTAGCACATTAAAATAGAATATTTTTGCTAATATTTTTCTAGCATGATCAGGATGAACCTAAAATAGAGGTAGAGGGACTTAAAACCCCCCCAAAATCTTCTTTTTCTCCTTAAGAAATAATGAGCCTTGATTTTAATTAATACCACTAATAATTAAGAAAATGGAATCTCTGCAACTCTGAGAATCAGTATTTACGGGCAACATTATGACTTTATCTCTTTTACCTCATAATGTATTTATCTTAATTTTTATATTAGCATTTTTATATTGCCTCAGAGCTACTTATTAAACTTACAATTTATAATAGAATAAACAATACTTAAGAGAAATCCTTGACAAACAGTACTGGTAGATGTAATACAGATATTTGAAAGATAGGAGAAATATTTTTTGTTAGTGCTATGAAATATGTCATCTGGGTGGGTAGTATAACATAATTTAAAGTAAACACTTCTAAATGCTATTGCACTATTGAAGCCTGCCTGCCTCGAGTGAACCATCCTGTATAGCATAATGTACAAGGAAGGTTCTGGAATGACATTTAGAGACTGAATCCAATGCTCTGCTCATAAGCAGAATAAAGTGCACAGATTTATGGTTCTCCTGTTTTAAATGTGCGCAGAGAACATAGAACGTTCCCTAATTTCTCTGGTTAAACATTCCTGTGATAAGCAACTGAAACCAAATAGATTAGAAATCTGACATGTGGCTGTGCCAATTTAGAATAAGGGCATTTTTTTTTCATTAGTGAAGAATTGTACAAGGTTTTTTCTAACTGAAACATCACAAAAGTAAAATCTGACAAATTAATTTTAGATCCTGATGTGCTTATTCTAATAGCAATATTGCTTTTGCATTACTGTTGACTGAGGTTGTGTTAGTTTTACTTATTTTTTAACATTACAATTTATTTATTTTTCTGTAAGTTATTGGGGTGCAGGTGGTATTTGGTTACATGAGTAAGTTCTTTAATAGTGATTTGTGAGATTTTGGTGCATTCATCACCTGAGCAGTATACACTGCACCATATTTGTAGTCTTTTATCCCTTGCCCCTCTCCCCGCTTCCCCCTAAGTCCCCAAAGTCTGTTGTATCATTATTATGTCTTTGCGTTATTACTTAGCTCCCACATATCTGTGAGAATATATGATGCTTGGTTTTCCATTCCTGAATGATACCTCTTAGAATTAATAGTCTCCATTCTCAGCCAGGTCACTGCAAATGCTGTGAATCCATTCCTTTTTACGACTGTGTAGTATTCCATCATATATATATGTGTATGTATATACACACACACATGCTACAGTTTCTTTATCCACTCGTTGATTGATGGGCGTTTGGGTTAGTTGATGGTCATTTGAGTTGGTTCCACGGTTTTGCAGTTGCGAATTGTGCTGCTATAAACATGCGTGCACAAATATCTTTTTTGAATAACGAAGTCTTTTCCTCTGGGTAGATACCCAGTAGTGGGATTGATGGATCAAATGGTAGATCTACTTTTAGCTCTTTAAGGAATCTCCACACTGTTTTCCATAATGGTGGTACTCGTTTACATTCCCACCAGCAGTGTAGAAGTGTTCCCTGTTCACCGCATCCACACCAACGTCTACTGTTTTTTTTTTTTTTATTATGGCCATTCCTGCAGGAGTAAGGTGGTATTGCATTGTGGTTTTGATTTGCATTTCCCTGACCGTTAGTGATGTTGAGCATCTTTTTATATGTTTGTTGGCCATTTGTGTGTCTTCTTTTGAGAATTGTCTATTCATGTCCTTAGCCCACTTTTTGATGGGATTTTTTTTTCCTTATTGATTTGTTTGAGTTCATTGTAGATTCTGTATATTATTTCTTTGTCAGATGTATAGATTGTGAAGGTTTTCTCCCATTCTTTGGGTTGTCTGTTTATTCTGCTGACTTTTCCTTTTGCCGTGCAAAAGCTCTTTAGTTTAATTAGGTCCCAGCTGTTTATTGTTGTTTTTATCGCATTTGCTTTTGGGTTCTTGGTCATGAAATCCTGGCCTATAAGCCAATGTCTGGAAAGGTTTTTCAGTGTTTTCTTCTAGAACCTTTATAGTTTCCCGTCTTAGGTTTAAGTCCTTAATCCATCTTGAGTTGATTTTTCTGTAAGGTGAGAGATGAGGATCCAGTTTCATTCTCCTACATGCCGCTAGCCATTTATTCCGGCACCATTTATTGAAAAGGGTGTCTTTTCCCCCACTTTATGTTTTGTTTGCTTTGTCAAAGATCAGTTGGCTGTAAGTATTTGGATTTATTTCTGGGTTCTATATACCACTGGTCTGTACGCCTATTTTTATACCAGCGCCACGCTGTTTTGGTGACTGTGGCCTTATAATTTGAAATCAGGTAATGTGATGCCTCCAGATGTGTTCTTTTTGCTTAGTCTTGCTTTGGCTTTGTGGGCTCTTTTTGGTTCTATATTAATATTAGAATTGTTTTTGCTAATTCTGTGAAGAATGATGGTGGTATTCTGATGGGGATTGTGTTGAATTTGTAGATTGCTTTTGGCATTATGCTTATCTTCAAATATTGATTCTACCCATCCACGAGCATGGGATGTGTTTCCATTTGTTTGTGTCATCCATGATTTCTTTCAGCAGTGTTTTAGTGTAGAGGTTTTTTAACCCTTTGTTGGGTATATTCCTAAGTTTTTTTTTTTTTTTTTTGCAGCTATTGTAAAAGGGGTTGAGTTCTTGATTTGATTCTCTGCTTGATCACTGTTGTTGTATAGAAGAGCTACTGATTTGTGTACATTAATCTTGTATCTGGAAACTTTGCTGAATTCCTTTTATCAGTTCTAGGAGCTTTCTAGAGGAGTCCTTAGGGTTTTCAAGGTAAACAATCATATCATCAGCAAACAGTGACAGTCTGACTTCCTCTTTACCAACTTGGAGGCCCTTTCTTTCTTTCTCTTGTCTGATTGCTCTGGCTAGGACTTCCAGTACTATGTTGAAGAGGAGTGGTGAGAGTGGGCATCCTTGTTTTGTTCCAGTTTTCAGAGGGAATGCTTTCAGCTTTTCCCCATTCAGTATTATGTTGACTGTGGGTTTGTCATAGATGGCTTTTATTACATTGAGGTATATCCCTTGTATGCTGATTTTGCTGAGAGTTTTAATCATAAAGGGATGCTGGATTTTGTCAAAATGCTTTTTCTGCACCTATTGAGATGATCATGTGATTTTTGTTTTAAATTCTGTTTATGTGGTGTATTGCATTTATTGACTTGTTTATGTTAATCCATTCCTGCATCCCTGGTATGAAACCCACTTGATCATGGTGGATTATCTTTTTGATATGTTGTTGGAGTCAGTTAGCTAGTATTTTGCTAAGGATTTTAGCATCTGTGTTCATCAAGGATATCGGTGTGTAGTTCTCTTTTTTGTTTATGTCCTTTTCCTGGTTTTGGTATTAGGTTGATGCTGGCTTCATAGAATGAATTAGGGAGGATTCCTTCTTTCTCTGTCTTGTGGAATAGTGTCAAAAGGTTGGTACCAATTCTTCTTTGAATGTCTGGTAGAATTCTGCTGTGAATCCATCTGGTCCTAGACCTTTTTTGGTTGGTAATTTTTGAATTATCATTTCAATCTCACTGCTTGTTATTGGTCTGTTCAGGGTATCTAATTCTTCCTGATTTAAGCTGGGAGGGTTTTATTGTTCCAGGAATTTATCCATTCCTTCTAGGTTTTCTAGTGTATGTGTGTAAAGTTGTTCATAGTAGCTTCAATGATCTTTTGTATTTCAGTGGTATCAGTTGTAATATCTCCTGTTTTATTTCTTAGTGAGGTTTTTTTTGGATTTTCTCTCTTCTTTTCTTGGTTAATCTTGCCAATGGTCTTATCAATTTTATTTATCTTTTCAAAGAACCAGCTTTTTGTTTCATTTATCTTAGGCATTTTGTTGTTGTTGTTGTTTCAATTTCATTTAGTTCTTCACTGATCTTGGCTGTTTTCTTTATTCTGCTGGGTTTGGGTTTGGTTTGTTCTTGTTTGTCTAGTTCCTTGAGGTATGACCTTAGATTGTCTGTCTGTACTCTCTCAGACTTTTTGATGTAGGCATTTAGGGCTATGAACTTTCCTGTATTTGCTGTATCCCAGAGGTTTTGATAGGTTGTGGCATCATTGTCATTTAGTTCGAAGAATGTTTTAATTTCCATCTTGGTTTTGTTTTTGATCCAATGCTCATTTGGGAGCAGGTTATTTAATCTCCTTTGCATGGTTTTGAAGTTTCTTTTTTGAAGGTATTTGCATGGTTTTGAAGGTTCATTTTGGAGTCGATTTCCAGTTTTATTCCACTGTGATCTGAAAGAGTGCTTGATGTAATTTCAGTTTTCTTAAATTTATTGAGGCTTGTTTTATGGCCTATCATATGGTCTGTCTTGGAGAAAGTTCCATGCACTGTTGAATAGAATGTGTATTCTGCAGTTGTTGGATGAAATGTTCTATATACATCTGTTAAGTCCATTTGTTCCAAGTCATAGTTTAAATCCATTGTTTCTTTGTTGACTTTCTGTCTTGATGACCTGTCTAGTGCTGTCAGTGGAGTATTGAAGTCCCCCACTATTACTGTGTTGCTATGTCATTTTTTATTTGTTTCTTTGTTTCTTTTTCTTTTTCTTTTTTCTTTTTTTTTGAGACAGAGTTTCCTTCTTGTTGCCCCGGCTGAAGTGCAATGGCATGATCTGAGCTCACTGCAACCTCTGCCTCCCAGGTTCAAGTGATTCTCCTGCCTCAGCCTCCCAAGTAGCTGGGATTACAGGCAGGTGCCACCATGCCAGGCTAATTTTTGTATTTTTCGTAGAGACAAGAGTTTCACTGTGTTGGTCAGGCTGGTCTCGAACTCCTGACCTCAGGTGATCCACCTGCCTCGGCCTCCCAAAGTGCTGGCCAACATTTCTTAGGTCTATTAGTAATTGTTTTGTAAATGTGGGAGCTGCAGTGTTAGGTGCATATACGTTTAGGATTGTGACATTTTCCTGTTGGGCAAGGCCTTTTACCATTATATACTATCCCTGTTTGTCTCTTTTAACCACTGTTGCTTTAAAGTTTGTTTTGTCTAAGAATAGCTACTCCTGCTTGCTTTTGGTGTCCATTTGCATGGAATGCCTTTTCTATCCCTTTAGTTTAAGTTTATGTGAGTGTTTATGTGTCAGGTGAGTCTCCTCCTGAAGGAGCAGATGGTTGGTGAGTTCTTATCCATTCTGCGCTTCTGTATCTTTTAAGTGGAACATTTAGGCCATTACATTCAATGTTAGTATTGAAATGTGAGGTACCACTACTTTCATCATGCTGTTTATTGTCTGTGTGCTTTGGTTTTGTTTTTTGTTTTTGCTTTAACTTGTATTTTTGTTTTATAGATCCTTTGTGATTTATGCTTTAAAGAGGTCCTGTTTTGATGCTTTTCCAGAATTTGTTTCAAGATTTAGAGCTCCTTTTAGCAGTTCTTGTAGTGGTGGTTTGGTAATGGAAAATTCTCTCAGCATTTGTTTGTCTGAGAACGATTGTATCTTTCTTTCATATATGATGCTTAGTTTCGCTGGATACAAAATTCTTGGCTGATAACTGTTTTGTTTGAGGAGGCTGAAGATAGGTCCCCAATCCCTTTTAGCTTATAGAGTTTCTGCTGAGAAATCTGCTGTTAATATGATAGGTTTTCCTTTATAGTTTACCTGGTGCTTCTGTCTCACCGCTCTTAAGGTTCTTTCCTTTGTCTTTACTCCAGATAACCTGATGACAATGTGCCTAGGTGGTGATCTTTTTGCGATGAATTTCTCAGGTGTTCTTTGTGCTTCTTGTATTTGCATGTCTAGGTCTCTCACAAGGCCAGGGAAGTTTTCCTCGATTATTCCCTCGAATATGTTTTCCAAGCTTTTAGAATTCTCTTCTTCCTCAGGTACACCAATTATTCTTTGGTTTGGTTGTTTAAGATAATCCCAGACTTCTTGGAGGCTTTGTTCATATTTTCTTATTCTTTTTTCTTTTTCTTTGTTGGTTTGGGTTAATTCAAAGACTTTGTCTTCAAACTCTGAATTTCTTTCTTCTACTTGTTCATTTCTATTACTGAGACTTTCCAGAGCATTTCACATTTCTATAAATGTGTCCAAAGTTTCCTGAATTTTTTATTGTTTTTTCTTTAAGCTACTATTTCCATGAATAGTTCTCGCTTCACTTCTTGTGTCATTGTTTGGATTTCCTTACTTTGGGCTTTGCCTTTCTCTAGTCTCTCCCTGATTAGCTTAATAACTAACCTCCTGAAATTCTTTTTCAGGTAAATCAGGGATTTCTTCTTGGTTTGGATCCCTTGCTGGTGAACTAGTATGATTTTTTGGGGGGTGTTGAAGAGCCTTGTTTTTATCATATTACCAGAGTTGTTTTTTTGGTTCCTTCTCATCTGGGTAGGCTCTGTTAGAGGGAAGGTCTAGGGGTGAAGGCTGTTGTTCAGATTCTTTTGTCCCACGGGTGTTCCCTTGACATAGTACTGTCCCCTCCTTTCCTATGGATATGGCTTCCTGTGAGCTGAATCGCAGTGATTGTTCTCTCTCTTCTGGGTCTAGCCACCCAGTGAGTCTACGCAGCTCCTGGCTGGTACTAGGGGTTGTCTGCACAGAGTTCTGTGATGTAAACCATCTACGAGTCTCTCAGCTGTGGATACCAGCGCCTGTTCCAGTGGAGGTGGCAGAGGGTGCAATGGACTCCATGAGGGTCCTTAGCTTTAGTGGTCTAATGATCTATTTTTGTGCTTGTTGGCCTCCTGCCACAAGGTCACGCTTTCCGGAAAGCATCAGCTGTAGTAGTGTGGAGAGGGATCGGCGGTGGGCAGGGCCCTAAAACTCCCAAGATTATATACCCTTTGTCTTCCACTATAATCACCTCTTCAGTTTGTGTGGGAGCTGCATGAGGCCTGTGACTGCTGGCTTTCCCCCACTTTCCTGACAACCTGCATGACTCAGCAGAGGCAGCCATAATCCTCCTAGGTAGGGATCTGGGAATCTCACCCCCATCCCCCACAGCAACCACAGCAAGACCCGCCCAAGGAGAGTCTGAGCTCAGACACGCCTAGTCCTGCCCCCACCGGCTGGTCCCAGCTTCAAGAAAAAAGGGCTTTAGTTCTTCCCCGACCTATGAAGTCTGCACACCCAATTGGTGCCCTCCCCGGAGTGATGGCCAGGAGGCATCTCGCCCAGTTCAAATTGTTACAAAGTTCAGCTAGAGAATTCCTTCTCCCTGTGGAGTTTTACTCCTGCTCCTCTGGCCACCCTCCCGATGGATCCCTGTGGTGTCTGGCAAGAATGGGCTGCTCGGGGACCTAGTGAACTCCCGAGCCTTTCTGCTGCTTCCTCTACCTCTGTATTTGGCTCGGCTCTCTAATTTGACTCAGCTCTAGGTAAAGTCAGAAACTTCTCCTGCAAACAGACCTTCAGCTTCTCCAGTGGGGATGTGTGTTCCCCCTTCCGCAGTTGGGGCACTCACAGTATTTGGATGTCTCCTGGGTCCTGCAGGAGCAGTCTGCTTCCTTCAGAGGGTCTGTAGGTCCTCTTGGGATTGCTGGTTTGTTCTTGCAGTCGATCTGGAGCTAAAGTTCACACTGCAGGCCTCCGCATGCTGCTCTGTCCAGAGCTGCAATCTAGTCCTGCCTCCTGTCCACCATGATCCGTATCACTGGTTGCATTAGTTTTAGAGTGAGTGAATAATTAATGATAGTTGATTAATGAGATAGTGATTGCATTCTGAGTGACTCTGGATGGATGAAAGAAACCACAGGGATTTCTGTTTTTGTGTAGTTGTATATTTCTGCTTTTTAGTGCTGATCCCTTGAATACTCACCAGATTGAAAAGCTGTGGCGAATGAAACTTGTATGAGAGTCAGTTATTCTTTAGAAAGGTGTAGAACCAAAGCATTTGCCTTGGAATGTTTGTTAGGAAATTACTGCTTCTTAGGAATGCTAAATCAGTTCTGTTATCTTTCTGTGGTGAACTTGGTAAGTGGCTCAATATGTGCAGCATAGAATAACATAGTCGTATCTGGTTATTGGGCCATGCGTTTATATTCTCTGGCAGTTAACAGTACTTGCACACCTGCCACATGCCTGGTGGTGGTGTAGGTAATAGGGCAGCAGTAGGAAACAAAACATAGAATCCTGCCTGCATGGAGCTCATATTATGATGGGGCAACAATGAACAAACAAGTAAGTAAAACATGAATTGTCAGTTGGTGATAAGTGCTTTGGAGAAGAAAAAAAAAAAACAAAGAAAAAAACTTGTAGACTTCTCTAATAATAAAAAAAAAGAAGCCCTTAAAGCCCTTATCCTAAATTGGCACAGCCCCAGAGAGTGCCAGCATGGGAGGGGCTGCAGCTTTGAAGAGCATGGGTTCTACGAAGACCTCTTTGGGATGATGATATTTGAACAAAGCTCTAACAAAGGTGAGGGAATGAGCCATGCAGAAATCTGGAGTGACAACGGGAAAGCAAAGGCAAAGGCTGTGGGTGGCAGCATGCCTGGCGTGTCCACATGGAGTCACATCAGCCATGAGTGAGCAGAAAATGATGTCACAGAGATGACAGGATGAGAGAGTGTAGGAGCAAATCATGTTGAGCTTGTAAGGTTGTTGAGTAAGTTGGGAAACAGAAGATCGATGTGATTTGGTATTTACCTTTTTAAAGAGATCACTCTGATAGCAATGTAAACTCTAAGGTGACTAGGGTAGAAGCAAGGGACTCAGGTGGAAGGCTATTACAGTAATCCAGGTGAGAGATGGTGGTGCCTTGGACAGGGTATGAGCAGTAGGGGTGGAGAAAAGGGGTCAGATTGGCATTATATTTTGAAGATAGAACTAGCAGGATTTATGGACAGACTAAATGGAGGGAGAGTGAGAGAGGAGAGGAATAGAAGATGATTATGGCCTTTGGCTTGAACAATTGGAAGGATGAAACATCATTTACTGAGAAGGTGAAGACTGAGGGAGGACCTCGGTGCATACTGCTGTTTCTTATTTATTTGCCATGCCTGCATATTTTTTTCTTTTTGTATTTGTTTTAAACACTGTAGCAGACCTTTTTACATTCTCTTAAATGTGGTCAATAAAATGTACAGAGAGTAACTTTGGGGGGAAATGAAGTATTTCTTTTAAAAATGATTTGATACATAGACCTATAAAAAGAAATAACCATCACATCACAGACTGTTCTAGTAACATGTCTGTAGTTTGAAGAGGTCAGAACTATTAATATAATGGAGATATAGCACTTACTTTGCGTTGAAAGGCAATTTCTTCTGTTTCACTAAAGTAGCCTATAGGTAAAATGTCATGATGTCAAATGCAGATTTGACATTTTCAGAGAGCTGAGCAAGTTCTTGTAAATTAGTTTCTTGAATGTGTCCCTTCCTATGTACCAAGCTGATTCATTTCCTTCATTGTCCATTTTAATCTCTTCTACTTTTAACTCTGTAGGCAAGTGAATGTGACTTGTTATTCTGGTCCACCTCACCATAAACAGAAGAAACATAAAATGTATGCACTATGTGGCCCTTATTTACTTATTTTACCAATAATAGCATAAATAATGGGATTAATAATCTAAAGAGTTGCATGTGTTTTTCTCAATGTTTCTAGTTATGTATATCCACCATGCTTGCATTATATATAGTATACACATTATCTGATGGTACCTAGCATGCTGAATATTAACTAAAAAGATAATATTTTGCAGTGCCCACCAAATCTTCATAAGCAAGACGGATATGCATGCAATCAAAATCAGGTATGCTGGGCTATAAATTTTAAGTGTAATTTAAAAAGGATTCGTTGGAAAGTTTTTTTCCTTTTTTGATCAATATTAATATAACTTCGAAGGGAATTTTACTCAAGTAAATGATTATAGTGGGATTCTAATTTAGAGTTGCTTCATGTGATGCCAAATATTAAATATATTTACCTCTGGTGACAAATTGCCCAGATTAAGAGAGAAAAAAAAAAAAAAAAAGAATGTAATGGCTGAAGAACTGGGAGTCTCATTTATTGAGTTGTGACAATTTTTCAGTAATTTCAACCTGCCTGGTGTGGGAAAGAAAATATGACACTCTGTCATGAGTTTGTTTGTTCCCTGAAGCCATATTATAACTTACAGGTAAGTATCATGATGTCAAATGCAGATTTGATGTTTTCTAACCATCCATACACAAAAGAACCTAAGAATCATTTTGGTTCTCTCACAGAAATATACCAGTTTTTGTTTACTGTAAAATTTCAAATTTTAGATGTTTAGTTTACATTTAGAGAGCTGTACAATGAGTTCTGTTTAGAGTTTTAAATTTTTAACTGTTATTCTGAAGATGTTTGTGATTCTTATTGGTCACTATAAAAATATTAGAGTATGAAATGAAAAAACTTTATCCAAGTGAACCAGAAGGAGACATTGTAGTAAAAATGTTGGGGAAAACAAACTGACTGTGTGTGCCTCACATGTGTGCTCCTGTCCCCAGGGCCGCTGCTACAATGGCGAGTGCAAGACCAGAGACAACCAGTGTCAGTACATCTGGGGAACAAGTAGGTCGCATCTCCTTGCTTGGTGGTTACACATACCATTTTCTCTTGTAGTGTTCTTCTCTGCCAGTCTTGCTGAGATGCACAGCTTGGAGTGATGTTTTAAAAAAAAATCTAGAAAGGATGAGAATAAAGAGAACTGTGAATCTTAGTCACAAAAACTATAGAAAACAACTGCTTAAGTTGGGCACTTGTCAGAACTGAGCAGTGTCATTTAGTGGCTGTGGCTCTCAGAGAAGGGGTGTTGCATTCATTTGCAAAGATTGGGTTGAGTACAGTGTGATTATCCAGCCACTTGTGTGATTTATTTTGTACCTTGGTTTTAACATTTGACCCCCTTTTTTCCATTAACACACACAAGTTAGCTTTCTGGTTTTTACCCCGGGAAAATACCAGACTTATTTTTTAAATTTTGTCATTTACTGTCTCACTTCAAAGTGAAGAGATGCATGTACTTCCTGAGATGCAGACAGGTACATGGCCATGATTCTTAGTACATTCCCTAAAAGTTCATGCGCATATCCTCTTCCTGACATTTACATTGCCTCTCTAATAATATCAGTTCATGAGGGCCAGACAGGGGGAAGAATGAGAAATGAGTCTGCCTTTCTAGCCAAGGCTGGGTTCACCCCAAAGGAAAAGAAAGCACACAAAAGGAGAACAGGGCTCCGGCACGAGTGATTTTAGAGTTTGGCAAATATCATTTCTTTGACTGATTTACATTCAGTGCTTTAGTTTTGACAGAGAAAAGATAATGGAGACATTTGTATTTTGAAAGGTTTAATTATCAAAACTCAGGTGCCAACATAAAACCTCAATGGGCTACAACTTTGTAATTAATTTCCTAATATTGATATAAAACAAGATTAAGAATGTTAGTTGCCTGTGTGTCACTTCACCAATTCCTGCTGATAGTCATTCGCACCTTCCATCCTCAAACTCACCAACAAGCATTGGAGAGAAATTTGTGTCTCAGGCTAAAACCAGTGTTGTGTTGGAACTTTTTCGTATTAGCTTGCAAGAGCCAATTGTTAAATTTTTAGGAATTTTGCAAGCCCATGGACATCACATTGAGTGTGAAATCAGCCATGGGGAATTTATGCCATGGAAACTTGCAAATGCTACAAATCAGGATGTTCTTTTTCCTTGTCCTGGAGAATCAGGTGTTAAACACTTACTGGCACATTACTGGTTATGGATAACAAAGAAAATGAAAATTAATTTTCTTCTCTTGCCTATGTCCAAAAGAGGCTGCAGGGTCTGACAAGTTCTGCTATGAAAAACTGAATACAGAAGGCACTGAGAAGGGAAACTGCGGGAAGGATGGAGACCGGTGGATTCAGTGCAGCAAACAGTGAGTGGTCAGCTCTGAGGGCATCATCACTGGACTTGGAACCCCTTATTATGCAAGTGCAAAATGAGCACAAAATAAATGCTAATGATTTTTTTCTAAGTGTTCACCTATTCCAAAATTTAAAGTATTTGTTTTTAATAGATATTATTATATCTAGAGGCAAATGGCTATAGATTAAGCTGTTACTATGCTACAGAGTCATGCCATTTCCACAGAATTCAGAAAATTTCTCAGGTGCCATATTTTACTTCATTTTTGTTCTGACGAGATACTTTGCCAGAGCATTACAAATTAATACTAGCTTTTAATTTTCTACTTTTACTAGAATATATGGCCTATGAACGTAGTAGTATACATGTAGTTTAAAAGCAAACTATGTAGACCATATATATTTTTGCGACGAAAGTGAAATCTTACTTTTTTTTTTTATCATTTCACAAGTGTAGTAACATTTGATTTATTCAGATATCTAATATTTACACCAGAGATTTTTTTTCCTTTCCAAAAAGCATCTAGTTAGTACATATTAAAGGCATCTTTACTCAGGAAATGAGATACTTTCAGAGCACATTGATATTTCTTTCTGTCTGTCTTTTTTTTTTTTTTTTAATTGAGACTGAGTCTTGCTCTATCGCCCAGGCTGGAGTGCAATGGCATGATCTCAGCTCACTGCAACCTCCTCCTCCTGGGTTCAAATGATTCTCATGCCTCAGCCTCCTTAGTAGCTGGGATTACAGGCACCTGCCACCACGCCTGGCTACTTTTTGTATTTTTAGTAGAGATGGGGTTTCACCATGTTGGCCAGGCTGGTCTCAAACTGACCTCAAGTGATCCACCCTCCTCAGCCTCTCAGTGCTGGGATTACAGGCTTGAGCCACCATGCCCAGCCTGATATTTCTTTGATTAGTTGAGGAAAGTTAGAATTCTCATTAATTAGGTTATTAAGGTTAATTCAATTACTGTGGAACAATGAAATCATCCCTTCTAAAGCAATGAAAATTCTCCTAATTTTGAAGCAGAGCAAGAATTTAAGGGAAGCTTTATTCTCAGTTAATGATCTCTGTTATATTTTACAAAACTTTGCAATTCCATGTAGTCTTTGATGATGAATGAGGCCATAGTAGGCAACAAATCTTTGACTATAATTTTAAAAAAATTAAACCAAAATAATAGAGAACAGAGCTTCTTATCTGATGTCTCATGAGTGAAGCACAGATGTTCCAAGATGTTGATCCTCAGTCCTTGAGGTGTCAGGGAATAGGAGCAAGGGGAGCCTGAAGTAGTCAAAATCCATGGGATTGGACACCTTGAATTTGATTAGCTTTATTCATTCACTCCATGTCCTAGAGAATCTGATTATCTCTCTGTTTCATGACCTCAAAAAGTTTGAGAGGCATTGGATTAGATTATTGTAAAAGATAGCTTTTTAGTATCTGGTAATAGAATACCCAATCCCCAATAAGGTAAGGGAAATTAATGTGTTTGAAACTTGAAAAAAATGTGAAATATATGGCCAGACACGATGGCTCCTGCTTGTAATCCCAGCACTTAGGGTAGCCGAAGCGAGTAGATCGCTTGAGTCCAGGAGTTCAAGACCAGTCTGGACAACATAGTGAGACCTCATCTTTGTTTTTAAAAAATTGTTAAATGTATAAACATAAAAATAAACAACACATAAATATACGTTTTACCAAATAATTATGAAGTGAACTCCCATGTCACTCCTACGTGGGTCAAGAAATAGAACATTGCAGCATCATCCCAGAAATAGTGCAGATACCTTCATCCTGACTTTTCTTTAGAGTTTTACTGCCTAAGTTTTCATCCCTAATGCTTCATGTGTTATTTTGTATTTTGTTTATCAGTTTCTCAAGTCCAGCATTTTAAGAGTTTTCTGTGGTGTGTATAGCTCTCTGTTGTTCATTTTTATTATTTATTTATTTCACTTTTATAAATGTACAAATAAATGGATATACTATCCTTTAGTTCTCCATTCTGTGTTGATGAACATTTAGATTGTTTTCATTTTTTGGCTATTAGGCATCATGCTGCTATGAATATTCTTGTATATGTAACCTAGTGCACATTTGTACCTCTTTCTGTAAGGCCTGTACATAAGTAGAAAATTTCCTAAGTCATAGGGGATGTTATCAGTGTTACCAAATGATGTCAGACTGTTTTCTAAAATGGCTGAACTAGTAAATTCTACCATCAGTATTATGTATATAAGAATTTTGTTATGCCATATTTCACCAACACTTGGTATTATCAGACTTTTTGCTTTTATCTGTTCTGGTGGGTATGACCTGATATATTAGCATGGTTTTAATTTGCATTTCCCCAGATTACAAGTGGAATTTAGCACATTTTTGTACATTTATTGTACATGAATTTCCTTTTTTTGTGACGTGCCACTTTAATTCTTTGCCCATTTTTTAGGAGTCATTGTTTACTTAACAGACTGGAGGTAGAGGTCCTTATGGTGCATGAATTTAACAAGGTCACCAAAGACCCAGATAATTTCTGCCCCTCCATCCTGCAACCCTTAGCGTGTTGGCTTTTTGTCCTTATGCTTTGTGAACTCATGATTGTGAAGAGGATGCAAAAGCTACACATTCAAAGCTAGGAAGTAGGGATAGGAGCAAGAGGTCTTCTCCTTGTCAGTCTCTAACCTTTTATCCCAAAAACAAAATCCTCCCAGTCACTCCCTAGCCAGCTTTTACTCACGTCTTCACAGCCCAGGGGCCACTTTCAACTCTAAGAAGAGGAGAAGGGGGAATGGATAGGAAAGTGGGTGTCGCGAATGAGAGTACCAAGAATAGATGAGACAGCAGTCATGATCCATCTTTCAGGGCTGGGCACTTTGCTGTTCCAAACAAAACTGTGATCCTCTTAGCAAAGAAGGAGGGGGTTATCACCTACCAATGATATATGATCAAATGTTTTTGTTTAGAAAGAAAGAGAATATTTTAAAAATTTGAATAAATGTGGACCGAATCGTTTGGATTTTTTAAGCTTGATTCCTCTTGTCTGGTCTGTTTGTTTTCTTTACACATGTTCAGTGATGTGTTCTGTGGATTCTTACTCTGTACCAATCTTACTCGAGCTCCACGTATTGGTCAACTTCAGGGTGAGATCATTCCAACTTCCTTCTACCATCAAGGCCGGGTGATTGACTGCAGGTAACATATTAAATGTTGGAAGACCTCATAAGCCATGAGAATTACAAATTTCAGAAAATCAAATTTCAAAAAAATCAGAAATCAAAGATTTTTCTAGTTTTTACAAGAGGAAAGTTAACTTAGATTTTATTATCACCTTTCATGTTGACAGTCACTTAAAAAAAAACAAAGTTGTATATTGACTTGCAGCTTACATTTGCTCAAAGTTATACTAGTTAGTAGTAATATACCCTTCTTTGTCATCATAATTTAAGAGCAGAATTATGGTGTTCATTCTAACCCATTATTAAAGTTTTAAGCATTAGAGTATGTCACTATTTGAACACTGTGTGTGTGGTTTTTTTTTTTTTATGACTGAAAAGAAAAAGAATTTAAGCTACAGTTTATGTAGTTTATGTCTGGTTTGGAAGATGGCTTAACAAATACCTAATCACATATAGAAAATATTTATTAAAATAGTAGGTAACCTATAAGCAAACATTTGATATCCAGTTGTCTGTGAGTACAAGGCATGTAGATACGAGGCTTATTTTTGTTTATCCAGGGAGTCATATTATATTCCAAATAGGTATTGTTTCCTTCAAAGTAGTCATAATTCTAAGATACTAGTTTCTTACTCAATGTTGTTGCTAAAACACTTTTGGCCTTCCCCCTACAGAATTGCCTTCAGCGTCTGCAAACTTTTAGTATCCTTAGAGTACCATAGCTTCACCTTAAGTGAGATAATACAAGATTTGGGATGATCCAAAAGTAATTTTAGGAAATTGATTGGGTACTAAATTGGATAATGCTGTCTCGGTCAAATGGTTACTTCTTTCCTGGCTTTTAAATGGCTCTGAAGACAATTCTAACAGGGTCTCAGATAGTGAGAGCCCTCCTGGAATAAATTTGTAGTCTCTAAAGCTAGTTACTTTGACGTATACAAGCTTTATTTGAATGTGTGTTTTCATGCCTTTAGATAAAATAGCCTTGTTAAATTATATTGTTGTATATACTAAACTAGCATATTTGTTAAATATTCAGCAAGATATTCTGTTAGTGACTATAGCATTATCATTCAAATTCAAATTATTCCCAACTTTGAAATTTTAGAAGTAAGCACTAAAACACATGAAATAATCTTATGAAACCACTGTCATATATGTGGTCTGCCATTGACTGAGATTTTTTACACAATGGTAAGTACTTGCCTATCTAAACATATCTAAACATAGAAAAGTCATACTGCCCCTTTTCTATATTTACATATGTTTAGATAGGCAAGTACTTACCATTGTTTTATAATTGTCCACAGTATGCAGTACAGTAACATACTATACAGGAGTTTAGCCCAGCAGCAATAGACTAGACCATCTAGCAGTGTCAGTGTATAGTAGGCTATACCATCCAAGTTTGTGTAAGCTCATTCTATGACATTTGCACAAAGACGAAATTGACTAATGACACATTTCTTAGAGTGTTATCCCCATCATTACGCTAGGCATGTCTGTAAATATCAATAGGAAAAAACTGGTTTGTTTACTTTTTTCAATTATGGATAGTCAGATCTTCTGAAGTAAGAATAATATTTTTCAAAATATTTTTTATTTGCTGTTTTTGTTCATCATCTGCTTTTTTTTTTTTTACTATGCTACATCTGAAAGCCTTAGAGAGCTACTAATATATTTGCTTCTTTTGTTCTCATACAGATACTTCTCCTTTAGTCTTAATGTTGGGTCTTGAAAACAAGTGAAGATTTAGAATATACTTTGTGCAAATGACATTTTTCTTGTTGATGTGTTTTCTAATAATGATAATGAGTTTCTTTTTCATGCTCTTTTATTAAGGAAAGGTAGGGAAAGGGGAAGAAGAAGAGGAGTAAGAAAATGCTAGGAGAAATCCACATCCACTGACAGCCTCTTCAGTTTCATGAAGAGCAAGTCTCATTCGTGTTGATGTTATATTTCTAAGTGTGGTGCGAATGGTTATATGGATATCTTTCTTGTTTTAGTGGTGCTCATATAGTTTTAGATGATGATACGGATGTGGGCTATGTAGAAGATGGAACACCATGTGGCCCGTCTATGATGTGTTTAGATCGGAAGTGCCTACAAATTCAAGCCCTAAATATGAGCAGCTGTCCACTTGATTCCAAGGGTAAAGTCTGTTCGGGCCATGGGGTAAGTAGGTATCAATGTGACAGGTGGAACCTTCATGGTCTGGCATGGTCACAGTGGCTGGACTTTCAGCCATTCTCCTAGCCAACATGGTGAAACACCATCTCCACTAAAAATACAAAAAATAGCTGGATGTGGTGGTGGGCCCCTGTAGTCCCAGCTACTGGGGAGGCTGAGGCAGAAGAATCGCTTGAACCCGGGAGGCGAAGGTTGCAGTGAGCCGAGATCAAGCCACTGCACTCCAGCCTGGGCGACAGAGCAAGACTCCATCTCAACAACAGTAACAACAACAACGACGAAAAGGCCACATTCAGCCTTGTTAATCGCAATCATGGCATTAGAATATTTCAGATTAAAAAGCTTCCTTGTTTGATTTTATCATCTCTAGTAATCTGTCCCTGAATGTATTTCTCAGGGAGATAAGGGTTTAAACATTCCTGTGTCTAGTTTGCTGATTGTTATTTATTTCATCTAGATTACAGTTCCATTCCAGCATGCTGGCGGGTCCCTGGAGAAAGAGGGAGGAGACAAAGATCACTCTGGGGTCCTCAGCTTGGCTGACTGAGAAAAGAGGGTTACCAGGGTCTAGGGGTGTTGGGATGGGGTCGGGGGGAATGCTTGTTGGGCAGGGAAAGTGCCGCCAAGTGAGTTTGGTGTTGGACATGGTGATAGTGAGGTCATACAAGGCATTGGTGATTTATGTCTCCTGGCCTTTTATCTCCAGCAATGCTTTTGAGCCCACTATCTATTAATTTATTGAATGAAGTATATATGTTTTTAAAGTGTGTTCCTAGAAACAGCTACTTCTGAACAAAGTAGGAAAAAGTATCTTATCAGACATTTGTATACTTAAGTAATATCATGATTCAGTTTAAGAATAACATGAATAATTCAATTTAATTTGAGAATAATAATAAGTAATTGAAGAATTTCTTCCTTTTAATCTTTTTCTTTAATTAATGGAAAAAATGTTACACAATATGATCTATGCATTATTACTTCATGTCTAGTGATCACAACCATGGGAAACTTTAAAAAGAAATTCCAAATAGCTTTTAAAGCTTCCTCCCTGCCCCCATGTCTCTTTTACATCTGTCACCATTATTCTACAAAATACAGTGAAAATGCTGTATCTGTTCCTTTTTCTTCACAGGTGTGTAGTAATGAAGCCACCTGCATTTGTGATTTCACCTGGGCAGGGACAGATTGCAGTATCCGGGATCCAGTCAGGAACCTTCACCCCCCCAAAGATGAAGGACCCAAGGGTTTGTGTGATTTCGGTTTCAATTCATGGAATACTGAATTCATCGACACTGTTCCAATGCATCAATATAACATTCTCATCGACTTAAGAGGAGACACATAAGGATATCTCTTTTTGCCTTTGAAGTATATAATTTATGTTACTGCAGAATTAAGGATTCTGTTATATCATATTTTTAAAATGTGTTTGAATTACTTCTTAGTCCGGAACTGAGACTGGAAAGAAGTAAATATACACATTTTCTTTAATACAGTATTCTTTTTCTCTTTCAACCTTTTTCTCTTTCCATAGTCACAAATTATTTTGTAGTTTGTCTAAGCTATGCCATTTTTCTAATAGATCAAATCTTTTTGGCTGACATGAGACTCTGGTTACTTTTCAGTGTCGGAATCTCCCCAGAAGGAAGTTGTCACCTTCCAAGCTCTTTTTGAACACTCTTTTGACTAGGAAGGAGTTGGAATTCTTCACAGAACTTTCATTCTTCAAAGAAAATGTGAAAGATCTGGACCTTTGTTTTAATCAGTCATTAAGAGGAGATAAATTAGAATTTGGGGATTAGAAAGAGACTCAGGGGCCACTTAGGACCACTCTCTATTTTTGCAGATGAGAAGGCCCAGACCCTGAGGTCAGGTCACTTACTGTAGTCACCGAGGTAGTGAGAGACAAGGCTGGGACCAGGACCCAAGTCCCAAGTGCCTGATCTCAGACTCTTGTTCTCTGCCCATCCATTATATCATCTTTTTTTTTTTTTGACAGGATCTTGCTCTGTCACCCAGGTAAGAGTGCAGTGGCACAATCATGGCTCACTGAAGCCTCAAACTGTAAGGCCCAAGAATCCTGCCACCATGCCCGGCTAATTTTTTTATTTTTTGTAGAGACAGTGTGTTGCTATGTTGCCCAGGCTGGTCTTGAACTCCTGGCCTCAAGTGATCCTTCCGCCTTGGCCTCTCAAAGTGCTGGGATTATAGGTGTGAACCACTGCGCCCGCCCCTCTTACATCATCTTTTTTTTTTTTTTTTTTTTTTGGGAGACAAAGTCTCGCTCTGTTGCCCAGGCTGGAATACAGTGGTGTGATCTTGGCTCACTGCAACCTCTTGCCGCCCAGGTTCAAGCCATTCTCCTGCCTCAGCCTCCTGAGTAGCTGGGATTACAGACACCTGCCACTGCACCTGGCTAATTTTTGTATTTTTAGTGGAGACAGGGTTTTACCATCTTGGCCAGGCTGATCTTGAACTCATGACCTCGTGATCCACCCACCTCAGCTGGGATTACAGGTGTGAGCTACCGTGCCCGGCCTCTTACATAATCTTATAATGTAGTCTGTGTTATCAGGAGTATGGTAATCATTTTTCATTATTCTCCTGATTCCCAACCCCTCATACAATTTTCAAAGATCTAGAAAAACCATCAGTCACAAACAGGCTTACTACAGCATCTGTTACATTGTACCTAAGAAGCCAAGGAAATACTAGAACCAGTTTTTATATACAGGGATGACATTGTACATCAGCTTCTTTATCATGGTACTGCTAACAGTTTTTTTTGTACGTAACTGCCATGCTTTTCTCTGACGGGTTGGAAAATGCATATAGGATTAGTACCATTTTGATCCGCTTAGTTTTGGATGAAAATTTATTGAAACTCTCTGAACGTCAGTATCGTTTATGTGGGAAAAGATGATTTCAGATGCAGATAAAACTCTGTAGTCCTCAATTCCTGAAGAGATTTAGGCTGATTCAGACGCATGTGAATTGTTCAGTAATAGTGGGTGTGTTAAAACACATTTTATGCATTTGCTTAATATGCCCATGATATTAAAATTCTGTAAGAATCATAATCACACCCTCACAGTCTATTTCTGTTCTCTTCCTTCTATTTCTAAAAGGGAACGTATTCCACTTTTACACTTAGTCTTTTGTTACTTTAAAACTAGAACAAAAAATTCTTGGATCCACCTTCTGAAGTTAGATTTAGAGAAGATTTAAGCTGTAACAAGAGGAGCCAAGGTTCATTCTTTCCAGATTTTCTCTCCACAGTGTGTCTGTGATTTTTTTTTTTAAGATCTAGATGCTGTTTCCTCAAGTGATGTATAAAGATGCCTCAAAGAGTCTAAGAGCTAAATTTACTTAGACTCTGCCTTTTTTCTTTAAGTAGGGTACAGGATTATTAATTGTCTAGTTCTATAATATCTATTCCCTGTTCCTTCACCCACCCATGCCTAAAAATCTTTGGAGGCATTCAGTAAAGAAAGCCACGTTCTAGAGAAAGAGTACTCATAGCTGCCTTTTGTTTTGTTTTGCTTTGCTCTCTCCATTTAATGTGGTAGCATCCCACACTATCTTTAAAAAAAAAACAAACAAACAAAAAAAACAACTTTTTTGATCCTTCAAGGAATACATAACTTACTGAAGAAAAATTTGAAAATACAGAAAATATTAAAACTCAGAGGTGCTCAAGATAAGCATTATTGGGCCTGGCGCAGTGGTTCATGCCTGTAATCCCAGGACTTTGGGAGGCCGAGGGCAGGTGGATCACCTAAGGTCAGGAGTTTGAGACCAGCCTGGCCAACATGGTGAAACCCCGTCTCTACTGAAAACACAAAAATTAGCCGGTAATGATGGCACGTACCTATAATCCCAGCTACTTGGGAAGCTGAGGCGTGAGAATTGAGCTTGAACCCAGAAGGTAGAGGTTGCAGTGAGCCAAGATTGTGCCACTATACTTCAGCCTGGGTGACAGAGTGAGACATTGAGTCCCCTACTCATCCCCCCCAAAGAGGCCAGGCAGGGTGGCTTACACCTGTTATCCCAGCACTTTGGGAGGCCCAGGCAGGTGGATCACCTGGGGTCAGGAGTTTGAGACCAGCCTGGCCAACATGGTGAAACCCCATCTCTAGTAAAAATACAAAGATTAGCTGGGCGTGGTGGTGCATGCCTGTAATCCCAGCTACTCGGGAGGCTGAGGTAGGAGAATTGCTTGAACCCAGGACGGGGAGGTTACAGTGAGCCAAGATCGTGCCATTGTACTCCAGCCTGGGTAACAGAGCGAGATTCCATCTCAAAAAAAGAAAAAAGAGATAAGCATTCTGGTATGCTGCTTTCCTGTTGCATGTTTTCTTTTTCCATTCTTAATGAAGACAGTGTAGTCATTGTAAAGGTATTCATTGGTTCTAAAATTATTAAAAACCTTATGAATCTCTAATAATTTTTATTAAATTGAAAATAAGTCATTAAATGAAATAAATGACCTAGTTATTTTTACGAATGTTTAGATTTCCAGAAAAATCAAGCAATTTTAGTACAAGTAAATAATAGCTTTTATCTATAATAGCTATCTGTATCTTTTTAACCTCTTTTAAAAACTCTATTAATCTACTGGTAAAACAGAAACTAAAAAACTTTGTTGTAGATTATATTGTTTTGTTTTTGATTGTCAGGTTAAAAGAAGATTCCAAGTGATAAATTATGTGCTTTTCTTTTTATTCAGTTAGCAAATATTTATTGACTACTATTTAAAAGATAACATATGCTTGGCATACAGACACTTCATAAATATTACACTCTTTCAAAATATGTAAAGGAAATGAGATGCGACATGCTAGTGCCGCTTTTCAGTTTGTCCATATTCATTTGTTTTGTTGCCTTGCTGAAGAGTAATAGGTAATGGACTCAAGTTATTAAAACAATCAGTGTTTTATTGACTGTAGGCTCAGCAGTGTGTGGGACACTAAGATTTTTCTCAAAAACTGCATATTGTGACTGGGCGCGGTGGCTCACACCTGTAATCCCAGCACTTTGGGAGGCCGAGGCAGGCAGATCATGAGGTCAGGAGATCGAGAGCATCCTAGCTAACACAGTGAAACCCTGTCTCTACTAAAACTACAAAAAATTAGCCGGGCAAGGTGGCGGGCGCCTGTAGTCCCAGCTACTTGGGAGCCTGAGGCAGGAGAATGGTGTGAACCCAGGAGGCGGAGCTTGTGGTGAGCCGAGATCACGCCACTGCCCTCCAGCCTGGGCAACAGAGTGAGACACTGTCTCAGAAAACAAAAACAAAAACAAAAAACTGCATGTTGTGTCTTTTTTCTCATGATCCAACTGGTTTGATTGGCGCCTGCCTGATTGAGCACAGTGTTTGGGCCCTCCCCAAATGCTTGCCGTTTATAATGGGCACCACCCACAGTGGCCAATCATATCCATAGATGAAGGTTTTCTGTATAGGTGCAGTAAGAGTATTAAAAATACTTAGTTTTATTTAATTTCAATGTGCTTCCATTATATAGAGAAAAAAATTCAAGAAGCATAATGAAAATATGGCCTTTTAAAAAATCATGAACATGGACATAAAAGATAAATTGTACCCGACTGCCCTTTGGATCAAGACCAAATTAGTAAAAATGAAGGCGAATATTATGACTCCATCTTCATTGATTTGAGAATGTCAGAAATGAACTGACGTGTTTTGGGTATTTATTTTAACTGTAAGTTCCTGGAAGAATAGGAAATTCAACCTCTCCTGTGTGGGGACTGAAAGCATACCTGAAAGCATTGCCACTGTAGTCACCCTGTACTTGCTCCAGTTGTCCGCTGTGGACCCATAATTTAAGGCCTGCTAGATGATTCACGCCAACTTCTCAAACCAAACTATTGAAAGACAAGAAATAGGATCTCAAAGCACAACCCATGTGAGCAAGGATTTTTTTAAAAGAATTTTTGTCACGTTACTTTATTTTTTCTACATTGTTGTTTATTTCACATACAAAAACCCTGTCTTAATTTTATTTTTAATTTTTTATATTTTTAAAGCCTAGTCCTTCTCTCAACTTATTTCCACTGAAATCATTATAGAAAATTATTTTGCTTTGTTCTACAAGGACAGAATGTATTTTAACTCTGTTTAAAAGACCTAGAATTCTCTCCTGTTACAGGGAGATCCACATCAAGTACCCTAATTGTTGTCTGTATATAGACACCTTCTCAAGGTGCTTACTGTAGAATACGGTGGATATTTTCTCGTGTGATAGTTTACATCACCATTGTAAGAAGGAAGAGAAACTGGGACATAGCTGATGTTTTCAGTGGTATGTGTGGGCAGAGATATTATTCCTGGGAAGCTTTGGTCAGACCTTTTTATCACAACCACACTCATCAAATCAGAGATAAAAAGGGCCTTAGAAACAATTCAGTCTAGACCCCTTGTTTTACAAATAAAAAACTAAGTTTTCAGGGTTAACAGTGAGTGAGTGGCAGAGCCAAGAATATAGCATAATCACCTTATCTTGAGCCAAATGCTTTTTTCTGTTATTTCACACTCCTGTTTTGAAGTTGAATAATGAGGCTAGGCACAGTGGCTCATGCCTGTGATCCCGATCACAACACTTTAAGGAGGCTGAGGTGGGCGAATTGCTTGAGCCCAGGAATTCCAGACCAGCCTGAGAAACATGGAAAAACCCCATCTATACAAAAAAATTAAAAAATTAGCTCGGTGTGGTGGCATGTGCCTGTAGTCCTAGGTACTTGGGAGGCTGAAGAGGGAGGATCACCTAATCCCATGAGGCAGAGGTTGCAGTGAGCCAAGATCACACCACTGCACTCCAGCCTGAGCAAGAGAGTAAGACCCTTCTCAAAAACAAACAAACAAACAAAAAAGCTGAATGTTAAGTTATTCTACTAGTTCTTATAGCATAATAGCTAGTAGAAAACGAAACAGTAACTAGGTAGTAATCAGGCTTATTAGCTGATCCATTACTTGTCAATGGTGCTTTTTATGGAATTAGATAAGAAAGGAAGTATTGTATTATTAGCATTTAGTATTTTTAAAACAATAGTTTTGAAATCTTGCTTTCTAAAGTATTAACCTTGAGGAGTATTTAGTGTTTACATTTACCTTTTGCAATATATCCTTTTGGTGACTATCTTTGTCAGTGCACAAATCTTTGATTTTATAATTTAGATGATTAGATATGAGAAGTTATCCTTATCATATATGATTATGCTTATGTATAATTATGTGCTACTTGGATTTTTTTTTCAAATAACAATGGCCTTATCAATAACCCAAGGATATATTAAGTTTAAAAATTTTTTAATACCTGTGAATTTATTTTGTTTCAGTTCAGAAAAACTATTTTCATTGACAGCATAAACTGAAATATATCCTTACATGAAATTATTTATTTTGCAACCTTTTAGACATTTGTCCATGTGTCTACAAATGAACTTGTTTTTTTCT
The DNA here is from genome assembly GCF_000951045.1 of Mandrillus leucophaeus. Classification (NCBI taxonomy): domain Eukaryota; kingdom Metazoa; phylum Chordata; class Mammalia; order Primates; family Cercopithecidae; genus Mandrillus; species Mandrillus leucophaeus. Next base: position 552,624 of record NW_012104654.1, read on the forward strand.
TTTTTGGAAAAGAGTAAGGAGATCTGATTGTACGTATAATGTATTGAAATACGGAGCTACATACCAATATTATACACTAGTACATAAAGAGTTTATTTAGTATTTACTTTTCTAGTCTTGAATTGTAGTGGAATAATAAATCCCTGAAGAAAGAACTTTCGTCCATGGAATACAAATGATGACTCTGATGCCTCCTGCCTATGAAGTATTAAAAGATACAGGATTTTAACCCCCTTTGGAATCACGTGGGAAAATAATGCACCTTCTTATTTGAGAAACTCTCTAAAAATAAGGGAGAAAAAACCCACTCAATTTCAAAACAGCGCATTTTCAAAATGTCTGAAGCATGACTTGTCTATAAAGGAATTCTACATATAAAGTAGAAAATCTTAAGAAAAGGATAAAATTTATAGTTTTTGATATTTTATACTTACCAAAAATTCTATGTTTTAGCACAAGTAAACCTAGATAGCAGGGACCAAGACTAAAAATAAACCAACAAGTAATGGAAATAAGCAAGTAAACAAAAATGAAAACATTCTGCTAGGTAATAAACAGATTCCACAAACACGTTATACTGAAAAGTAAGTATATCAAAGAGTTAGGGAGCAAAGTTAAGTTCATAATACAAGGATTGTGTTGTCAGCTAGAAGCTGTAAGAGTTCCATCTCCAGGTTTGGTAGGATGAGAAGGAAAATAAGATATATCATCATGTGTCCAGCATAGTTCCTTGAACAACAACAACAAAAAAGATAGTAGGTAATGAATGAGTGAATTAATGAATAAATTACAGAATAGATAAATTAGTATAGAAGTAGAATTTTTTTCCATGAGATGATAAATTCTTTGTAGCTATGAAAAGTAGCTGCAACCTTCATTTTCAAATATGTCCCCTGTAAAAATCCACCCACCCGTGAGCTACTCAGTTAATTTATGTCGAGGTGATGCACAAGTTCCTACTTGCCACAACAAAGTTCAGCGCTCTCTAAAGGAAGAGAACAAAAGCAAAGCAGGATAGACAAAAAGAAAATCTTCACATCTTTAAGAGATAACCATGTTCAGTACAGTGACAAAGAATCAAATGGCACTTTACATGTATTTGCAGGATACTGTGTAACTCAAAGTAGTGGAAGGGAGAGAGAACAGGGAGGGTAGGGATGCTTTTGAGAAAGCTTTTTTCCCCACTTTTATCTTGCTTTAGCGTTAAGAGTACTTATCAGTTAAGAATGTAGAGATAATTATTCTTTCTCATTGGAGATTACAGACTATATCTGTTCATCTTGAACATCCATTTGAAGCCTCTGTAGAAATGTCTTGTTCCTCTGGTTGTATTTCTAAAACCTACATGATTTTGTCTTGTTTCTGCAGTGAGAAATTATATCCATAGCAAAGACAAAAGCCTTTTTAAATTATTTTTATTTATCTTTCATATAGTTCTTACAATTTCTAAAAAATTAACATTCATTTAGTATCACAGTTTATGGGAGAGGGTTTTTTTCTATTATTTAGCATACGTGGCTTATATAAAAATTGCAGAAGTCATAGGACTGTCATGTATTGCAGCTCTGAGAACCAATGCCTAAAACTTAAGCAAAAAAAAAAAAAAGTTATGGCCAGGCACAGTGGCTCACACCTGTAATCCCAGCATTTTGGGAGGCCGAGGCGGGCAGACCACGAGGTCAGGAGTTTGAGACCAGCCTGGCCAATGTGGTGAAACCCTGTCTCTAAAAATACAAAAATTAGCCAGGCGTGGCGGGGTGCACCTGTAGTCCCAGCTGCTTGGGAGGCTGAGGCAGAAGAATTGCTTGAACCCAGGAGGCAGAGATTGCAGTGATGCAGTGAGCTGAGATCGTGCCACTGCACTCCAGCCTGGGTGACAGAGCAAGACTCCATCTCAAAAAAAAAGTTATAAAATATGTATTTTTAGTATTCTGAAAGCAAGGGTTTTCTAAGGTCTTTTTAAAAATGAGGCTTCATATTTGGAATACCTTTCAATCCCAGTATTTGCCTCCATAACTTGAAAATCAGAGTAGTTCAGGTGATTTTGAGTTCTAACATATTGTCATAGTGGGGAAACATTGCTGCCACCTTCAGTGTTGGTCTTCTTCCCTTAGCCTTCAACACTCTCAGGGGACTTTTCTGTTCTCTGTTGTGTCCCCATCTTTTTTGTTTGTTTGTTTTTTTAAGAATCCAGGTTGTGCTTAGTCAACGGTAAAACTAGAATTTCTCCCTTACATTATTATCTTGTGATAAGATGAAGCAGTATACAGTTGCTTAACAGGGTTAGAAATCCAAGATTCTCTCTCTCCCTCTGGGAGAATATTTAACTGAAAATGTCAGTGAGCCCAATTGTAAGCCTTAAAAAATGGTGGCTTTGAGTCGTGGATCTTTGTTTTGTTTCACTGTCTCAGAGCACACAATACACGTGAAGGGCAGCCTTGTTGAAGCCAATCTCTGTTTTCATGGAAAAGGTGATCTGAATTTGATTTCTATAGAAATACGAGATAAAGTGTATGTATGTCCACACACTTGTGTGCACACAGGCACAGACGTACAACTGCAAACAATGTGTCTTCCAACTTTAACACCAAACTTCATTTTGCCTTTGAAGGGGGAACCTTGGGGACCCCCACTCATTCCATGCCCATTTTCCAGGATAGGAAAGCTGTACACAGAAGCAGTGACATAAAGTTATTCAGAGTCTCACTCTGGTAGTCATCTACCACTTGGTGGTCTGAAGCAATTAATATGGTTTCCCAGAGACCCTAACTTTCTATCACAGCATAGTTTATCCACTTGAAACTACTACTAAACAAAAAACAAAATGTCCAAATACTATGACAGAAATCCAAACATTGCAGACTTATTGGAAATATACTTTTCAATAACTTCCCAGGTAAACATGTATTTACTTTTAAAGCTATTCTGTCTTGAATTTCTAAGGATCTTCACAAAACTGAATGATATATTCTGAATTTTGAAAAGATGTAGCTTCTTAGGCATATTTTACAGTTTGAGAATTTTATAAACAATTACCACTGGCTTATTACTTTTGTAATTAAAATACAGATTTGCTGTTATGCAATTTACTTTTTAATTTTACCTCACATCTGGTAGGAACTATAACAGATTGAATTATTTGTGTGTTTATAAATATGTATAAGATAATTATGTTTTTTAAAATTAGGATGTGCGGAGTTTGAAGGTAAATTCACAGTTATCCTCAAATATCTTCAATGTGTATGTAGATCTTAATTTCAAATCTTATAGCAAAAAAAATTCAATATTTAGCCAACTTTCAAAGCATGTCCTGAATAGATTATTTTGTATGTTAGTGAAATTAGTGTGTAATTTCCTTTGTAAAAAAATCTCCGTTTTCCCTCCACACAGTGAATATGGCCACAAGCAGGCTAATAGGGGCCGTGGCGGGCACCATTCTGGCCCTGGGGGTGATTTTTGGAGGCACAGGGTGGGGAATAGAGTAAGCATCCTTGCCAGTTTCAGAGTGTTTCTGTGTGGTGCCTGGTGTGTGAGGCGATGCCTGTACCTGACCCCATGTCTCGTCCTGTTGACCGTGTTTCCTGTGGTAGTGCACCTTGTGGTGTGACTTGGATATTGCTTGTGTCCTGTGGTTTTCTTTTGTCCTGTAGAACCTTCTCCTGTCTGGAACAATGTGGGGCATAACATAACACTGGGTGTGCTTCCGATATCTTCACAATTAAGGCAAGAGTCCCAACACTTCCATTGCTCCTCCACTTTGTAAAAGTAATTTTAAAATACAGACATTTTTTTTAACCATTTATTGGCAAAGATACTTTTATGTGTGTGTTTTCTTAGGATTCTTGTAATAAAGTTAATCTGTGCCAGTCAAATAAACTTACATATATAACTAGAAATTATCAACAGTTATAGCACCTTTTAAAGGTGATAAAAATGATAACTACTAATGTTTTCTTCATGCATTTAGAATGACATAGGAGGCTGCAGCTTAACTTTTTAAAAAGGAGGTATTTAGCATACTGCCTTCCTATTTTTCCTGTAAAATAGGTTAATAATTCAAAATTGAAGTCTACATAAATATTTGGAAGCAAGGAGCATTAAGAATGAAAAAATATTTAATCCAAACCTGTATAACCATAAGTGAACAGCTGCAAATCACCTGGTGGGTTGGTCTTAAAAGTAGCCAGGGTGTAAATAAATATATTGTGTGCCACTTGCCCATTAAGCTGTCACAAAAATACAGTTCTCCTGATGCTTTGATTTAGGGTGCTCTGTACTTGATCCATATCCTCAGAATAGCTGTCAGTTCTCCATGGGACACTGCTTCCTAAGATTGCTAATCTGTAGATTAAAATATTATCATGATTTTTTTCTTCTCTCTCTAATTAGAAAAAGAATATTTAAGAATGGCAGACATAACCCTTTACACAGTCTTTTCTATCTACTCTGGTGGTGGTAACAATTCAAAGTGGCCCAGGATGAATTATTAGTATCTTCAGGAATCACTAGATATCTTTTACTCAGCCACCCCAAATCATGGGCTTATTGTGAATATCAGACAAGTTTTTCTTTAGTTCCATTGGTTAAAACAAATGGGTGCTCCTCTTACGTACTGGAATTGGGAGACCCAGGCACCAAAATAGCATTAAGAGGGAAGCAGGTTCATAGTTCACACCTTGTGTTGAAGATGACATGAGTGTTCTTTCTCCTGGATTCAGGGGCTTTGACCAGACTTTGATCTTCCAACTCACAACTCATCACTATGGACTGTGAAGCTGGTTAGCACAGGGGAAGCTAGAAATACTAGAAAAGAGATTTTGTTTCTCCTTGTGTGTTAGAAAACAAAGACCATAACAGGGATAAAAATATTTAGAGACAAGAACTTTGTCCTGTAAAATTTCCCCTTGGATCTGTTGACTGGGTTATATACAGAAGAAACGTTCCTCTTTCAGGGCCAGCTCCATGCATGCATTTATGGGAAATTCCTCCTTGACAAATGGTAGTTTTCTGAAAATCATCCCAAATGCATTTTTTAACATTATACATTGGCTGTAACTTTGGTGTCCTTAAATGTACTAATAGAAAGGATGAATTTAATAATCCTTCCTTTAAGTCTTAGAGATAGGTAAAATCAAAGAGGCCTTTCTTGTAACATATAGTCCTTGTTACCAGCATTTGTTTTCATCAGTCATTTCCAGTTTTGTTCGTTTGTGACTATTTCTAATTGTGACAGGTAAGTCTGTGTAAGTGTATATATATTTTTTCTAAAGATAGATTTGTTATTCCTAGTTTATGAGCACTAGTTGTCTCTTAGCTTACTGATTTTTTTCCCTTCAAATTCCAAGTTTTAGCATAATTGCTCAAGGAGTAAATACAGTTTTTAAAAAAATAATGTAGTACAATATAGATGGTCTTAACATTTCTTAGTTTAACTGACAGAGTAATGTTCATTCAGTCACTAAGAATTCCATGGGCAGTTTTTTGTTTTTGTTTTTTTAATTTCTACTCCTTAGTTTATAAGTCAGGAATCATTTTTCATGAGTTATGTATTGATTCTAATCCTAACCTATGTTTTCTGAAGCTAACTAAGTTCAAATCATATCCAAAGCATAGAGTATGTACATGGTTATATATTTTTTAATGTTTGTTTTGAAATTTGATTCTCTGTTGAAATGTGGGGAGGAAATACATGTAAATGGAATAAAGTTTCATTAAAACAGAAGTTAGCAAACTTTCTGTAAAGGGCCAGATGATAAATAGTTTTAGCTTTCAGCCTACAGGGTTGTCTGTCACAACTTCTCAACAATGCTGTCTTAGCATGAAAGCGGCCATAAACAATATGTAAATGAATGCGCATGGCTGGGTTCTGATAAAACTTTTTTGCAAAAACAGACAGTGGGGCTAGATTTGGTCTGTGGGCTCTAGTTTGCTGATCCTTGACTTATAGGATATGTTTTAAAGTCAAACAAATCTGTGTTCACATCTTGCCACTATCACTCACTAACTTCTAGAAGCCTCTGTTTCCTCATCCATTAAACAAGGATAGTCATAGTTCCTACCTCATATGATTTTTGTGAAGATCAAATGAGATACTATATGTCAAGTGCTCAGAACTGTGTCCGGCACATAGTAAGTGCACAATACAGTAGCTAAACTATTTTTATGGCTCTCATTATTATTATTATTGATGTATCTCTAAAGGCAACTGGGATTCGTTCTCTAGATGGTCATTGGTTAGTCTTAAGAGCATGTCACAAGCCCAGGAGCCTGAAGAGACCTGCACCCCTGAGACTGTATTGCAGCTGTTCTCTACCTGCCCACCAAGCCCTGGGTGGTCTCTGAGTAAAAACACGTTATGCATATGCAATTTGAGTGCCACCAAAAGTGACATCCATTTATGTACACAGTTGAGGGCACTGATGTGAGCAGAAAAGAGAATTTTTTACACAGAAATGAATGTATACACAAAACTCAGGGATTTTAGAGAAACTGGCAACATTGGCTTTGTGATTCTTGGAGCAGGGATAGATAGGACTGAAAGTATTTTGTTGTTAGGGGACATTGTACCTGCATATTAGCATCCTGAAGGATGGGATATTTAAAGTAATTATTATACTAGGTTTAAAGTTGCTTAGATTTTAAAATGCTGAGCTTAAGGAGAGGAGTGAGTGAGTGGACAGGAGTTACTAGAATATGGATTAGCTCTTACCCTTAGCAATTGATAGAAATGCCACCTTGTCTTTTCTTTCTTACTGTCCTTTGGCTCTCTGCTTTTTTATATCTCTAAGCCTCAAAGTTCTGTTAATAACAGTGGGAACTTTAAAGCTATTCTCAGTTGAATCTAAGGAATCTTTTTACCATTTCCCCAAAGTTACCCAAATGAGATTTATGCTTCCTTATATCTTGCCTTTGGAACCCCATTTTGATCTTTACCACTGTAAGGACTGTGAAGAAGTGTATCTTTGAGAGAAAGGCTTCAAAAGTCAGATCTGTAGTGATGACTTCCTTCTGACTGCTAAATTTTAACTGTCTCCAAGTGGGGAATTAAAAAGTTAGAATTCCGACCACTTTTAGGTGCTTTTTGGAAGGGCATTGTAGCAGAATGTGTTTCCTTTCCTCCATGACCCCATTTGTCAGTCAGATGGAGCTAATCTGAATGCAATGGTGTTCTCTATGTGCTTTTACTTATTTGATACATGATACTTGGAAAAGGGAAGAGAAGAAGGATGTGTAAAGACAGTAAGTGGGGCCTATTTGCTTCCAATTCTGTGAAAGGTGAATTTAATGGAACTGAATTATCAGTGGTACAGAAACTTTAGATTTAAAGGCATGTAAATCCAAGTAATGCTCACCATGGCATCTAAAGTGCAATTAAGCTAAGTAAATAAAGGCAATTTTAAATGTTTAGCCGTCTTTTACACAGGATATTTACTTCCTGAAACTGCTTAACTGCCTTTCCCTTGTGGTAACGAAAGTGGTTGGTTCATATGACTCTCTTCCCATGATCCTTTGTCACAGGTCCTAGTGCCACCAATCTCATAATAGGCTCCATCGCTGGTGCCATCCTGGTAGCAGCTATTGTCCTTGGGGGCACAGGCTGGGGATTTAAGTAAGCAATGCCGCATGTCTTCTTCTCAGTGGCTCTGGCACTTCTCTTTTCTGCTTACATAACCAAGTTTTGAGTTCCTGCTACAAGAGCTTAGGTTCTATCAGTCAAACTGCAAAATGTAAGTCTTTTTATTCAGAAATGGGTTAGAAGTGAAGAAACACGGACCCTTAACTGTCATTTTCAGGCAAGTGGGAAATGTAGAAGGAATTCATATACACTGATTTTTAAGGAGAACAAAGAAGTTCTTCAGTAGAAGACAGTCCAGCTTATAAGACCAGGCACTCTGAGATACATTCATTTCTACACAGGACATCGAGGAAACCATGTAGTTGGAAATAAGTGGATGTAAATTGCTTGTATCTGTTTAAAACTTGTTTGTAGTCCACTGATATTTTGAAATTTTCACCACCTGAGTAATCACGCAATCATTACATGTATTTTTCGTATGTAACATAGTATATGTAGCTTTGTGATTTGAAAAGCTTTATAGTTTAATAAAAACAGATTTTAAAAGTATTTGTGTAATCCTCAACCAACTGAATTGGTTTTAAATCAGAATTTGAAAAATATGGCTTTGTGACACTTAATATTTTTAATGAAGGACTAAATATTGACCTGATAGGTAGGCCTGGTTTGTTTTCTTAGTGACCTTTTAGTTTGGATTGCACACTGCTTACTGAACTAAGATTGTTTAAATAGGCACACTGGGTATTCACAAATAAACTTTAATTGTGATCAAAATTTTGAAACGTGATTTATCCAGGCTGGGATTTCTATACTCCAGAATCATTGTATAATTGCTTTTTATACCTTTTCATGCTATAGTGGCTTGATGATTATGATTTGTAGGTAAGGCCTCCTATGCCTTCTGTGATCAATTAAGTTTGAGCCAGATTTACAGAAACAAATTTAAATGGGAAATAAGACCATTACCCAAATTCAAAACCCACTTTGCCTCCATCTGGTTACTCAAAAGAGGAAGTTTTTGCCCTGAACTATCTGAATAATTGCCTTAATTATAAACTTTATATGTTTTATATTTGGGATTTTGGATTCAATATGTTTCAGCCAGCTAAAGTGTTATTTTTAGAAACTGATTAAAGAAACCAAAGATGATTTAAATACATTCAACATTTTCTGCTAATTTGTTATCATATTAAGATTTAATGAGTAAGCCTACAGTTTTTGAGTGCCTTTAACTTGAAATAGTATTATAAAATTATACATCTTTTCTCTTAGTATATTTATAGAGTTGAACTTGTTTAGTGAAATAGTTTTGGCATCAGTTTCTTTTCAAAAACACACACATAAAATGGACAACTCATATTTACATTTATTGTTTTGGTATTAATAAAATTATTGCCCACATAGTCATGCATGTGGCATCTAGTAAGAAATATATTTTCGTTTGGGCGGACCTAATTCAAGCAAAATTTTTCTTAGTGTTCCACTGCTACAAAAGTCATTGAACATTATAGTACTGTCATACTCTTATAGTGCTTCCTTGAACTTTTTCATAAGTATGCCTCAAGAAAAATAAATTTGGATCATGCCCAGGCTTATGCCTCATTTGGCATTAAGAAATCCCGGTTTCACAGGCCTGGAAAACAGTCTATTACACATCTTTGCCATCTAGCCACATGCAATGCCAAATTTATCATTGCAGTGTTTGGAGAGAAGAGCACACTATTCTGTAGCAGGACCTCAAAACAGTGGCCTGGCCTAGCTCACAGCTTGAATTGCATGTTTCTTTGGGGAGAAATGGAAAAGCCTTTATCACTGTGTATATAAGTGGATTAGGCCCTGTAAAGATTATTTATATCTGAGAGAGAGAGAGATCTCATTATCACAAGAGCAGAAAACAAAAGGTGGGGGATCAACACTTGGTGAGATGAGAAACAGCTGTTGTTGACTGTTCCCTGGTTGTTGCTGTGTAGGGACCTACCTGTACTGCTGAGCTAAGCCAAAGCCCCTTCCTGTGCCCTATAACTCTAATAATCACTTTCAGGGAGAATTGTGTGGAAAGCCACACAATAGGGTGAGGTATTTCATGCCCTGAAGCAAAGAAAACGATGAAGAATAATTCCAGAACATGTAACTTGAGGAGTTTAAATTTGGAGAATGTGCTACTCCTAGGTGTTGCTACGTGAGGATCTTAATTTGCTTTAGATTTTAGTAGTAGCTATGTGGTTTGTGTTCAGCTTTAAATAACACTTCTACCTCGTAATAAAAGGCTTTTGGTGCTGAATGATAATGTTTAGATTTTCCCACCACTTGGACAGTTCTGGAGATTACTAGTCTGGAGACAATTCATAAGTATAATTATTTGCTATTTGAACTGAAAGTCTTTGAGCCCAATGTAAATGTTTAATAAGATATTCCTTTAGAATCAGAAGTTGAAAATAGTTTGTACAAAAGATTGTTCTAAATATTGCTATTGGGAATGCCTCCTGATATCAGGTTTTTATTTCTAGAAGAAAAGTTGGTAAGGTAACCTGAACAATTTGAGGGCGTGTCAACTTTTTGATTAAAGGAAAATATAGTAACTGCTCAGGGAAAATACTAAGTTTTCCTAATGTCACATTTCTATAGGTGTACTAGTGAGCAGTTTAGATGTAGAAGTATCATACTATACGTGACCTGCCTAAGTGTAAATGAGAAATACAGCTATGCTCTAAGCTATGACCTTGTCTGCCATTCTTTAAAGTTCTTTCCTTAAACCATTGTTTCCTCCGAAATAGGTGGTAAAAAGCATGAAAATGTGTGCATGTGTGAATGTATGCACATTTATGTGTGTGAAGTGATAATAAAGATGTATCAAGATTATTATAATCTGGAAATAATAGATTTAAATTACATACTTCCTTTTAGTAGAGTAGTTGAGTCAGAGAGCTTTGGTTAATGCAAGCAAGATTTCCACAAGCAAGGTTGTGGATTTCCTGAAGAATTTTTAAATGCTTTATTTGGTAGATTTTTAAAAAATATTCTGATTTTTTAAAAATACTGTGTAATATTATGGGTAGTAACTTTACTTAATTTCTTTTCTTTTCTTTTTTTGAGGTGGAGTTTTGCTTTTATTGCCCAGGCTGGAGTGCAATGGTGTGACCTCGGTTCACTGCAACCTCTGCCTCCTGGGTTCAGGCAATTCTCCTGCCTCAGCCTCCTGAGCAGCTAGGATTACAGGCATGCGCCACCACACCCAGCTAATTTTGTATTTTTAGTAGAGATGGGGTTTCTCCATGTTGGCCAGGCAGGTCTGGAACTCCCGACCTCAGGTGATCTGCCCGCCTCGGCCTCCCAAAGTGCTGGCATTACAGGCGTAAGCCACTGCGCCCGGCTAACTTTGCTTAATTTCATACTCTAGAAGTATGAGGTTACTAAGGGTATGATTAGTCTGTAGAGTCCCAGGTATTGAGGGTCTTAGGATTTTCCCTATGAAATCCTGTGAAAAACCAACATAGGCATGTGGCACACCAATTTGCTCTACTTCTGTATCTGCATTTATTTTCATTCACCCTGTGCTCCTGTTCTTCCCCATCACCCACACACACAGAATAAAGTTATGAGCTGTGGTGCAGAGGATTGCAAACCTCTGTCCTAGTTGACTCATGGAGACTCATGATACCTACCCAGCATGAATAATAATACTGCTTGATTCGACTGTTAGAGCTGTTGCTTTTGCTGGACATTAGAAAAAGCTGGACCATTTTAGTAGCATCTTCCCTAAAGCTTAGGAAAGGTGAAAAGTGTATGAAAAGAGAATTTTATATCTCCATTTAAAAGTGAACAGGATTGCCTTCAGCGCCTTAGACATTGCTATTTATCTGGTATTCCCTAAATTTGAATGTAGAGTTTTAGATGTGAGCAAAGTCATTTATACACACATTAGTAGGTGGTGGTGGTAGGAAATGAGAAATTCTAGGTGAAGGTAGGAAAAGAAATGAAGGTAGTAGTAACATGGTTTGTTGAAAATTGAAATCAAAAGGACTACAGGATGAACACAGAGTTCTTCCAATGATCCTGTAACACCTCAGTCTGTGGAACCCCATCACCACATCTTACTCTCCCACTACTTGCCCTGTCCATGGGATTCAGTGGCAAAGTGGATTTCAACAGTGGCCGTACTGGCCTGGCATAGCTACTCCTTACATTAAAGTGTTAATTCTGTGTAAGTATCATACGTGGTTCCTTCTCTCTGAGAAGTTATTTGTGTTAAAAGCTCTTGCTGAGCCTAACTCTGGATTTAAGGGATTCTGTCTGGCCTGTGTTCCATTTTATTGGACATGTTAAAGAAAAGGTATTTATGTTCTCACACAAAATGGAATTTAGAGAGGTATATCTAGACTATTACCAGCAAAGTTAAGAGTTATCTGAGGCCGGGCACGGTGGCTCATGCCTGTAATCCCAGCACTTTCGGGGGCCGAGGTGAACGGATCGCCTGATGACAGGAGTTCGAGACCAGCCTGGCCAACATGGTGAAACCCCATCTCTACTTAAAATACAAAAAGTAACCGGGCATGGTGGTGCACACTTGTAATCCCAGCTACTCGGGAGACTGAGACAGAATCCCTTGAACCCGGGAGATGGAGGTTGCAGTGAGCCGAGACCACACCATTGCACTCCAGCCTGGGTGACAAGAGCGAAAAACTCTGTCTCAAAAAAAAAAAAAAAAGTTATCTGAATTCAAGTCAGATAAAATTTGAAAGGAACTTAATATTGCTAATTATATTTTCTCAAAAGAGTAAACACCATTTTTTGTGGGGGCGTTTTGATTTTTATAGGATTAGGAAATGGAATTAAATTTGGCTAGTCTTTCCATGAGGAGGATAGCCAGACTGCTGCTTTTTTGAATTCCATGATTATATCCCTGTCCAAAATGAGAAGCCTAATTCCCTTAATGCCTGGGACTCTTGGGTTAGGCACTTTCTCTTTCATGGTGCCAGACAGGCCAGGAAGATCAGTGCATTTCCCTGCCCCAGCACCCCAAGGAAGTGAGCTCAGTGTATGGTGGCCTAGGAGGGGTTGGGCTAGGGGCACTTCATCAGGGGGTGACTCAGCATAGAATGATAAGAATGTGCTAACCATGGATAAATATATGCCCTTGAAAGAAGATCTAAAGGCTTTACAGCTTTGAAATGGTTATTGTTACGCAAAGAGTCTTGCTTTAATTTTGTGTAGATGTTTATGTGTATAATGTATATTGTAGACAAAAGTCCAGATTATTTCCGAAGTAGTAAAAATTGATGAAACCTGTGACAATGTAAGCTTTATGGATTATGCTGGTGTTTTATAATGATCCAGAAATACCTTACAGGTTATGAGAAAGTTAATTACCTTCACAATCCTAGTGAGCAGAGGGTATTCAGAAGAAACCGTTATGGAAGAAAGATAGCAAGGACCTGCCCACAGTAGTTGTACTTTCACATTAAAATTGAACTGCAAGAATATTTTTTTCATAGAGAAAATTCAGACCGTTCTCAACATAGAGTGGCCATGGTGGTTTTACAATTGATGTGTGAGGCACCTTCACAGCCCACTTGCCTCCGGAGTGTTCATCTCTGTCCTCATCGTGTGGTTGCTTCCCTTGTAACTGAGCTCACCTTCCCCCTGCTGGGACATCAGTGGAAGAGCGAAAGTCCTGGAATGCCCCATTGGTGTTCAGAGTCCATTTTCATCCAGAAAGATACAGGTCTGCAGGATGGCTCGGCCTCTCGGTCTGACCTGGGAACCCAGTGATCCTATAGAGCAATATTTCTGTAAAAAGGTGCAACCTGAGCTTCAAAAACCAACTTTTAAAAAGAGCACAAGCTTTTGGACACCAGCGGTTGTCTGTGTGCCAGGATGAAATGGAAATATCCTATCTCTATTTAAAAGTGGACTGCATTGCTGTTATGACCTTGGACATGGCTACTTATGGGTCATTCCCGAATTTGAGTAAAGGAATTTAGATGTGGGCAATATAGTCATTTACATGCACAGTGCTAGTTTGGTTTGCCCTTTCCTCTACATTTGGATTTACTGAGGAAACTTTAACATTTATCTTGAGTTCTAACAATACATAGCTTACAAGATTGGGGCCTCTTGTTCTTCAGGGTCACTTCACAGGGTCAGGCAGTCTCAGTTTTTCCTCCCTGACTCACAGAGTATGGCTCCTTAAACCTCTGCCTTCCAGGGATATGAACATAGGTGGCAGATGGAGACCCTGTGGTCTGCAGCAAACTAACTTGGTGGAGGATGCGTTATGGGATACTTGCCTTTTGGTCTCACACTGGTTTCTTGGGCAGCATCACCAGTGCCCGCTTCCAAGAATGTTGACTTAAAAGAGGGCTGGGTGGGAATGATGAAGAAAACTAAGCAGCATTGTTGCAGATAGTGTTGGCTGCAATGGTTGCCTGCTAGGCCAATGAGTCACACACTTAGGTCACTCATGAAGATGTTTTAATGTAAACTTTTAAAAAGAAAAGACAAGTTTTCTTTAAAGACTTTTATGTTGATATTTCAAAAGAGAAGCATCAAAGTGACCATCTTGGGAAAAATAAGAACTTTGCAGGATGCCTTTATACTTATTTTGAGCTTTGGTTTTGTTTTTATTTTGAATTACTTGTTGGGGAGGAGGAATATATTGCAATGGCTTTGATACTTAGGGCCTGTAAGGGTATCCAAGCTGGCCCTGAGTCAGTGGGCAGGGGAATGAGGGCTCTGGGGACTCCTCAGTCTCCAGTTTTGCATGATGCCTCGGTGGCAGCAGCGTTGCACCCGCCCAGTATGCAGACTAAATGCATGAGCCCCTTGCTTGATGCCCCACATAAAGCCAGACCATGGGGAGGTTGCAACCAACTTTTATTGTTGCCTTGTAGTGTCTTGCTGGTTCTTTCTTTTCTCTTTAAACATAGGAGCCACTTTTTAGGAGACTGGACATTGTGAGCAAAGCATTTTAACTTGCCAATTTTCAACTAAGCTAAATTCTGCATTTGCTTAACTAACCTGAACCTGTGTCCACTCTCCTTTGAGTGCACCGTCTTACTGTGCACTCTGTTTTCCAACTTTCTAGATATGAAAAATGCTTGTTCTATAGTAGGGTAAGAGCTCACACACCCAAGGCAGCAAGATAACTGAATAGAGCAAGGCTTTTTTGCCACTTTGGCAAAGGCCAGTCCACTGCTGTAGAACTGGTATAAGCCTGAAGGGAAGTAGCTACGAGACTTTCCATTTTTCTTAATTCTCCCAATAGGCCGCTTCACGGAAGAGGCCTCCCTGTAATAATTTTCACCTAATGAATTAGCAGTGTGATTATTTCTGAAAGAAGACAAATTGGGCCGCAGAGTCTTCTTGTGATTTAAAATGAACAGCTCAAAGTTTCTTTTGGTCTTCATCAAAGGACATACTCTAGGGGGTATGTTGTGAAGACATTCAAAAACGTTAGCTGTTCTATCTTTCAATTTCAAGTTATTCCGGAGACTGCCTCCATGTGAGTTAATTACTTTGCTCTGGAACTAGCATTATTGTCATTATCATCACCATTCTCTCATCATCATCTGATTAATATTGTGGATTTTCCCCCTCTGCTTGCATCTTCTTTTGACGCACTCTGGAAGAAATGTCAAGAAGAGAAGGTTTGATCCTACTCAGCAAGGCCCCATCTGAATCAGCTGCGCTGGATGGACACCACCTTGCACTGTTGGATTCTGGGTATGACATACTCGCAGCAGTGTTGCCGGAACTATTAAGTTTGCAAACAAAACCTTTGGGTGGTAATGACTACGGAGCTAAAGTTGGGGTGACAAGGATGGGGTAAAAGAAAACTGTCTCTTTTGGAAATAATATCAAAGAACCCCTTTCACCACCTGTCAATAAAGGGGGAGGGGGCAAAAGACCATGCTATAAAAAGAACTGTTCCAGAATCTTTTTCCCTAACGGACGAAGGAACAACACACACACAAAAATTAAGTGCAATAAAGGAATCATTAAAAAACATAGTAAATGATTTTTTTTCCCTCAGCCTGCTGGCACTTAATATCTTCTAAATGATTTGGCATGATTTTTTTTTCTTTACTACCGATGACAAACTCCAGTGGCATGAAGATCTAATTTTCGAAAGGGTAAAAACTGCATGGCATATATACAACAAGCTAGCAAGCCAATTCTCAGCAAAACCTGCAACAGAATTCCTAAGGTGAAGATGACAGATGAACACACAGAAGCTGCCTGGGCCTCTTCACTTAAACATGTCCCCACACCCCATCCTCTCGGAGCCCCACTACTTACCCCCCACCTCCCACCCTCTATAATCCCCACTCCCCACTGGAGACCAGACCAGGGCAGAACTCCACGGACCTTGCTCTTGTTGATTCACTTTCCCCATTGTGTTTTCTCCTGGACTGAGCATCCTTTGGAAATGGGAGCTGGAATTTGAACAATGATGCTATTGTATAGTTCTTTTATAAATGTAAATATGGAAATAAGAGATTTTGACACATCATTTCCACTTGTCTGTATTGAGATATTTTCCTTGTAAAGGGTCTCTGTAAACTTGAGTTTATTTTTTGCTCCCCATCTTTTTTGTTTCTTGTCTCTCTTTCTCTGTCTCTGTCCTTCTCTCATAATATGTTATACAATGACTCTTGGGCTTGCTTAAAAAGACAGATGTAGCCACAGATGCAGGGAGTTTGGGCACAAAACAAGTGCAGTTTAAAGTTGGTGTGCATTAAACCAAAAATAAACAAAAGGCGGGGGACACAAACAACAAAATAACCCATATCAAAGACACAAAATTATGTAAGTGGAAATACATGTACTAAGTCTCAAAAATTTTTTGATGTCATTATAAACCTATGTATATAATGTAAGAAAGTAGACACCCTTTCAAATTAATCACAAAAGTGCCAAGCTCATGATTTTGGTTTTCGGTGTTGACAATTTTCTTTCCCTGTCTTTAATGTGAAAGGAGGATAAACTTAAAGCCTTAAATAAAAAAAAAATTTAAATGTTAAAAGCTTGGAAAAAATTAAACTTTCCATTTTATTTGTATTTGTTAGCGTCAATATTTGATCCATGCTTATTTTCCTGCCTCAAAATATATATGGTAGAACCCTATTGGAAAAGTGGTAATGGGAATAGAAGGAGCAGTTACCTTTGTATCCACGTTGTTAACATAGGCTTTTATGCTGTGCCATGCTTTCAAGAAACCTTGTTTGACCTCCAGCATTTTACTGATCAGTGTACCATTGCACTGGATTGTAATGGGATTCTACTATATACAAATCCACATTCTTCTTCTCCCTCTAGCCAGATTTGCAGATGTAATCTGGGCTTTCCAAGTCCCTCTGAGTTTCCTTCACTTTTACTGATTTTTTTCTTCTAAATATGGTCAAGATAGCTTCTGTCACATGTTAAATAAATAAGCTAAAGAAATTCGGTCCCAGCTTTGTTTTAATGTACAAACCTGTATGTGATCACTTCAGTGAGCATCCATCTATAGATGGGCTTTAGTAAAGACTGTCCCAAAGAGCCCCTACTTCTCTAATGCCCTTTTTTTTTTTTTTTTTTAAGGAAAAGGACATGCAGTTTTACTCGTCACTTCTTTATGACACCAAATCCATTGCTAGATTTAGCTCTTGGTCCCTTTTCAGCAAGATTCATGTTATCAGTCTTACAACTTTGATTTTGGAAAGTTGGAATGCACTGCTTAACACAGTGGATTTTTTCCCCCGAGGTGTCTATCATTGGGGAAGTACCACAGTCATAGAGCAGAAACTTTAATTTCTATTTTCTACAATAGACCATCACCAAACATCTTACTATGTTGTTGCTTTCTGAGTAATAGGTGCTACACAGGTAGGCGGGCTTTCTCTAGGACTAGCTGTACATTATATTGTAATAACAGGGCTATCTACAAGGCCTCTCAGCCTTACTCCTGGCTTCATAGGACACAGGTAGCATCCCTCTAGTTAGCGGCAATGGCTCTTTCAGCTCGGAGGAAGCTTGGAGGAAACTCAGATTACTTGGTATCTTTTCCTGTTGCTGCATTGCTTAGTGTTTCCTTGTTGCTGGTTCCTACTCTCTAGTAGATACTAAGCTGCTGCGAAGTACACCATACACATTTCACTGAGATTCCAGAGGCACCATGGTGACTTAACAGAAATAAAATCGTGGTGGTTACAAAACAATTTAAATCTCTATTGTTAACTTTTAAGCATTTCACAAACAACATTGTAAATGTGCGATGTTATGTTTTAAATCAGACCACAGTGGTCCCCAAATATTATGTACATATGGCAAATGTCAGTGTAACTTTTTGTTACACTGGCAATTTCATAGGTAATCGAACCTATGCTCCAATGTTAAATTATTTGTGTATATGTAAAATACACAAGCTTTAAGCTATGTGTGTATGAATATGAAAGATAATGCAACCATATCAATCGTAAAAATGGATTATAATTATTTTTGATGGTATTAGGTTATGTAGTTTCAAACTCTTTGCTGTATTTTCTTTTGCACATGCCATTCATTTGCTAATTTTTGTGGTGTGGAGATTCCTTTTTATTAATTTGAGCCCAAAGCACAAGTGTATCACTGTTTAATGTTACCCAACAAGAGTTAGTGTTAAGTGATGACCAAGTTCCCATTTCACCTGCTCTATTTTTGCTGCGTTAATTAATGACACCTGGATGAGGAGACATGCGCTAACTTCATTGCTCATCTGGGATAGTGCATGAGCCCATTAGAGCTACTCCTACTAGATAACTGAGCAGTACACATAAGTGCATGTTATGAAACATGAATCACATAGAGCTGTGGAGTTTTACCAAGTGGTGTGTGTGGTTTTTGTTTTTTACTATGCAACGATGGGAAATGCACAAACTTTTCAAAGACTAGTGTCTGAAGAACTTTACAAACAATACTTGAATCCTTTCTTTAAAGTTATCCCATCATGTTTTATAGTCATTGTTGCTTCCATTGTTAATTTCCATTTTTAAGTGCTTTGTAATTTTTTTAACTGCACTACCTGAAGTTTTGTTTGAAATTAATAAACTCATTCATATCTTGTTGGCTGCCTATGAATGGAGATTCAGTAGTCATTGTATGCATCTTTAAGTCAAATGTGTATTAAAAGTTTCATTAACATAGAATGTCGTAGCTTTATACTTTAATCAGTTCCTTTAAACCCCTTTTCTGTGTCGTCTTACATTGCTGATTAAATGGCTGTGTGCCTGATATCATCAGAGTTTTAGCATGGATCCAAAGGCTCACTGAAAATTTAAGCAGTCAGTGGCACAAAACAAAATCTCTGATTATTGATAAATATATGCCTGATTAGGATTCAGTTTCATTGGATTCATTGGACTCTTTTGCTTCTTATAAATCAGAAAAAAGCTACCTTAGGATCGATTATAGGTTTTTTTTTTTTTAGTGTCTCCCTTCTGGGTTTTAAGAATGGATAGCTAGTAATCACATCCACACTTTGAACCTGGTACCAAATGTATGATCAAGCAACAAAGAAAATAGAAGGAAATCTGGTTATATAAATTGTACTGTAGGCCGGGCGCGGTGGCTCAAGCCTGTAATCCTAGCACTTTGGGAGGCCGAGACGGGTGGATCACGAGGTCAGGAGATCGACACCATCCTGGCTAACACGGTGAAACTCCGTCTCTACTAAAAAATACAAAAAAAAACTAGCCGGGCGAGTTGGCGGGCGCCTGTAGTCCCAGTTACTCCGGAGGCTGAGGCAGGAGAATGGCCTAAACCCGAGAGGCGGAGCTTACAGTGAGCTGAGATCCGGCCACTGCACTCCAGCCTGGGCAACAGAGCGAGACTCCGTCTCAAAATAAATAAATAAATAAATTGTACTATAAAAAACATTCTAAGGAAGGCATTTCTTCACAGCTCCCATGGAATTGGTCACCAAATTATATCCCTTCTTCAAGAATGTCTTCCATATGTCTCCTCTCCATCCCATTGTCATGCCTTGATTTGGCCTTAACAGACACATATATCTCACATGTATCTACAGCACTGACACACAGTTGCTAATCTGACCACATCACTCCTTTGATTAAGCATTGCAGGGCTTTTCATTCCCTGTAAGTTAAGGCTCAAACTTAATAACACAACGTAAATTCCTGCCCACCTCTCATGATCTCAAACCTGTTTCTTTTTGTAGCCTCATTGACTCATCCTCTTGTAGTTGCCTTAAAGGCCCCCTGGAGGAACCTCTTGTACTCAAGGCCCAACAATCTTATTTAAATGTTACGTCCGTTACCCATAATTCTTTTGTTTCCATGTCATTTCATGTAATAAATATAGAAACACTTTAAAATAGCATGAATATTATACTTAAAATTAGAAAGCTTATTAGAGTATTTGAGTGTTGTTTATGTTTGACTTTAAATGATTTGTTTTTGTGTGTGTTTTCCTTTAAGTCATTCTGTTTTTGAGGATGACGTTGAAATGAGTTCTACTCCATGCTTCCTTGGTAACTGGTTGAGAAAGGTGACCCAGAAACTCCCTAGATAATAGAGCAGCAAACCTAGAGTTAAAATTTGATGTGAATAAATAGATAATCCATATGCTTATGCTGGAATTCCCAAGTAACTTTTAAAATTTAAAATAAGTGCCCTTTAGTTTAATGTGCAAAGGTTAGGGAGTTCCACTCACTAATTTATTCATTCAACATATTTATTATGTCTCTATGCTATGCCAGGAACTCCTAGGAACTGAAGGAACAAAAGAAAATTCTTGGCTTAAAGTTGCTCACAATTTAGCAGGAAGAGACATGTTTAAAAAATTTTTTTCTAGACCCAAGGTGATGAGTAAACTAAGCTACTCTTGTGCTGGGAGTAAAAAGAAGAGCAGTGATGGGTAGGTGGGCGAGGGATGCAGAAGCCTTTCTAAAAGAAGTGAGTTTGGAACTATATTGAAACGTGACAAGAATTCACCAGTCTAATAAAATGGGAAACATACTCAAGGTACAGAAAGCAACAAGTGCAAGACCCAGGAGGAGGCGCCCAGACCCTTGGGTAAGTAGAGCTAAACGTCCCATCCGTTCAGCCTCAGTTTCCTCCCACCTCAGTTCTCTCCTTTCTTTCCTTCCTATCTTTCTACAAACTCTTGATCTGTAAGAATCCTACAGTAGTCAGGCTCTAAGGACACATGATGAGCTCAATCTTGTGAGCCAGATGCAACATGCAATACTATGTGGCAAGTGCCGTAATAAACACAAGTATAAGGTGCTTCAGAAGAAGAGAAGAGCAAGGCTTTGTCCCTGATCTTGGGGTCAAGTAGAGTTTCACAGAAGAGGTGGCAGTTGAGCAAGAGGCTGTGCCTGTGCACTTGGGCCTAGTACTGTGATCCCTTATTGTGAGTGAGATTTAACCAGGGCTTGCTCATTTTGGTGGTGGGGCTAGGGGAGTCCATTCATAAATGCCTTGCAAGCACAACAATGCGTAATGCTCAGAATTGTCTTCACCAGATCTCTGAGTGTCTTTTGTTTGTGTGAAGATTATGATCTCTGTTAAAACCTTACATTTTTAGACAGTTTTCCACTGATGTGCTCATGATGGATCAGTCTTAAGTGCTTGAGGCTGTCAGTAATGACAAAGAGGGCTTCTTGACCTGGCCTGTGAGCCTCTAATATTTTCTTAGCATGAAAATTCCTAGCTAATCTCAGTCTGGAGTTACGGGATGGGTAAGAAGAACAATAAAAGGTTTTAAAGCATCATTTAGTGTATCCTTCCACTAATTAGGGGTCAACATTTTCTAAGTGTAGTTGAGCCTCTGGTGAACCAAAATTAACATTTGCCTATCTGCTAAGCTTTGGAGAGAAGGTTATCATTCCTCAAACTTTTCAGAAGCCCATCCACAGGTCTGGCTCCTTGACTAGAACAAGTTTTTGGCCATGTATGTGACTTCTGGAGAGAAATGAAATGCCTTGATTCTTCTTCACGTGAAAACAGATTTCCTGCTGATGCTCCTTTGGCAGTTGATTGCTTGTGCACACACGTATCCTGGTGTGATTGTAAGGACTGTACTTGTGGCCCTATGGAGTCCATCCTTAGGAGAACATTTGTCTGACTATGATGATCATTGAAAGCCAAATTCGCCCAGTAAGTCAATTGGTCCTACAAAAACAAGGCAAAACAAAACAAAATCTGAATGATCAAGAGTATATGAAGAGTTCTTCAGATCTCTTTGGAGCTTTAAATAGCTTCCAGCCTTCAGGAGGTAAATGAGGTTGCAGCAGAGGTTCTTGCTTCTTTAGGCCCAGAACTTAGAGTAAGGACAGAAAAAGGTAACTTGGATTATAAATGACATCAGGGAGGCCTCTTTTCCAGCAACAGACACAACCTTGTAGAGCCATTGTAACTCCTGTAGAGATAGCAAATGGATTGCATGCAGTAGCTTTAAACTGCTTTTCCTATATAGGTGAAGTGGCTACAAACCAAAGGTCATAAATGCTAAAGTCTACAGGAGCCAGTCAGTTACTAAAATGAGCCGAACAGGGCAATGGAGGAGATGAGAGGGCTGAGGGAGGCTGAGCTGAGTTGGAGACCATACAACTTGTCCTGAAGGGAGCAGTCTCTATTCAGCTCTAGAAAATTGTCACTATGAGGAAAAGTGGGCCAGTCATTGCTCATTCCATTTATTTTTCTAGAGAAGCCAGAAATCCAGGCTTTTATATAGAATTTCCTTTCTAAAAAATGGTAAAACTCATTTATATTTTTTAAACACTGTAGATCAAGATGGTGAAAACAGAAGCTGTCTTCACATAGGATTGGGTCTACTGGCACCTAGTGGGGTAGCTTCTACATAAGATAATAGGACATTTTTATGTCTGCCCTCTGATAGCTCCAATGAGTATGCAGACATGGCCTTGCTTCCAGTCAGGGTTACAGGGTGCCCTGTGAAGGCTTGGGCAGACGTTCTCATGAATTGCCACTTACAGTGTTGACTTAACTATTGTTTTGTGTGGATAGGAAGCAGTCACTGAAAGCCACCAGTATCAAAGAGAGCGTGCCTAAACATACTTTCTTATGGTGGTGCTTTGTGTAATAGCTAAGCTTACTCAGATATGCTAATTTATGGGAGATGAACTAAACCTACATTGGCAAATTGAGGCTCATTCCTCAATGCTCATTGAGGCTTTGTCTCAATGTTCACTAAGGCAGTGTAGTGGCTGCCTGGATCCTGAGCCAGTGATTAGAGAAAATGCTGTGGTTGATTTTGGTTGTCTGCTACCTGGCAACCGGAAGTACCTGACTAGGTCCGCATAAATCTTAAAATGGTGTTCCTTTCTGTCTTTGATTCTCAAGGATAATTGCAGATAGGGATGAATCAGTAGAGCTAACTAATCCAGAGGCCCCACATAGTATACTGGATTCAGGGAAATAAAGGATTCTTGAACAAAGAAATACAGAAGCTGAAAAATCCAGCAGGAAGGAACAACTGTTTTTTTTTTTTTAATTATTGTTGTTTTCTGATAATTATGAAATCCTACATGTTTATTGGAGCAAATTTGAAAAACCAAAAAATTTAAAGAAGAAAATTGAAATCATTATCATCACCACTTTATAATCTCCATTAATAGTATGTTAATTTCTTGAACTCATCATTTTCTTGGTTTTTCCCATGAACACAAAAGCAACCTACAAAGTAGGCAGCCAGTGGTTCTTGCAGGATTTGTGTTGACTCCCTTGCTCGTGTGTGTGTGTGTGCGCGTGTGCACATGTGCACACGCGTGCCATGTGCCATGTTCTGCTGGCTTCAAAAAAGGATGGGACAGTATCTTCAGGGCAAAGACATACTTTCTAGCCTCTTGGTTTTTGGCTTAATCTGTTTATACTACTAGGAAGGCTGCTCTTGCCCACCACGGCCCAGTCAAATTCTTATGCATCCCCAAGTGTCACTTCAAATATGTACTACCTCCTTCATGAAGTCTTTCCTGATCTTTTTAAAGCTTTCTAGAGAGCTTTAAAAAGCTCTCTACAGAGAACATGGGAGCTCCAGTTAGTGGTAGAGCTGGGATGAAATCCCAGGTATTTTAGGCTCCAGAGCCCATCCTCTAATTACATCAGTTTATTGCCCTTCTTTTATTCCCATTTTATTGATTGATTGATTGATTGATTGATTGAGACAGGGTCTCACTCTGGCACCCAGGCTTCAGTGCAGTGGCTTGATCATAACTAACTGCAGTCTCAAATTCCTGGGCTCAAGGGATCCTGCCACCTCAGCTTCCCAAGTAGCTGGGACTACAGAGCACACCACTGTGTTATAGCCAATTATAGTTGAAAAAACTCACAATTGGAGAGGTTTAGCACCTTTTTTGAAATCACCATTCTGGTAAGTGCCAGGGTCATAATCATGCCACCGGCAGTCTGAATTCGAATCCTTTTCTGGACCCAAGAGAACATGGAAAATAGCACTTATGACACCAAAACATGCACAGTAGGGGAGGAGCAGTAGATCCTCAGAGAGAATCTCTTGCTGCCTACTTTTATGAGCTGATTCTGCTGGAACCATTATTTATTGTCACCACCAGGAGATCTGTTTTGGAAAACCTTAACTCTCTAAATGTAAATTCTGGCCTTTTGTTAGAACAAGAGAGAGTGGGTGTGTGTGCACAAGACCCAAGGAAGGCTGAAAATTTATTTGTAGGCCACTCCACTTGAGAGGGAATATGTTAAGCAGCTTGAAATGTCTCTAGGGATCATTGCAAGAAGAAATGGGATTTTTCTGTTACCTCTGATGAGTGAAAAAGTTTTCTGTTACAAAACCGATGAGTGAAAAGTCACAGGAATGCCACTTTCAATCTCATATTAAAAAGAACTTCATGCAGTCAACAAGTAGTAAAGATACTTACCAAGTAAAAGACTTTGCTGCACCTGGTGGGTCAGAAAATATTATACCCAGATGTCCTACCAGACATTACAGCTTGGTAAAAGGGCTAAGGAACAGAGGAAGAATTTCATTTATGATGAAAGTGTCACTCTTGGTAAGGAAAATACAAATAAATAATTATGAAAAGTCAACAGAGAAACCACCTCAATATTCCCACTCTAGGGGTGCAGGGAGGAGAGCAAAGAAATTCTATGGAGGAGGTAACATTTGAACAATTGGTATACTACAGGTATAAGGAAATGGAGAGAAAAATGTTGCAACTTGAGCTAGGTAGGATACGTAAGTTCAGCTGATGTAACGATGACCAAAATAACCAGAGGTTTAAAGAAGAGTGAAGATTTCCTCTCCAGGATGAGCAGTCCAGAGCTGGTAGGGAGGCCCCACACACCTGCTGGCTTCTTGCTGTGCAATCCTTTGCACCAGCCTTCACCTCATGGAACGAATGAGCTGTTCCAGCTCCCCTCACCCTGTCTACCTTCCAGGAATCAGGAGGGAAAGGAGAAGACACAGGAGGCCTACCAGTTCCTCTGGATACCAATCTGGCAGTTGAGAATATCACTTTTTATCACATGGATTGCTTAGAACTTAGTAACATAAGCACATCTAGTGCAGAGAGGCTAGAAAATGTAATGGGGAGGAAGGGGTATTCCTAAAGAAAAAATGTTTGGAAAGGGGCATTGAGAGACAGCTAGCAGCCTGCCACTGAGCTTAAAGAAAAGTGCCAATGTGAGATTGTGAGAGTGGAAGGGGGTAAATGGATAGGTGCCATGATGGGCTTATTTCTCAGGCCCACTTTTGAGGACTGAAGGAGTTTTATGGTGTTTATTTCTCTATCCATTGGGAGTGTCAGGGAAAGGTGGGCATCTGCAGTTGGCCCTTTTGGGGAATCTGTTGAAGAAAACTGCCTTCCTCAAAGTAGACTGCACCCAGTGACTATCAACGTGGGGGTCTCAAGGCCAAGCCCTCTTACCCCAACTCGGGACATCTGTGAAAAGACATCCCAGCTCCAAAAGCTCTTCCTTTGCCAACAAATTTCCTGCATGGAAATTAATCTCCCTCCACCCAATCCTGCCTCCTTCTTTCTTTTCCACAGCTGTAGAAAAGCACTCCCAATCAACACTGCCTGCTAATCTCTGCCCCAGAGACTGCTTCCTGGGAAACTCCATCTGGAACAATCACCAGTTTGTTTTTAATCACCAAATAGTGTATAAAGGGGGAAGGAAGGAAGTGAGGAGTGAGCTACTGTACCTTTGAGTAAGGTTGTAGAGATCCTGAACAGTAGTGTGGACTTGGTTCTGCAGGCAATTGTGAGCAGGTTTCTGAGGATCAGAGTAATGGAAGCTATCTAGTCACATGTAAGATGGACTGTGGGTAAGAGAGGCAAGAGGTGCACAAAACAGTTAGGATGCCAAGGCCATACCACAGGTCCGAGATAATGAACAACTGACACAGGGCTCTGGCAATGCGAAATGAAGAAGGGAAAGATCATATGAGTAGAATCGACAGAACTGTGCATTGATTTTGGGAAGCAAGAGGCAGGGAAGAGTAAAAGATAAAGGCCAGGTTTGATATCTAGTGATTGGGCTGATGGTGACTTTATGGAAGAGATCCTGATCTAGGGAGCAGAGATATATTCCATTTTGATCTGTTGGAGTTGAAGGGCTAAAGGGAATCTAGGTGACGATGTCCAGCAGGCTATTGAAAGGAGAATATGGAACTCATCAGAGGGGCTAGCACAGAAATATTTACTTGAGAACCACGTATAGATTCAAAGTTTAAGTCATAATTTAAGCCATAATAATTTATGCCATAAAATAATTTAAACCAGAAAAACTTGAGGCAATTTCCAGGGGAAGTAGCATAGAAAGGGAAAGCAAGGGAGAGGTGAAGAGAGGGGACTGAAGAGACTGAGAAAAAATATAGAATAAATGACCTGAGAGACCATTATTTCTGTGAGATGGGCACTGTGTGCTAAAAGATAATTGACAGCAGAACTGAATTTTGCTGGTTCCAAGAACAGAATTGATGAAGAAAGGATGAATCAGCTCTTTTCATTGTAGCCATGATTCCAGTGGATGGGGAATCCGTAATGGACAACATACGACCCAACTACCAAAGACCTGGGAACGTTAATAGGATACCTAAAACACTTCCGAGGGAAACTAGGATGTCCACACTTAAAGAAGTGTTTGATAATATCTCTGTGTTAGAAAAGAATGATTTTTAAAAAGAAACATTTACTTTCATTACTACAACCACAATTGTACTTTCTTTAGCCTGAAGCTGAAATTGCAAGATTTTTGGTCTTCCAGGAACAAGAGATGAGAATTACACTCCTGTACTTATTAGAAACCAATTTTGATTTATCTGCAGAGTAGTTGTTTATCAATAACTTCCTAATCGCTTTCCACAGAAAAATCTTATTCCTGGGCCACTATGACAAAAGAGCAGAAGGTCATCACAGGTAGAACACAAAGAAAGTTGTGATTGTTCTCAAGTCTCCAAATTATATGCTCAGTGTCATACAAAAAAGAGGTGAGACACTTAAGACATTTCATCAGGCATTTAGTATTTTGAGAAGTGTGAGCTGAGCATATGAAATGAAAGGAGGCAATCCAAGCAGGAAGGAATGGGTGCAGCTAGCCAACATGGCTCTAGATGTTATTCATCAAGTTCTCAGAAAGTTGTATAACCTCTCCTTTCTTGGCAACCTCTCCTTTCTTGGAGACACATTTAATTTGTTGTGATTACAAATAAATAAATATTTCTTTCTTTATTAAAGTTAAAAAATATGAGGCCTTGTATTCACATATTTATATAAGACCAAATACTCAGATGAAAGGAGGAAAAATGTGGTCAATTCAGTCAATTTTTGCTTTGTTCTCAGCATATGTACCGAGTGGGTAGCTGCCGATATGGAATAAAAAGCTTTTTGCTTTTTCAGATGAATGAATTACAGATGAACATCTTTGAAGGAAGTCCTTTGACTACATGTATGCAATTTCAAGTTATGCAGAAAGGCAAGCAATTGATATATCCACAAGTCACATATCACTTATATTAGTGGACAATTATGAATATTTTGTAACATAGGGCATGTCTCTGGCTGACTCATGTGCAATATTTTGATAGTTAGCTAAGTAGCTTTGCAATTCGTTTGGTTACCAAGTCTTGCATGTATTTACTTTTATTATAGTGCAAGATAAAGATAAATTTTGAATTGCTTGTACAAAAAGTGGTCAATATCTGAAAGAGAACTCCTTACAAAAAATGTGAGCGGCAGCTAAAAATAATGGTGAAATCTTGCTTTTGAAAACAAGTGATGTTTTCCACCATAGAAAAATGAAGTCCTGAAAGCATCCCGAAAGAATAATCCCATCCCTTCATAATACTCTTCCTGCCTCCAGATACGGGGGCCTGCGAATGCTTCCATGCCTACTATTCAATGTGAGAAAGGTTGTTCTATAGAATGTGTGATGGGGCTGACCCTTGTCTTGGGAACAATTTTAGAGAAAGGGAGAAGTGTGGTATCTGGAAAGCTGCCGGGGACTGTGGGTCTCTACACAGTGTGCTTAAACTACAGTGATTTAGAAAGCGGGGGGGAGGCGTCACACCTCAGTCAGTAAATATGACTTCTCAAAAGTGACCAGAGAAAGGGGGCTTGGATCTATTAACAGATGAGCATGGCTTTAACTCTGTTTGCTGTTTTAATTTCCTCCCCATTCTAGACTTTTACATCTGAAATATTTATAATTGGAAAAAGTAAGCGTTCAACAGTCTTCACAACCAGCACCAACAAGCCATCACAAACACTGCTGGGTGTTTATGAAATGCCTAAAGCAAATGCTTCTAGTGTGGGTTATTGTGTGGTATCCTTCTGGTCCTGAAAGGGATTGATGCAATGATTGTGTAATAGATCCCCTGAACAGTTCCATCACTTGTGCTTGTTACCCAGTAAGGGAGAGGTGTTGACTAAAAAGTCAAGAAGCTTGTTCCAAAATACTTTTTTCTACTGGGGAAGATAAGCTATGCTGTATATCAAGGGCAGATGTTGTGTTTGAGAGCAGAGGTAGTGAGTTTTCTCAGAGTAACTCTAGATCAGGTCTATGAATTGAAAAAAATTACAAACTCATATATCAGCAGAAGATATATAGGAAATTGTAAACTTCTCACTAAAACTTAATCAGCACCTTGGTTGATGTCACAACTCTGTTAGAGTCTAGAAGTTTCTGCATGATTATTATTATTATTATTTGAGACAGAGTCTCGCTCTGTTGCCCAGGCTGGAATGCAGTGGCTCGATCTCAGCTCACTGCAGCCTCTGCCTCCCAGGTTCAAACGGTTCTCCTGCCTCAGCCTCCTGAGTAGCTGGGATTATGGTGTCCACCAACATGCATGGCTAAGTTTTGTATTCTTTTGGGGTTTCACCATGTTGGCCAGGCTGGTCTCGAACCCTTGACCTCAAGTGATCCACCCACCTTATTCTCCCAAAATGCTGGGATTACAGGTATGAGCCATCGTGCCTGGCTCTGCATGATTATTAAATCAGAGTGACATATGGATGGCTACCTCAAGATGTGCATTAGGTAAGAAACTTAGTCTCGATATAGGATACACAGATAGGATGCAGATTATTTGTATGAATATTTGAATATATAACATATCTTTGAACATGTAACTTGCCTTTAAAAATCTGTGCTTATGTATATTCACATACATTTAAATTATCTTAGGGTATAACCCTCAGACATGCAAGAAGCATGGCCCTGTTGAAAGAAATGGACTCTTCTTCAGTAGCTGCTAGCTATTGCAGGAGAGTAGGGGGCACCAGTCATCCTGAAGGTTTTCAAGAAAGGGGAGGGTACTAAACAGGAGCCTGATTGCAGAGTGGCTGAATGGTGAAGAGGTTTAAGTTCTCCACATACACATTGGTTAGGTTTCAGTGGTTTCAGATGTGCATGCCTAATGACACTTCAATTTGGATAATACAAAATTCAATTTGGATGATCCATTTTATAAACAGAAGGAGTTGTGATTTTGTTCAAACAAGCATTGATGCAATTTCAAAGCCAGCATGGATTGAAGATCTTCAAAAGTTAGGAGGACTGAAGTTGTTTCTGCTCTTAACGCAATGTTTTTCTCCTTGATCTCTATCATAATACATGCTTGTATTGTCTTTGTTTTACTTGTGCTGTTTAAAATTATCTTGTTGATCTATTTGTTCACTTAAATATTGTTAGTCTTCTCCAGGAGAAATGGAAGTTCCTGGAGAGCAAAGACTTTGCTAACTTTATCCATTGATATATTCCTTTACGTCCATGACAGACGGCGTGTGTGTGTGCATGCACACATGTAATATTAAACAAGTGAATTGCTTTTGCTTGTGCATGTCTGTCATTATATTTCAGTGCCTTGTACTCTGTCTGCTCTTGTCTGCTGTGTTCTCCATTAGCTTGTGGATTCTTCAGTGGTTTAAAACATATCTTGATGATCTTTGATGGCACCCAGTAGAGAATGTGCTTTGAAATAGCAAGTATTTAGTCATCTCAACAATCTTCTCTTTGCTCGGAAAGATGCTATGGATGACCCCTCACATCTCACTGTCCTGACCTCACTTCGGTGAAGGAGCAGGGGTGAGACTGGTGGTCACAGAAAATAGACAGTGACTGTTGTCTTCCCTGTTGGCATCCCAACTAGAGTTCAGGACAGTGTGTGATATATTTCCAGTTTCCCTCCTTGTTTTATTAACATGAGTTAAATGACTAGGCTCTTTAATAGAAGACATCCTAAATAGCCAAGAGAATTCTACCATTTTTGATGAATTAATGTTTGCACCATCCGTTTTACATGAGGAATGAAGAACATTAGCTGAGAATAAAGATGTTCCATGGGCAATATGGACTTCTATTTTTTTTACTTGAAATATAGGTGCACAGAATGGATTTAATCATTATCCCTATCATTGATATACCCTATATTTTGATATACCCTATCATGATTCCATTGGCCTTTCATATGCATATATGTGTTTATATACTTTCGTATTTATTTAAAATCATACATATCCATGAGGCTACCACTCAACATAATAATTAGAACATTGACAGTAACTAATATTGCCTATGTTAAACTCCTCTATCATGTTCTTGGCCTCCTCTCCCCTAATGTAATTAGTACCTTGATTCTGGTAACCATAAACATACTTTTTAAACATAATTTTTATTATTCTAAATAAATATGTTATTAAGTTTTAGTTGTCTTGACTTTATAAAAAGGGTATTGACATTCCATATATAGTCTTTGGGGACTTACGTTTTCCTTCTCAATATTATATTTCTATAATCCATCCGTGGTATTCCAACTAGCTGTACTTCATTCATTTTAACTGCTGTGAAATAGTCTATTGTGTAAATATACCACAGTTTATTTATTCATTTCCTACTCTTGGAGCATTTGAGTTCTTCCCTGTATTTTCCATATGAATAGTGTCTCTGCGAATGTTCTTGTGCATATTTCTTAGTGTACAAGTGTAAGAATTTCTCTCTCATTTATATCAAGGAGTGTAATAGATTCTCAGGAGATACATCAATGTTTAACTCTTTTCTACAGTGATCTTACCACTCTAGTTCTTAATTTTAATAATTTGCTAAACACTAGGATTTCTAGGCATTTATTGAATTAATAGATTAGTGTCACAAATCATGGAATAATAAATTGATAAAGCAAGAAAAAATTCTGAGATTACCTAATTGGACCCACTCAATTTATAGAGGAGAACAATGATGCATAGGATAGATGAAATGATCTGCTTAAAGTCCTAAAAATGATGGACTTTCACATGCAGTCCCAAATAGTTTATGCAACCATCATTGCATTCTTACCAGCATCTTCTATTTCTCAAATAAATAATGTTTGATGAGTAATAATAAACTTTCATTTTTAAGAGAATAAGTCAAGCCCTAAGAAAATAAAAAAATAAGCAGAAAAGAAATTATTCTAATATAGGGTTAAGCTTGAATTTATTCAATGCATGGTTTCCCATCAGCTCACATTACCTTACATTAAACTTGCTATCTCCAAAGAAAGCCATTCTCAGCTCCTCGGACAAAGTACTTTACTTTCTCCCACTGAAGGTCTTTTTCCCTAAACTTGTTTGCATCTCTTAATTACCATGTGATTTAGATATAGTTCATGAATTTCAAGCCCGTGTCCACTGTTGAGGGTTATGAAATGCGTTTAGTTTCTTTCTTAAAAGGGGGTAGATGTGGCTGGGCTGGAGCAATCCTTCCACTTGCTTCCCGCCTGACGTATAGATTTTATGTCTGGAGCTGTGGCAACCAACCTATGGGTTTAAGAAAGGTCAAGAAAATTATAGAAATGTAGGGCTAACATCCTTGGACCCCTGAACTAACATCAGCAGCCACATGTAGTCAGTTTTTCTGTTACTTACAGCTTAATGCATTCCTAGCTGATGCACCATGTTACAAAAATGATCTCAAACTAGATTTAAAATATTTCTAGTTTTCTAATGACATAAATTTAAAATCTTATCATTGGATATGAATTTTCTTTCTTCAGAGAAAAAAGGTTTTATACTTTTTTTATACCTGCCATCTACTTTTCAGATGATAGTCTTTCAATCAGAAACTTCATTTTAGAAAATGTGTTCCTAATCACATCAAAGCAGCATCCTCATTCAGCGAAGGTGTAATTAACATTTTGGGCACTGGATGAAGAAAACAACCTCGATTAATTGACTGACGTTTTTACTTCACTGTCCAGACATGTGAAAGAAAATTCACCAAAGTTCATTAATGACACTCACATCTCCAGCCTCAGATTCAAAAAGGGGCAATTCTCATATGTAAATTCAACCAACATTGAATAGGACATTATTATACATGTTTTGGGCTCTGAGACTGAGAATGGTTAAACATGGCTCCCACTCTGAAGGAGTTCATAGTCTAGTTTAAGTAGCAGTGGGAAGGTGAGGAGAGACAGATAGGCGTGTATAGCAATTAGAATACACTAAGCAAATAATGCAAGTATGAACAAAATTGTATAGTAACATAGTGCACAGCAGAACCAACTCCCTTAGACATACATGAATCAAGGAAATCTCCTCATCCCGGAAGCCCTGCTCAAACTGTAAGAGGTTTTATGCATTCAACATATAGGTCTACATCCTCATTTTTCACAGACATTTTCAGTTTGGCAAAAGTCCATGACTGCCATTGGACTCCAGGCTTTGTGAATCCTGCTTCCTATATGTTAAAGTAGAAATTTTATGGTTTGTTTTGGTTTGGTTTTTGTTTTTTTTTTTTTTTTTTTTTTTTTTTCCCTACTCCATCATAATTGAAGCCTTAGGAAAAGGAAACTTACAATTCTAAAATCGTAGACCTTTGTCATTGTTGCCTTGGTATATAAACCAAATTGAAAATGAATTAATTATATTGTAGTCTTTTTTGGAAATCAGTAGGACAAAAAACAGGACAATTCTGAAAGTCGATGTCTGTAATAGTCACTCTTGAACTGCTGGGATAATTGCAAAAGGAAAAACCCAACTCTTGCAAAGCCAAAGGAATCCCTATGGGTTTTGAAACCTGCTTGAAAGAATGGTCAAAGAATGCAAGTATCTTGATAAGCACCCTGGGGGGAAAAAAAACACTACTACATCTATTATTACAACTACAGTGTCTTCAGTTGGACAAGCAGAAAAAACATGAATGAACTATTCCTGTATCCCCAAGTAACTTTCCTTTTTCACACATTTTGTAGTCAATGTCCGATATCATCTGACTACTTCACTGCAACTTGTCCGTATAAATTTGATGACACTTTAAGAATGACTCATCCACCTACCCCAATGAGCATTCCAGGAAATTGTCCTTGTTTATTGCCATTTCCAAATGATGGAAAAGCACAAAAGAATGGAGAAAAATAATTATTTTTGCTATCTGATCCTAAATGTTAAAGAAGCACCCAATTCTTAAAGGTTGTCCCCATCATTTGCAAATTAATGCACCGCTGAAGATGCAAACTATCTATATAACTGCTCTCGAATTTCATTAAAACTAATCAGAAGTCCTTTTTAATGTCTTTGAGAATTGCTTCAAGTGGCAAAAATCAGAAAATCTACCCATGGGGCACCTTCAGCTAATTGCAATTTACTTTTCAACTAGTCATCCTAAGCCCTAGGCTGCAACGGCACAAAGCTGAAGCAACTCTTTGGGTGACAAATGCCAGTCAAACCAGTTATTTAGCATCATGTAATTTTAAAATGACCATTGGTTTTCTGAATATTTTTTAACAAGTCAGGATGATGTTGTGATGAACTGAGTTCAGATGAAAATTGTTAAAATTATTTTCTCTGCAGTTGAGAAAATTGAGAAAATTGTTAAAATTTAACAATTTAAATTAAAATTGAGAAATTGAGAAAATTTCTCTGCAGTTGAGAAAATTGTTAAAATTATTTTCTCTGCTCCTTCCTAGTTGATATTGGAGGGCAAGTAGAGGAATAAGGATAGACTATATGCTAAAATTAATAGAGAGTGACAGACAATGCACATTACTTAGGACAGATAAATGACAGTGAATCAAGCTAAGTTTTAGAAAAGGAACCATCACTCTTAATCAACTAAGTGACCCAGTGAAAATCCCTTAATGGGAAACAGGAAGGAAAAAAAAATGGTATTTTCTTTGACGTCACCTGAGACCATGTATATGAAAATAATGTTATGTAAAATGTAGGTGCCATCCAAATGTTAGCCTTTGCCAGAGAGTCTAATCTGTGAAAATGAAACCACAAAGATAAGACATCAAACTAAGCATCCTTATGTGTTCAACAGAATATAGAGTGTTTCAATTAAATGACTTGGTGGTGGCTTTCTTTTTATCTAAATGCAGGAATTGGAATGCCATGTTCCTCTCGCAATTATCAAGTTGAGAGTGGGGATCCGGATTAAAAAATGGCTGGACGTGGTGTCTCAGGCCTGTAATCTCAGCACTTTGGGAGGCCAAGGC
>NW_012104654.1:591486-602213 GCF_000951045.1 Mandrillus leucophaeus
AAATTAAAATATCAATAAATTTTTTTTCACTGCCACTCCAGACTCAACTAGCATGTAAGCTACATGCGTCCAAGGACTTTGTTTTGTTCCTTCTGTATACACAGCATGTAAAATAGTGCCTAACACATTGGCACTTGAAAATAAAGTAAGCACTGCATATTTATATATTAATGTTTTCAACAATAATGTAACTATTGACATGTCCCAAAGCAGGGGACACATCTTTACCTCTGTTCTGTCCAACCTTCCCTCTCTACAGTCCTTTCTTTGACTTCGCTCCCTAGAAGCATGAACTGCGGTGAGCACTTTCTCCCTGCCTTTGCTTGTACTGTCTTCTACCCCTGAAATTGCACCCCCAACCCTTTGGCCTTAGGATACCGGTACAATTCCTTTTTCCAGACGTTCATGAGTCACTTCCAAATGCTTTCTCTGTCAATCTGATGATTACGTGTCTTGGGGTTGATCTTGTCATGGAATGTCTTACTGGGGTTGTCTGGATTTCCTGAATTTAAATGTTGCCCTGTCTCGTTAGGTTGGTGAACTTCTCCTAGATGATGTCCTGAAGTATGTTTTCTCCAAAGGCATAAGCTCCTTGAAATTCAGGAAGCAAGTCCAAGACTTCACCCTGGTCTTATTCCACAGCCCTATAGGGTGAATAGAAGCAGGCATTAGATACCCAGCTCACACGTGGAGAAACTGAAGTACACTCCATCATTTCCGAGCAGGAGCAATAGCTCAGAGCCCCCCAGAACTCCTCTTCAGACCTCCTATTTAATAGTGCCTTGGGGAGGGGGCTGCTTCTCTGTGGCTTCAGCAAATCTTACTATAAAGCCTTGTGCCCCTCCGAAGGTAACCATGGATACTATTGAGCTGGCACAAAAGCCTTCAGTTAATGGAGACTACAAGTGGTTTTCAGGGGCTGAAGGAATTTTCAGGGGAAGGCCAAAACCTGGAAACACTTGCAAAGGGAAGACTTTTGCCTCAGGCCCCTTGACTGGGTGTGTTTCAGTTAAGGTGGGCACTTATGTTCAGAGGAGCACTGGAGCAGTGACAGGGCTCTAATCTGGGACTAGGATAGTAACTAGCTGTGAGGTGAGAATC
This sequence comes from Mandrillus leucophaeus, assembly GCF_000951045.1. Taxonomy (NCBI): domain Eukaryota; kingdom Metazoa; phylum Chordata; class Mammalia; order Primates; family Cercopithecidae; genus Mandrillus; species Mandrillus leucophaeus. Next base: position 592,588 of record NW_012104654.1, read on the forward strand.
AAAGGGAATCCCAGGCGCTTTTTTTCTTGGGAATCAGGGACCCTGCTGTGAAATCTGGAGCGGGGTTGTTGGGGGGTTGAGGGGCTGACCAAAGCGATGCCAGCAGCAACCCAGTCTCCTGAGTGACCCAGGCCAGGGTCTGCAAACAACCAGGTGTCCTGGCCCCAGTCAGGGGGAGCTTCCAGCAGCGCCAAGTCCCTATCCTCATCTCTGCCCTCGGGGGTGTTTTTCTCCTTTCAGCCCAGGGCTACAGGCAGGCAGGAGAAATTCACGCCCGGAATATATGGAGAAGGCGCCTTATTTCCTCTGAGCCCTTGCTGAGTGTCGAGAGGGTGCTCACGTCGCTCCTCCGACCCCAAGAGTCCACAGTGTTCCCTCACACCCCTTTATTTTGAGACGAGGCCCATGCGGTGAGCGGGAACCCCTCTGTTCCCTGGACCCGCGCGGAGCTGGGCCCTAACTTTGCAGTTCCCGCCGCAGCGGCACGCCCCCACGAGGTGGGAGCGGGAAGCCCAGCCGCACCGAGGCTCAACTCCGCCAGGTGCAGAGTGGGTGCGGGTCAGGGCCGATGAGAGAGTGTGTGGCCAAGCCTGCTGCTTTCCTGAACCGAAATTCTCCGGGGAGGGAGAGAAGAGGAGGGTGCGGGAGATGGACTTGGAGGCGAGAGGTGGCGGCAGTTTCCAGGAGCTTTGACGTAGACTTGGAGAGGCGCCGAGCACTCCCACTGCTTAAGTAGAGGCACGGTAGCCTCCAGGACGCGGAAGCTGGGGACAGCCACTCGCTCGGGAGCAGCCTGAGCGTTTTCTCTCCGCGCACTCGAGGGAACTCTCTCCACGAGTTCGAGGAAACCCGGAAGGGGCCAGGCGGGTGAGTGTGGAGGGAAGCCCTTGTGCCATCTGGGAATAGAGCCGCCGAGTCAGGAGGTGAGTGGGGCCCAAAGGACAGAGCGGGTCCCAGGCAGCTCCGCCCTGCGGAGGGTGAGGCTGTGGAATCAAGTGCGGGGCCGAGACTGAGCGCGGGGCTCGTAGCGGGGTGCATGGAGGACTCCAGGTTCAAGGAACTCAGAGAAACATCTTTTCAGGGTCTGGGAAGCCTCTCCTAAAATTTAGAAGGGGACCTAAAGGAGCCAATTTGAGCGCCGTGGCGCCAGCAGACAGGGAGTCCTGGGTAACGCCAACTTCAGTACGTTGGACAGAGTCCTGCCCTCTGAAAACTTAGACTTGTCCTTTAGGAAAACCACCCTTCAAGGTACCTCGATATTTTAGTTTGGAAAGGGACACAACAAATATGATTTCAAGTAGAGATAATGCATATATGATGTGAAAGATAGAGAAAATAGTTTTTGAATACTCTTGTATCTCTAACATGCTTCTTCAATATAGGAACATGCATGTTCAAAGACACTTTCTGAAATATTTATTGAACAGTACCTAAACATGTCCTACTGCTGTTCAGAAGAGACAGACTATCCATCTTATGGTGTTATCATTAAATGTTCCAATATAAGAGTATTCCCATAAGCTGCATTTTGCTTGCTTTCATGATACTAATGTCTAAAGGTTTGGAAATATAGTACAAACCTGAAAGTAAGCAGCATGTGCCCTTCTTATTTTTTCTTTATGTTAGAGCTGTTTAAACGTGATATACATTTTGTATAGTCTGTGAGGGAATGGATACACTTTTTCTGGCAAAACGTGAACTTTTAGATTACTATTATTTTAAGAGCATCATTTATCATTGCACTTGTCTGAAGTGGTAGCAAAAGAAAAATTTCAAAGTGGTCTGTGGATGCCCCAATTTTATGGCAAGACATTGGAAGCCAGAAAAGTTGAATGAGAGTCACATTTTTTTAAAAATCCTTGGGATTCATAGCAATAATAGAGAAATTATAAAACATTATCTTTATGAAGGTTATATCAGAATTGCAGAACATTTTAGGTATTTGTAAAATGCTTATTGATTCTACTCTAATTGGTTGAATATATGTCTCTTTGTTTCCACATATATTCATCCATACTTTTAGCACATTGTCTTGTGTTAATTTCACTATAACATTTGACAATTCTAATGTATTTTTTAAAAAATTAAAAGTCACTGTGAACAGGAATGCATCTAAAGATTAAATATATTTAAATTCTTAATTATATGTAAGTCCTAGATTAGGAGAGCCAGGCTTCACTAAGATATTATGGAATAGTTAAAGCCATGCAGCAAAATTTTAAATGTTCACTTAGTATTCTTTTAGATTACATTCTTCTGTACTAGGGAAAAACAGATTAGCAGATTAATTTATTCATCTTGTAAAGGAACACATCTTAGGAGTGAATATTTCTTGGCCTATCTTGGATTTATGCTCACTCCCTGGCCTGGCACTGAGTCATTTTAGATAGAATGGAGCTTGTGATATGGGAGCCTGGCTAAGATTTCCCTATTTTGCGACAATGATGTGTTTCCTTTGCTGGAATTCAGGTTCTTAAGGGTATACTTATTTTCTTTACTGAGTGGAGTATAAGCGGGGACTGATATGAAATATTTCCATCCTGTACGGTTTTAGGGCCATGGCAGATCCTGGGAACAGAGGAGGGATCCACCACCCCTTGAGCTTCACTTGCTCCCTGCTCATTGTGGGAATGTGCTGTGTATCTCCTTTCTTCTGCCATAGCCAGACAGACCTGCTGGCTCTTAACCAAGCTGATCCTCAGTGCTGGGAATCCTCCTCAGTGCTTCTCCTGGAAATGCGGAAGCCTCGCATTTCCAACACTGTTTCAGGCTTCTGGGATTTTATGATCTACCTGAAGTCATCTGAGAACTTGAAGCATGGAGCACTGTTTTGGGATCTGGCTCAACTCTTCTGGGACATCTATGTGGACTGTGTGCTCTCTAGGAACCACGGCTTAGGAAGGAGGCAATTGGCTGGAGAGGAAGAGAAAATCTCAGCAGCACAGCCACAGCACACAAGGAGTAAACAAGGTGGTCAACCCCAGCTCCCATGTCTTTTGAAAGGGTCAATCAAGTATGAATGTGCTGAATTGTGAGGAAGAGGGAAATGGCATTAGGGGAATCCAATGTCATACATATTCCTCTCAAGAGGTGAACCCCAAGAGCACACAACTGATAGGAAGATAGACAGTACTTCTTTTTGCACTACATAGTAACTGTTTATATCAACATATTGTCCTTTTCCTCATATTTCCTGTGAACAGCAGCAAGGAAGAGTCAGAAAGAAAAGAAAAAAAGCACGATTCCCAAAATACAACAAAAAAGTATAAACAGATCCCCCAGATCAACATTATTTTTTACTATTAGCCTGAACACTAGCAGTCATAACCTGGTGTTTACTTGCCATGGAATTGAGAAGACTTGAATATAAGCTTAGGAAACATTTGCAGCACATAAACTCTTGCCCTTCTTAAACTGAAAATAAACATTGCTTTCATGTAAATAGAGAGGCTCTTTGAGAGGCATTCGGTTGAAGAAATAAAGAGTAAAAAAGTCAGCTGGCATGTAGATTCACTTCATGTTGCTTTTTGAATGACTCTCAAATAAGTAATTAACTTGCAGCAATCTGAGTAATTAATTTTTAGTAAGTTGGAACTTGCTACAAATTTAGAGTTTTTCATTGAAGTAAATACTATATTCAAATAGTCTCATCTGAGGGCACAGAAAAAAAAAAGTCCCTTATAGAATTAGAATGAGGTTGAGTAAGCTTCTTTGAGTAAGCAGAGAGATGCCTGAACCCTATACATATTATTTTTGTCCTTTTTTGATGTCATTTCAACCAATGAGCATTGAAACCTTGTATCAAGGGCTGTTTGAGTGGCAATAACTCTTTAGAATTATATAAACAACTAGAAAACAGGGGCAAAACTAATTTTTACATTTGTGCATTTTAGTGTTAGAATTGTTACATATTCCTGTAATCTCCATATTAAAATAGCAATTAACAATGGTAGTTCTAGTGCTACCATTTCCCAAGGTATTTTAGAGCTTTTATATATCTAGTTTGTTTTAACCTTAGTAATTAAAAATCCTCATGATTTGCTGATCCAAAAAACTCAGATAACTCACGGCTATTATTGACAGATAAGTTTATTATTTTGGTGTTATTGTAACTCAAACCAATTTCATTTTTAGAGGAAATATTATTTCAGCAGCCTTGCTACTAAAGTAGAAATACCAAATGAATATTTTTAAATGTTGATCACCCATATTTTAAAAATATTTTGAACAGAGGCTGCCCAGGCATCAGCACCAGTAAGGACTGTATATTTTTAAATTCTGTACTGCTGAGGATGATCTGTAGGGCCTTTTCTTCCATATTTTAAAAATCATATTAACTGTCTTACTCAAATCACCAGCAATATTTTTTCTATCTTGCACTCACTTTGAATAACTCAAAGAAATGTCTACTACATAAATGAAAATATTATTGGTATTTGGCTGAATATGAAAATGTTACATATCTATGTGTGTGTGTATGTATATATACACATATATATACACACAAAAAATAAGTGTATATATATATACACTTATTTTATAAAGCTTTTCTCCAAAATGTTATATTTGTGTGTGTGTGTGTATACACACACACACAGTAAGTATATATATATACACACACACATATTTATTTTATAAAGCTTTTCTCCAAGACAGCTTCAGATTTGGAAGCCACTTCCTTCGTCTTGCTACAGAGTTGTTAGTGATTCAGCTGGTCTGCAAACTTTAGGGAGTTGGTATGCAAGTAGCCAAATAGTAGGAGTGAGCGTTTCACTTTATTGAGGTTATTTTAACGTTTGACACAAACAATTGTTTGCAGACCAAGAAACAAGACTTTCCATTTGGTTTGTATAATCACAGTTAAAGAGGGTCTTGGGTCAAGGAAATACCACGTCCAAAAGTTAAATAGTTACAGGAACATTGAGATTTCATCTCAAGAGGTTTGCTTAAATCTCTAGTGGTTCAACTGGGCTCTGAATGTACCTGCATGGATCCTCCAGTATGTTTTTCTTTTGTCCCTGGGGGATAATATGTTGTTAGGTTGGGACAGGAGAGAAGGTGAAGCAGTGCTTGTCTCTGTAGTTCTCAAGGAAATCACATCATCAGGGCAGAAGACAAGAAGAACTAAAATAAGTGTCTACGTAATATGCAAAAAGGTTCTTGTTATTTTGATATCTTCAAATCAAATAGTTTAAATGCACTTGATAAATCTTACTATGAATCACACTTTGTTAAAAACATAAAACTCCTATATAATTTTGCATGTTAATATATCATATTTGTTAATACTGAGTCAACAAATATGAAAACAAAAAATATCAAATAACTGTGTAACCATGAGCAAGTTAACTAACTAATTTAGCCCTCAGTTCTTTCAACTGAAAAAGAAGTGTATGGAAAGTAGATGATACACAAAGTCCCATCTTTTCTGTTCCAATGTACCATGATTATATAAAAAGAAACATACGAAAGGCACTTATTTAACTGTGAGAAGAACCTGGAAGAGCTTCACCCCAAGGACAGTTGATGGAGCTGGATGATGACCTGAACACTATGGCTGTTTGTAACAGTGATGAGCAGGAACAGACGAGGTTCAGAAATAAAAGGGCTAGAGATGTCACTATGAGAAAAACCTCTAAAGATCATTGTTATTTAGTCTAGAAAGACATGGGCTAATAGCTGAAGGTTGAGGTATCCAAGAGAAGGTATGAAGAGGATGTACCCAGAGTTAAGTTAACCACTAAATTTTGATGGGTTATGTCATGGGAGAAAGAGAGAAAGGGTGAGTGAGAGAGAGAGAGAAAGAGAGAGAGAGAGAGAGAGAGAGAGTTAGGGAAGGAGCGTATTGATGACTCCTAAATAGAACATAACAGAATTGAGAGTAACTCGTGGGTTAGTAAAGGCTTCAATGCAAATGAAGAAATTTTGTGTCAAAAATGGTGGCTCCTCCTTCAACAAACCTTGCTATGCCACTGGGAGGCACAAAAAGCCCATTTCCTGAGCCTGGCAGTTTGTATGTTCTAGAAAAATAGTGAGTTTGTTTTCCTCTGTGATCAGAAAATTAAAATTTAGATTTGTAATCTGATGGTGTTTGCAGCTGGTGTCTCACTAGCTGGCAAATGCTCATAGTGCTTATATTTTAAACACTAACTACAAGAGAAAACAATTGTTCAGAGACATAAATAGACTCTCAAATGCTTGATTTTCTACTTCACCCACTCCAAGAAATTTTCTAAGCCACATACTCAGCAATTACCCACCTAGAAATCTACTGTGAAGAAACATTTAGAGCTGCAGCCAATGATGCAATCCAAGGCTATTCATTGCAATATTATTTATAGTAACAGGAAACCTGGAAATAATCTAAATGTCCCCAGATAGAGTAGTGGTTAAATAAGTTATAGTATAAAGTATGCACACACAAAACTATGGTTATCTCTAGGAGGTTATACTATGGGTGGTTTATATTTTTTTCTTCATATTTATATTTAAAAATATATAATGACTTCACTTTTTAAAAATCAGGCAAATATTCTAATGCCTATTAATTGACAAAAATGTTTTTATTATAATGTATTTGTTTTAGATTATATACCTAAACTACATAGGACACAAGACTTTGCACAAACACACATTGACATATATTCCTCTGAAATCAGTTTATAGAGAAGTTTTATATTGGAGTGGCAGAAACGTCAAACCTGCCTTTTAAAAATAATTTATTGATATTTAATTAACCTGAAACTAATTTGGTGATCTTATGAAGTTCCACTTTTCTACTTTCAGGTACATATTCTCAGCAACTAAGGACCTCCTTACTAAAGAAGAAAGAGTTGATTGAAGATTTGATAAGCATGCATGTGCGTAGAAGTGGGTCTAGTGTTATTGGAAAAGTGAACCTGGAAATAAAGAGGAAATAAATTGAACTCGGAGCTAATTCATGCTTTGGAATTAAATATACAAATATATAACATTTTCCTTAACTATTGATTATTTATTTATTTTAAATGGTGGGAATGCCCAGAGATAAATATGAACCCAAATTCTCTCAGTATGCTTATTTAAAGCTGCTTTCTATTATTTATTTCTTTATTTATTTTCGGCTGCTAGCATGTTTCTTCAAATGGTGACATTACTGCCAGTCTATCCCACAGTCTAAAGGAGTTAAATGACTTCCAGAGATGACTTGGGGATTCTTTGTATCCATTTAATAGTTCAGTTTGGGATGCTTGACATGTTAATAAACTAGTGTGCCATACATTTAACTTGAATACACTGCATGGCTCCCAAGACTTTAACCACTGGATTGCTTATGCATAGGCACATAAGGGATGATATTTATTAATTACTAGCTACTGACAATCTATGATACCTGAATCTTGTTTGAAAGCATATTTTCGAATACTGAATGAAGCAAAAAGTAAAGCAAAACAAAAAACTGGCAAATAAAGCATTCCTCTAATGAAAACAAAATTAATAAAAGCTCTGGACCCCAGGTAATGTTATTGGAGTCTCTTTATTTCAATATTTAATGTTACCACAAATGACATCCAAACTCTAATAATGTTTAAGTGTAAATAGGTACAAACTATTTCCCAATAAGCACATTTGTTATTTGATTAAATATTATACCTCTATAAGTGTTTACACTTTGCATTGAAAAGCAAAATAAAAGGAACAGCATTATAAGAGAAGAACCCATAGATAATTATTTCCCTGATAAAATGACCAGGCCTGAACAAGGTTTAAAGCAGAGAAGCCCAATTAGCAAATGTATGTGAGTTCGAGACACAATGCTATTTTTATCTCTAATTATTCCCAACTCTCCAATCATTCTATTATAACCAATATATAGGATTGACAGCCAGTTTGAATTTCAGATATGTTAGCAGTTCCCTTGCTTTTTTCAGGTCCAAAGGAAGCCTCAGTAAATGTCTTCATTGAATGATTAGGGCCTCCTTAAACTAGAAATTGCATCTAAAGCATTATTATCAGAAAACACAGTTTCATTTGAGGATTAGCTGAGTCTTGACAACAGGAAAAAGGAGCTTGGGGAAAGAGGTGGGGGAGAAGGCCCAGCCTCAGCTTTTGGCTCACTGGGAAAATTAGTATTTTATTAAAAAGCTGCCACCATTTGACTACCTTTTCTACATATGGGCTCGTGATTTTGCATTGATGATGCTTTTCCTAATGTTTTTCATCATATCCTTCAGAACTGTCACGTAAATTCATTATCTCTTATAAATCATCAAAGAGACACTACACTCGGAGAATGAACTTGCAGAAGAGCCTCCCCTTTGTTCTTCCCTCACCTTGGTACTCTATGACAGGGATTGGCAACCTTTTTCTTAGAGTCTGATAGTAAATATTATAGGCTTTCCGGGCCATGCAGTCTCCACTGTAATTAATCAATTCTGCCTCGGCGAACAAAAGCAGTTATCACAATACATAAATGAATGAATATGGTTATGTTCCGGTAAAACTCTCTTTATGGACACTGAAATCGGAATCCATACACTTTTCAGGTGCCACAAAATATTTTTCTTTGGACTTTTTCAATGTTTTAAAAAGATGTAATAACCACACTTAGCTCATAGCCTGTTCAAAACAGGGAGAGAACAGAATGTGGCCCAGGGACTACAGCTTGCTAACGAAGCTTATCAAAGGTGTAAGGAACAAGCTGGGATGAAGTGAAAAGAAGAGTAACTCTGCTAAGTGACAAAACTAAAACCAAAAGTTTATGATAGACTGAAAAGCAGATTAAAAACTGTTAGGATGAGATGGAACAGGGATAACCTAGTCCTAATCCCATCCAATGGGACATTATTTCACTCTGTAAACAGTTTCAGGAATTACAGATCATATAAAAATCCACGGACTCTCTGCATGTAACATGGCCTGCATCTCACGATAGTAGACAAAAACATTGAAATCACCACAATATTTACTGAAAGGAAGTACAGAGTAGTAGTTAGAGTATAGGCTCAGAAGCTGAGTTCAAATCACAGCTTCATCAAGAAGTGGCCAAATCAACTTTGGACAAGTTACTAACCTCTTTGTGCCTCAGTTTCCTCATAAAATGAGAAACTTACTACCTAGGTTTCCTGTGAGGATTAAATGAGCCAGCACATAGAAAGTGCTTAAAAACTAAGTGCTCTAACGGTCAAAAAAGGTTAGCTGTTACTTTGTAAGTTAAGCATCTATAACCTAATCCAACATAATAAGAGAAAGGAGGCACACAGATGCTTTGGTGAAACTTGTTGGATGTGGAGATTTTAGAGAAAACATTCATATATTAAATTTTTTATATTGAGATACTTGATTCATATACAGTTATAAGAAATAATACAGAGACATCTATATGATCTTCATCTAGTTTCCCCAGTGGGAACATCTGCATAACTATGTAATAACAATATTACAAGTAGGAAACTGATAGTGGTATAATCCAAATTTATTCAGATGTTACCAGTTTTTTTTTTTATTATTATACTTTATGTTCTAGGGTACATGTGCACAACGTGCAGGTTTGTTACATATGTATACATCTGCCAAGTTGGTGTGCTGCACCCATTAACTCGTCATTTACATTAGGTATATCTCCTAATGCTATCCCTCCCCCCTCC
>NW_012104654.1:602856-628269 GCF_000951045.1 Mandrillus leucophaeus
TCTTTGTAGGTTCTGGATATTAGCCCTTTGTCAGATGAGTAGATTGCAAAAATTTTCTCCCATTCGGTAGGTTGCCTGTTCACTCTGATGGTAGTTTCTTTTGCTGTACAGAAGCTCTTTAGTTTAATTAGATCCCATTTGTCAATTTTGGCTTTTGTTGCTGTTACTTTTGGTGTTTTAGACATGAAGTCCTTGCCCATGCCTACGTCCTGAATGGTATTGCCTAGGTTTTCTTCTAGGGTTTTTATGGTTTTAGGTCTAAATGTTACCAGTTTTACATGCACTCAGGAGTGTGTGTGTGTGTGTGTGTGTGTGTGTGTGTGTATCTATTTGCTAAGCCTATTCTCTAGCTGAAACATCAAGATAGACAATTAGGCCATCGATTCAGTAATTTACATGATACTTGAGGAAGACTGTTGCATGCATCCATGTAGGTCACACATTTGAATGTTACTCCGGAGGTATTCACAGTAAGAATGGCCCTTCATGCAGAGATCTGACTCTGCCATTTACTCCTTCCTTCTTCATCCTCTACTCGCCCCCCTAACCCCCAGCCTTTACTCTGAACTGCAGAACTAAGATACGTAAGTAGGGAGGGAGATCAAAAAACAAAACTTGCTTTCTTCATAGTTCACACCAAACTATTAAAAGAAAGGTAGAAGTCTTAATTCTTTTAATACAGTTGTGCAACTGCATTTTGTCATCACACCAAGAAGCCTTTGAGCCTGGACTCCATTTCACTTCAAAATGGGCAAGGTGATTTGATCAACAAGGGCAGAGAAGGCCCTGCACACTTGCTGAGCTCCACTGTACAGGTCCATGTTTACTGAAGACTCTGGGCCTGAAATCAACAAACAGAAGAGTCTTTTAGAGGAACATACCTGCAGGTTCTCATGAAGATCTTGATAAAGCTCTCACATGGAGAAGAAACAGAATCCATTTTTCCCTCAGTTCTTGAGGACAATGCCCTTAAGTTAGCTAGCAAATAAGATGGCTATTATTTACCATGATCATTACTACGAATTCAGCCAGGAATAAGTTCTTAAGAAGCACTTTCCCACAGCTCCTTGCACAAATTGGAGTTGCCAGAAAGCCCACTATTGAGCAGTGGCTCCAAAACTCTGGTGTATATAAAAATCACCTGGAGAGTGTTAAAACAGATTGCTGGATCTCACCTACAGAGTTCAGATTCTGTTCAGGTGGGACGGAGCCTGAGCATTTATATTTATTGTTAAGTTCCCAGGTAATATTGATGCGGCTAGTCCGGACACCACATTTTGAGAAGCAGTGCTCTATAGTTACCTGATTGATTAATGGTTTGAGTGTCCCCTGTGATCTGTCGTAATAGAGATTGTGGTGTAGAAAGATCTATGATTTGGCAGGTATCAACTAAAATTTTGATATGCATAATCTTTAACTTAAAGAGTTCTGTTTTTAGGAATTGATCTTACAAACATATTTACACTTGCGCATAAAGATACATGTTATAAGGATACACACCAAAGTATTTTTGTGATAAAAATTGGAAGCAACTTAATTATACACCAATAAATAAATTACAGTGTATTTGCACCCTGGTATATTATGCAGCGTTTTAAAAAATGACATGCTCAATGTCTAAGAAGAAAGCAAAAGCATAATACGATCTAACTTATGTTGAAAAAGTAGAGACATACATATGTGCATAGAAAACAGTTTGAAGGAAACTCACTAAACTGTTAATAGTGGTTACCTCTGAAAAACAGGTGGGAGAGAGGGAAGAGCATGATGAGGAATTCATTTTTTAAAAAATCTGTGCACTTTGCATTTTAATTTACAATAAACATGTAATATTACATTATTTGTGTAATTAACAAAAATAAGCTCACAGGAAATGAAAACATGGGGAGATTTATTTCATTAGTTGTTTACTTTTTAGCTACATAATTATATTGTGGGTCCATCTGTGCTGTTTTTTATTGAACATAAGGCTAGAAGGTTCATGCATTTTTTTATCCCACTTATCCTCCAATACCACTCCAGAGTTTGTCCAGAGGCAAACTTATTTTAAGACATTGTTTCTCGGGCCACAGTGATAAAACTTAAAATACAGCAATAAATAAATAGGAAAGCCATAATCAATCTCACATACTGTCATTTTTCTTATTGTTATTCATTGTTTTCTTTTTCAGCTCTAGTCCCTCGAAATACTAAAAATAGCCAAAGATATGCACCTAACACCTAGCATGTTGCTTGGCATATACTTGAAATTAAATAAATGTAAGGACTGAATTAATATAGCACATAGGTAGAGACCTAATGAGATGTTAGATGGAATACTTGTGAAATTGGCTGTCCAGAGAAAATCACAATGAGAAAATAATTCACTTAAATGTAATTAGAAGTCTATCTAGTCTTCGAATAAATCAGGGATGTGAGAGTAGACTACAAGAATGATAGATGTAGAAATGAAAAAGTATTAGGTTTTCAGTCTATGTTCACTCTTCTGGGCAACTGAAATACTGAGTCCAACTGAAATACTGAGCCCAATTATTTACAATAATTAATTAAGCAAGCCAATATGTATCGAATAGCTACTCTGTACTAAGACCTTTCCTTTGAGCTCCAGACTGTACATGTTGATTGCCTCTGTGATGTCTTCATTTGGATGTCTCTCAGGCAATTCACAATATGTTCAAAACAGAACTCTTGATTTGCCAACCGCGTAACAGTTTTCCCAGCTTTCCCCATTGCAGTAAGTGTATCACCACTCATTCAGGGCAACACCATCACCTCTTGGCTAGACTACAGTAGGCTTTTACCTGGGCTCTTTGCTTACCCCTTGCCTTTCTCTAAGTCACTCTCCACACAATGCCAGAACTTTTTAAAAATAGAAACATACCCCACTTCAAAATAAATGCCCAGTGCCAAGCACAGTGCTCGGCACATAACAAATGCTTGATTAATTGTTGTTGAATGAATGAGTTAGTGATTGAATGGTGAACCAACTAGACTTTTTTTCTGCCTTCATGGAGCTTAAATGCTGGAAATCTATCTTTTCCCATTAATTACTTCTGTGTATATCTGTATATCTATCTATCTATCTATCTATCTATGAAGCAATGAATACAGTTAATCCTCGAACAACATGAATTTGAACTGTGTGAGTCCATTAATTTGTGGATTTTCTTCCACCTCTGCCACACCTGAGAAAGCAAGAGCAACCTCTCCCCTAACTCCTTCTTTTCAGCCTACTCAACGTGAAGATAATGAATAGTAAATATATTTTCTCTTCCTTATGATTTCATTAATAACATTTTCTTTTCTCTAGCTTACTTTATTGTAAGAATGCAATATCCGATACAAATAACATACAAAATATTTGTCAATCAACTGTTTATTTTACTGGTAAGGCTTCTTCTGTTCAACAGTAGGCTATTGGTAGGTAAGTTTTAGAGGAGTCAAAAGTTACATGCTGATTTTTGGCAGCATGGAGGACCAGTGCCCCTAACTTTTACTTGTTCAAGGGTCAACTGTGTATCCATTACTATTCCAGTAAACACTTCTAGGATTCCCAGGCAACATTTGAGATTACCTTATAAACAAATGAGATACAAATAAAGTGCTCTCCTGAGCTTGGTCATTTCCTTAGAATTTGCTAAATTTGAAGTTTTAATTTCTGATTACTTAATACTTTTGAGTGATGGCTCTAGATGGGGAAGAAAGGAACAGGAATAAACCTCCTGCTCCCCACCCTTAACCATGCTCTTGTACATATAAGATCATGGCATATGCAAATAAAGACTGTTTTACTTGTTCCTTTCTGATTGGGATGCCTTTTCTTTCTTTTTCTTGTCTAATTACTCTGGCTAGGACTTCCAGTACTATGTTGAATACATGCAGTAAAAATAGGCATCCTTGCTTTGTTCCTGATCTTAAAGAAAAAAACTTCAGCTTTTCATCTTTAAGAAAAAGGAATATGATGTTAGCTGTGGGCTTTTCATATTTGGACTTTATTATGTTGAGGTAGTTTCCTTCTATTCCTAGTTTGTTGAGAGTTTCTCATGAGAGTATATTGAATTCTGTAAAATGCTTTTTTCCTGTATCTATTGTGATGATTGTGTGATTTTTTTTTTTTTTTTTTTTTTTTTTTTTTTTTTTTTTTTGAGACAGAGTCTCACTCTGTTGCCTAGGCTGGAGTGCAATGGTGTGATCCTAACTCACTGTAACTTTGAACTCCTGGGCTCAAGTGATTCTCTTGTCTCAGTCTCTTGAGTAGCTAGAATTATAGGCATGTTTCAACAAGCCCAACTAAATTTTCTTTTTCTTTGAGATAGGGTCTTGCTCTGTCACCCAGGCTGCAGTGCAGTGATGCAATCACAGCTCACTGCAGCCTTGATCTTCCAGGCTCAAGCCATCCTCCTGCTTCAGCCTCTCGAGTTAGCTGGGACTGCAGGCATGTACCAATACATCCAGCTAATTAAACAAATGTGGTGTTTTTTTTGTAGAGATAGGGTCTTGACAAGTTGCTCAGGCTGATCTCAAACGCCTGGCTTCAATTGGTCTCCCCACTTCAGCCTCCAAAAGCACTAGGATTATAGGTACGAGCCTCTACACCTGGCCATTGATTTCTTCTTTGACCCATTGATTGTTCAAGAATGTGTTGTGTAGTTTCAACATCTGTATACATTTTTAAGTTTTTCTTCTACTATTAATTTCTAGTTTTATTTCACTGTGGTTGGAAAAGATATTTGGTATGATTTCAATCTTCTAAAATTTGATAAGACTTGTTTTATGGATTAACATATGATCTATCCCAGAAAATGTTCCATGTTTGCTGGAGAAGAATGTATATTCTGCACTATTGGGTGAAATAGTCTTTATATGTCTCTCAGGTCTATTTGGTTTACTGTGTTGTTCAAGTCTACTATTTCCTTGTTGATTTTCTGTCTGGAGGTTCTCTTTATTATTGAAAGTGGGTTATTGAAGTCCCCTACTATTATTATATCACTGTCTATTTCTCCCTTCTGTTATGTCAATGATTGCTTACATATTTAGGTGCTCTGATGTTTGGTGTATATATTATTATAATTATTGTATCTTCTGGGTAAATTGACCCTTTTATCATTTTATAATGATTTCTTTGTCACTTGTGTGAGTTTTTGACCTAAAGTCTATATTGTCTCATACAACTATAGCCATCCCAGCCATTTTTTGAATACCATTTACATAAAATATATTTTCCCATACCTTCATTTTCGGCCTTTGTGTCCTTAAATCTGAAGTGAGTCTTTTGTAGACAGCATATAGTTGGGTCGTTTTCTTCAATCCATTCAGCAACTGTATGTATATCTTTTGATTGGAGGCTTTAATCCATTTATATTTAATAATTATTGATAGGGGAGGACAATTTTGCCATTTTGAGAGTTGCTTTTTGTCTGTCTTTTAGTTGTATTGCCCCTCTTCTCCTAGTTTGCTGTCTTCATTTTTTTAATATTATTTAATTCATTTTTTTCTTTTGTGCGTCTTTGACAGCTATTATATTTGCACTTACTATGAGGCTTATATAAAACATCTTACAGTAATAACAGCCTATTTTGGCTGATAATAACTTCACTTCAATTACATTCAAAAAGTTTTCACTTTTAGTCCCCATACACTTTTCTAAATAGTCTTTTTTTTTTTTTTTTTTTTTTTTAGATGGAGTTTCACTCTTGTTGCCCAGGCTGGAGTGCAACGGCATGATCTTGGCTCACTGCAACCTCCGCCTCCTGGGTTCAAGTGATTCTCCTGCGTCAGCCTCCTGAGTAGCTGGGATTACAGGCGCATACCACGATGCCTGGCTAATTTTGTATTTTTAGTAGAGACAGGGTTTCTACATGTTGGTCAGGCTGGTCTTGAACTCCCAATCTCAGGTGATCCGCCCACCTAGGCCTCCCAAAGTGCTGGGATTACAGGCGTGAGCCACCTCACCCAGCCATCCCCATACACTTTTCTTTTTGGTTGGTTTGTTTTTGTTTTGTTCACTGTTTTGTTGTTGTTTTCATTTTAGAGATGGGATCTTGTTGTCTTGCCCAGAATGGAGTGCAGTGGTGTGATTAGCTCATTGTAACCTCAAACACCAAGGCTCAAGTGATCCTCCCTCCTCAGCCTCCTAAGTAGATATGACTATAGGTGTGCATCACCACACATCTTTACAACAATTTTTTTATAAAGATGTGGTCTCACTACGTTTCTCAGGCTGGTCTTGAACTACTAGCTTCAAGCAATTCCCTGACTCAGCCTCTTAAAGTGCTGGGATTACAGATATGAGCCACCACATCCAGCCCCCATTTTGTTATTGACATCACAATTTACATATTTTTGTATTGTATATTAATTAACATATTTTAATGTTATTTTTAATACTTGAGTCTTTTAACTTTTATATTAAAATTATTTAAATACCACTGCTTTCATATTATAGTATTCTGTATTTGCCTGTATATATTTACCTTTACTAATTAGTTTTTGGAAATAGTATTTTTGATTGATAGTCTATTTCTTCTTTCAGCACTTTGAATATATTATCCCATATCTGTGAGGTTTCTGAAGTAAAAACTGTTATAATCTTGTAAGGGTTTCTTTCTACATGGTAAGTCACTTTTCTCTTGCCACTTTCAAAATTCTCTTTTGTGTTTGACTTTTGACAATTTGATTATAATGTGTCTCAGTGTTGAAGTCTTTCAGTTCATCTAATTCAGGGTCTGTTAGGATTCTTGGATCTGGATATCCATTTTCTTTCCCAAATTTGAGAAGTTTTTGCCCTTGTTTATTTGAATAAGCTTTCTGACCCTTTCTTTCTCCTCTGCTTCTACAACTCCCATATTACAAATATTGGTCAGCTTAATAGCATCCTATATGTCCCTTAAACTTTCATCACTCTTTCTTCTTTTTTCCCCTCTCATCGGATAATTTCAAATGGTCTGTCTTTGGGTTTGCTGATTTTTCTGCTTGATCTAGTCTGCTGTTGAACACTTCTTTTTTTTTTTTTTTTTTTTTTGTGGAGACGGAGTCTCGCTCTGTTGCCCAGGCTAGAGTGCAGTGGCCGGATCTCAGCTCACTGCAAGCTCCGCCTCCCGGGTTTACGCCATTCTCCTGCCTCAGCCTCCCGAGTAGCTGGGATTACAGGCGCCCGCCACCTCGCCCAGCTAGTTTTTTGTATTTTTTAGTAGAGACGGGGTTTCACCAGCTTAGCCAGGATGGTCTCGATCTCCTGACCTTGTGATCCGCCCGTCTCGGCCTCCCAAAGTGCTGGGATTACAGGCTTGAGCCACCGCGCCCGGCCTGAACACTTCTATTGAAATTTTTAGTTCAGTTATTATATTCTGCAGCTCCAAGACTATTGTTTGGTTCTTTTAAAAATTTCTCTCTTTGTTGAAATTACAATTTCATTTATGTATTATTCTCCTGAGCTCATTGAGCATTTTTATGACGGTTATTTTGAATTCTCTGTCAGGTAATTCAAATATTACTATTTCATAAGGGTCCATTTTGGAGCTCTGTCTTACTTCTTTGTTAAACTGTTTCTCTGTTACTTCTTATTCTTTACTCTTTATGTTGGTATCTGTGCAATAGAAAAAATAACTATCTCTCTTAGTCTTCAAGACTGGCCTCATACAGAAGAAGACCCTCGGCAATCAGCCTGGTCAGAGATTCTCGGGCGCTCTTCAAATCTTCATATAGTCCCAGCTGCCTTTTGTTTTTAAGCATCTCTCAGGCATCTAGAATATGATGGGTCTTGTCAGTAATTTGAGACAGGTTAGACAGAAGCCCAGTCCCTTGGACATGCCCCAGAAGAGTTAGAAAGTTGTATGAATTGTCCAATTGTTTCCACCCCAAAGTGAGAAGCTGGGATATGGGATTTATTTTCCTGCTTGCTTTGCATTGAGCTTTTTGGAAAAACTATGGTAAGTGTTTTCATGCTAGTCCAAGATACCATCTTTGTTCTCAAACCATGCCCTCCTAATATCATCACTCTACACCTCTGTCTTGACTTCTCATCACTGAAACCTATAGTGGCAAATGAATAGTAAAAAGGGATGGAAAAAGAAGCTAGAAAAATAACTTAGTAGATATATGCAAGAAATTTTACTATCAAATGGAAAAAAAAAAGTTTAACAATACAGTAAAACAAGAGGACTGTCTTTTTTTTTTTTTTTTTGCCACAACAGAGGCAAGGAACAGCAGACAGTTTTCCAAATTTATTTTTTACTGCAATTTTTAGGCAAATTATTCACTACTAATTTTCAATCCAAGTTTGGAATTTAAAGAGGTTTGTGGAACTTCTACACAACTTTCTCTTTTTCATGAAGCTCTCATAGTCTCGCTCTTTTTTTATTTTATTTTTTTTGAGACGGAGTCTCACTCTGTCGCCCAGGCTGGAGTGCAGTGGCATGATCTCGGCTCACTACAAGCTCCGCCTCCTGGGTTCACGCCATTCTCCTGCTTCAGCCTCCCAAGCAGGCTCCAGCCACCACGCCCGACTAATTTTTTTGTATTTTTTTAGAAGAGAGGGGTTTCACCTTGTCAGCCAGGATGGTCTCGATCTCCTGACCTCGTGATCCACCTGCCTTGGCCTCCCAAAGTGTTGGGATTACAGGCGTGAGCCACCGCACCTGGCCCAGCAATTCTCAAAAAAAAAAAAACAAAAAAAAACAAAAAAAAACCCAAAAACCTGGATCAGTAGCATGATTAGAAACTTCTTGTCATTATCTGATGCATCCATGATAGAGATAGAGGCAAATGAAAATACTTTGATTTTGCTTGTTTCACTTTCCACATCTTCATCCATGTGGTTATCATAGTTCTGGCTCTGATTAAGTTTGGTATACTTCTGGTAAGTATGCATAGATTATGTTTAAATTATAAAGTGTATTTTAATAATACACATTGCCAATGACTGAGTGAATTTTGAAATTAGGGTCATATTCAATATCAAAACGAATAATGATATAAACATAATTAGAAATAATTGGGTGAGGGGTGATATATAATGCAAAACAGTAGCCATGAAGATTAATATAGTTTCTCATGTTTAAATGCCTCAAGGAAATAAGACTAATATAAAAGAAGTGAAAGTGAAATTTTAAATCTCAACAATTAGTATTTGTTGCATTACTATTCAAGAAATTTTATTTTTTTCTGTACTTGCAAAGTATAGAATACTATAATAAAAAGAGATATGTACCATTCTGCTCATATCATAAGCACATTTGTATAAGAAAGCATACTTCCTGCAGAAACATCTCAATGGTTCTATTGAGATTGTGAGTGAAAGCATTAAGGAAATATTTTAAGACTTTTAAAAATATTTTCTACAAGATTTGATAATGCTAATTGCATATTTATACATTATTGCATCAACTGAATTTAGAAGTATACTTCATCTTTTTGTAATTTTCCTTTTAATGATATAACGACACGTGTGTGTGTGTATATATATATCTATCTATCTTAATAAGGTCACTTGGAATATGAATTAATCTTTTAGCTTTAAGTATTAAACTGCACAAGTATTGGGAAACTGCCTTCCAAATATGTGTAGCAGACCTAGCCTACGAACAATCTAAAATGTGCAATACACACCAACATGGCACATGTATACATATGTAACAAACCTGCACGTTGTGCACATGCACCCTAGAACTTAAAGTATAATAAAAAAATAAAATAAAATAAAATGTGCAATACAGCCACTACATCTGTGAGTGCTGACCCAACACATTGTAGAAATTATCAGCTTTCTCCAGCTCATTTAGAGAAACAAAAATAAAAAATAAAAACAACATTAATACGCTAAAGACTAAAAAAGTTTTCTATAAAGTGCAAACTTTTGGTGAAATTGTTCTAAAACGGTCAAGTGGATATTGACTTTGCTTTGAATACTCGTCGTGACCCCAAAAATGTTTAGATGGAAATGCAGTGGGTGGAATTTTGCGTCAGCTTAAGAATCAGGCACAAGGAGTTCCCATCCCTTGCCTTTTGAACATACTTCTGGCATCTTTCTGAACTTGTTTTTGTTAATACAAAGATTATAACTCCAATTCAATTTACTGTAGAGCATTTTAGAATCACCAAATAATTAGTTCATTGACTTGGTTCTACCAAGTTCTATGTAAAGCTGACATTATTATGTACTCAGTTTATAGCCCTCCAACAGCCACGGGCTGAAATGTGCTCCGCTCCTACCCCAAATTTATATATTGAAGCCCTGACTAACCCCCAGTGCCTCAGAATGTGACTATATTTGGAGATAGGGTCTTTAAAGAGATAATTAAGTTAAAATGAGGTTGCTAGGATGGGCCCTAATCCAATATAACTGGTGTTCTTATAAAAAGAAAAAATTTGGACATAGACATAGACATACATAGAAGGAAGGCCATATAAAGGCATGGGGGAAGACAGCCATCTGCAAGCTCAGGAGAGAAGTCTCAGAAGAAACCAACACTGCTGACACCCTGATCTTGGACTTCTGGCCTCTAGGACTGTGAGAAAATATATTTTGGTTGTTCGTTTAAGCCACTGAATCTGTGTTACTGTGTTATAGCAGCCCCAGCAAACTAATACACCAACTCAGAAATATTTTCAGAAGGCCTCCTCTGACGCATAAACACATGAGTATTTTATTCTTCATTTTATCACAAGTCTGTAGATGATCACTCCAACATAAGACACCTTAGGCTTTCTTAGAAAGAAATTTATATATAGTTGACCCTTGAACAATACAGGTTTGAACTGTATGGGTTCAAATCCACTTATATGTGAATTTTCTTCTGCCTCTGCCACTCCTGGGACAGCAAGACCAACTCCTCCTCCTCCCTTTTCTCCTCCTCAGCCTACTCAACATGAAAATAATGAGGATGAAGACCTTTATAAAGATCTACTTCCACTTAAATATGTTTACCTTTCTATGATTTTGAAAACATTTTCTTTTTTCTAGCTTTATTATAACCGTATATAATACATATGACATATAACATGTGTGTTAACCATTTATGTTCATTGGTAAGGCTTCCAGTCAACAGTAGGCTATCAATAAAGTTTTGAGGAGTAAAAGTTACGTGCAAATTTTCAACTGTGCAGGCGGCCAGCCCCTAATCCCTGCATTGTTCAAGAATCAATGGGGTGTGTGTGTGTACAAATACTTCCTGACTTATGATGGATTGACTTACCATTTTTTTAATTTTATGATGGTGCAAAAGTGATACGTGTTTAGTAGGAAATAATACTTCGAGGTTTGAATTTTGATCATTTCCCAGGCTAGCAATACATGCTATCTTGTGAAGTCGGGCAGCAGCAGTGAGCCACAGCTCCCAGTCAGCCACGTAATCACAAGAGTAAATGACCAGTAGTGTACTCCACAGTGTATTATATTTAATGACTTAAATGATATATTCAACACTTTATTATAAAGTAGGCTTTGCGTTTAGTGATTTTGTCCAAGTGTAGGCAAATGTACGTGTTCTGAGCACATTTAAGGTAGGCTAGATTAAGCTAGAATGTTTGGTAGGTTAGGTATACTGTATGCATTTTCTACCTAACAATATTTTCAACTTACATTGGGTTTATCAAGATGTAATCCCGTTGTAAACTGAGAAGGATCTCTCTATATATATGTAAAGATAACAAAATACCCTAATGAGAAATAAGACAACGGCATTCCAAAACAGAAGCAATAATTATAGTAAAGAAGGATCTTTTTTAAAGCCTTCAAAATTTAGCAATGAATCATAGCTTATGAAGAAGATAATAATGATGATACTACTTATAATATAGAAATCATAATCAATTCTCTTCTAGAAAGAGAGTTACAATATTATCCCTATTTTTAAATGGTGGCATTGGCTTCCCAGGTATATATGATTTAGGGATACTAATAATAATAACAGTATTTTATAATAACAAAATAATAAGCATTTACTGAATGCTCACTATATGCCAGGTTTTATACTAAAGTCTTATATGGTTTATCACTTTTAATACTCACAACAGCCCCATGAATTAGGTAATCCTAAAAATCAAGTTCAGAGATGCTACTGATAACCAATAGATTCAGAGAGCTGCTACATACTAGAAGAACTGGAGCTGTTGGGCTGTTATAAAATCAAGTTTTTAAAAAGGCAGCTTGAATCCTTGGCCATCACGATGTCTATGGATTGTGTAAACCTTACCTGATGGCATTTCTAGATTGAAGGCATCCATAAGTTTTGACAATAGTTCTTGCAGTTCCTCTTCCTCCAGCTCATCCTTTCTCTCCTTGATGTTACCTGCCGCTTTCTTTTCCGTGGTTGCCAGAGCAGGACTGCTCCTTTCAGCAGGAATCATTTTGGGGGTGTCCTGCTTCAGTCCCTCCTGACAACTGGGTAGGGCGCTAATGACTTTCCTTAGCATCTTTTGCGTTTGGCTTTGTGCCGTGGTGCTGTGCAAAGTGGTCTCTGGTGATTCTGAATTTCGCAGAACATGCTCTGCATTTGTGTGACTTCTGTGACTTCTGTCAACCTCATCAGGGTTAGGAAGAGGTTCCCATCTTGAAGCATCTTCAGTGGCATTCTTGATCTGCAAATAATCCCCTCCCTTTGGAACCTTTTCAGTTGAAGAATGGCCAACCTTGGTCCCCACACTTTGAAAGGAAGAAGATGAAGGACGGGGTGGCTGCAACCTTACCTGGGGAAACAAAACTTTATTTATGAAGAAATTAACGTTTATCTTACTTTTTCATAAATGCGTTACATTTCAGCATTCCAACAGAACATTCTAATGCAAGACTTTTCTTTCTCCTTTGTAAATATATTATCATTACTATTAATTTTAATTTATTCTGCTAATTCTATGTCAACCTAAAACTCTCTACAAGAGTTGGAACAGTTCAGGTTCTAAAATAACAGAGGGAATAATTACAAGAAATTTAGGAAAACCCTGGGTTCTAAAAAGCCCAGGTTCTAAAAATACCATAAGGAATTTCTGAAAACATAAGCGTATGTTGAATTGACAGATAAAAATTATTACAATAAAGCATTTTATAATAGTCTTTCTGGTAGGTGTGTTGTGAGGGGCTTCAGAGTAAGCCACAGGGAGAAAATTCAGGGACGTGCTCCACTTGAAGCACAGTTCTCAATGTGTGGCCCACAGACCCTAGGAGATCCCCAAGACCCTTCTAGGGTTTGTGATGTCAAAATTATGTTCATAAGGATACTTAGATGTTATTTGTTTATTGTATTGACATGTGCACTGATGATGCAAAATCAGTAAGTAAAGCTGTTGGTGCTTTAGTGTGAATCAAGGCAGCGTCACTAAACAGTGCTAATAATCAAGATATTCTTCACCCTCATACACTAGCAGTGGAAAAAAAAAAAAAAAAAAAAGCCAGTTCTGCTTAAGAACGCCTTTGATGGAATAGAAAAATTCTTAGTTTTAAAAATACTAACACATGTCTTTTAAATATTGTGTGCGACGAAGTGGGAAGTGTGCATAAGACACTTCTGCTGTGTACTGAAATACAAAAGGATTGCCTCTTGTGTCAAAGAAAGACTGACAGACTATGGTTATTCAGACTTGGGTATTTGTCAAACAGTTTCTCAAAAATGAACAAAGCGAGAATGTCTCTGCAAGGAAAACAATTAACAGTATTTGCTGTCAGTTATAACAATTAAGGCTGGGCACAGTGGCTCACGTCTGTAATCCCAGCACTTTGGGAGGTGGAGGTGTGAGGATTGCTTGAGGCCAGGAGTTCAAGACCAGTTTGGACAACATAGTGAGACCCCCTGTCTACAAAAATAAATAAATAAAAATTAGCTGGGTGTGCTGGCATGAGCCTGAGATCCTGGCTAGCCACAAGGTTGAGGCGGAAGGATTGCTTGAGCCCCAGGAGTTCGAGGCTGCAGTGAGCTATGATCCTGCCACTGCACTCCAGCCTGGATGACAGAGCAAGACCCTGTCTAAAATGTATATTTACATACATAATAAACAGGCTTTCAAACAAAAATTAGAATTTTGGAAAACTTGCATCCTACCACTATGAGCTTTATAGCTTTCCAATTCTTGCGCAATTTTTTAGTGAGATTGGTAGTGACATTAATGAACGTGAATTGTTTAGATCCTGTATAATAAAATGGATGAGCATTAGGACATTCAGCATAGCTCAGTGAACCTATATTTTCCAAATGATCAGTGTATAATGTTACACAATCATGCATGCTAGGAGACCCACTCAAAGACCGTGTAAGAACACTGGATTTTAATGAAACAGTGTGACATAAATATAGTTTTAGATTAAAGTCTCCTTTAAGAAGCTGTCATAAATCATGTCTTGGTGTAGTATTAAAGAGAAGTATGCCTCGGTATCTGAAAGGCTATTAATATAGTTCTCTCTTTTTCAACTGCAAATCTGGGGGAGGCCTGATTTCTTCAGATACTTCAACTGAAACACATTGCAGCAGATTGATTGCTGAAGTGGTTACAAAATTTCAACTGTCTTTTATTAAGCCAGATATTTAAAGAGATTTGTGGAAAATATAAAGCAGTGCCACTCTTCTAAGGTTTTTAGAAAAACATATTGTTTAAAAATGTTATCTGTATATTTAATGGGTTTATCATTTTTATGTTTTCGTTAGTGAATACATTTTAACTTCTCAGTTTTAATTTGCATTAATTTTATTACTTATTTAATTTATTTAACAACTCAGTTTTGATTTTCAGTAATTTTATTATGTATTTTATTATTGATTTAATTTTCATTAATTCATTTTCATTTTGTTTCTGTGGTTATAACAATCGATATCAATACAAACAGATATAACCACAGAACCAAAATCCTCTCCAGATTCTCAAATATTTCTAAGAATGTACAGGGATCCTGAGATCAAAAGGTTAAAAAACCGATGCTATAAAGAATCACTTTGCCCCAAAGTCTATTGTTTATAAATATTACAGATCCTGTTGTCTTTCAATGGCACTACCTTCATGGAGGGATAGGATATAGCCTGGATGAGGAAGTGGGAGGTCAGGGTACAGGGAGAAGAGGCTGATCAAAGTAAGGTGGGAAGCTCCTCCCTTGGCTGAAGGACTCAAGGTTAGACTTCAGGCGGTCCAGATGGCCAGTATCTCTCACATTTTATACCTGTAGGTCCCGTCTTATCTGCTGGAGCTTGCTCCATAGACTATCCTGGTTGGTTTTGAGTTTGTAAATCTTTGTTTCAAATCGGCAACTTCTTTCTTCCTGGGAGGTGTATATAGCTTGCAACTTGTCTTTGTATTGGTTTAACTGTTTTTTAAGGAGCCTGAAAAGAGAACAGATTTGAGTGGTTTGGAAGGGCAAGAGGCCAACACACTAATTAGAGCCCTGGTAAGATGTATTCCAGTCCTTTTTGTGGAAAAAGATGCTGGAAAACCCTGTGTCTCAACTGTGTGTTTTTTTGTTTGTTTGTTTGTTTTTTGAGGTAGAGCCTCACTCTGTCACCCAGGTTGGAGAATGCAGTGGCGTGATCTTGGTTCACTGCAACCTCTGCCTCTTGGATTCAAGTGATTCTCCTGCCTCAGCCTCCTGAGTAGCTGGGATTACAGGCACCTGCCACCATGCCCGGCTATTGGGAAACCCTGTGCCTCAACTGTTATCTCACATTGATCAATATTGTTGACACTGTTTGTTCACCATGTGCAGCTGCCTTTGTGTGTATTATGGATATGATTCCACTAAGCATTCCACTGGCTTTAGAAGTATTTCAGAAAACTCACCAGGCATATTATAGATTCCTTTGACAGCTTGCCTCTACTGGCTACTTAAATAGGAATATTGACTTTATACATTATCCTTTCGTCTAGAAGGACTCCATTCAGAATGATAGTACACCTGTCATGGCTAAACACCCAACACTTCACCAGGAACACAGGGGAGGAAGAATATTGCAATTCATGGATTATAGGTCTGCTTTGGCTTCTCTTTTTGTCTAGTTGTTCATTGGTTTAAGAACGAACTAAGAAGCTGGGTGTGCTCACTCGTGTGTGTGTGTGTGTGTGTGTGTGTGTGTGTGTGTTATCTTAGTGCTTTAGGAGGCCAAGTTGGGGTATCCCTTGAGGCCAGGAAATTGAGACCAGCCTGGGCAACATAGCATAGCAAGACCTCATCCACACACACACACACACACACACACACACACAAAAAAAATTAGCTGAGTGTGGTGGCACCTGTAGTCACAGCTACTTGGAAAGCTGAGGCAGGGGGATCACTTGAGCCCAGGAGTTAGAGGTTACAGTGAGCTATAATTGCACCACTGCTCTCCAGCCTGGCTGATAGAGTGAGACGCTGTCTCTAAAAAAATATGAACCAAGTCGTCAGGGTAATCAGGGCAATTCTTTAAAACAAAAGGCAGGCTATGTTGCTCTTCTGCTCAGAACCCACCAGGGGCTCCCTCTTCATTTAAAGTAAACAGAAGTCCTTACAGAGGTGGACAAGCCCCACAAAGATGGCACAGACGCCCCCTTCCCTCTCTGAACTCATCTCTTGCTTTCCGGCTTATTCACTCCCCTGTGGCCATATGGAGCTCCTGGCTCCTTTTTGAACACCCCAGGCCTGTTCCCCACTTAGAGTCTGCTCTTCCACTCCCTCTGCCTGGACGCTCTTTCTTCTCCAGGTCATTGCTCAGTTCCCTCCCCCACCTTCTTCAAGTCTTTGCTCACAAGGCGCCTTTTCAGTGAGGCATTCTCTGACTGCCCTATTTGAATACACAAACGACAACCCCAACCCCTCCTCCAGCATGGCCAAACTCTTCCCTTCTTTATTTGTCTCTGTGGCATTCTGCCATGTCTAATTACTACAAAGCCTGAAGAGTCCAGCCTTCAAACTTCTAGGCAGCCATACACTGTGACATACTACAGGCTTTACTTATTATTTTACTTATATATTACCTACTCTACTCCCTATTTAATTGCTTATTGTCTTTTTATTCAGGCAATTTTGCATATGTGTGTGTGTGTGTGTGTGTGTGTGTGTGTGTGTTGCCATGTCTTCTGCACCAGGCCTAAAATAGTTCCTGTCATATAGTAGGTTTACAACTAAAATTGTCTAAATAAAGTAGTTTTATTTGATCACTGCTGTTAGCATATTTGTGGAATTTGTGGAAATTGGCTGTCTGGTATGAAATGCAACATGTCTCAGTGTTAAAACCTGCAAAATTCCTAATTGCATAGAGCTTGGGGAGGTCTTAAAATTTAGTTTGGGCTCCCATGCAAAGCAGGCATCTCTGAAAGATAGCCCTCTAACTTCCAGACAGTCATACTCAGGTGAAACAGGAGTCTGACTCTAAAATCCTCGCTCGTAATTGGAGTTTCAGGTATATCTTTATGTGGGTTTCTCAGAAAGGAGTCAGCCCAGGGGTTTTACACAGCCAGCAACAAAGAAACATTCTCAGACAGCCTGTCTAGATGGTGTTCTCTGGACCCAAAGTGTTGTGCTTATTATGACCACTAATGATGTCAGGCTCTCTCTTTTCCTGATGTCCACCACCCGTGTCCACTTCCTCCTCTCTGGCCCATCCACCAGGCCTGGACAACTAGAAGACACGCATCCCTATCTTTCCACAATCCAGGTGGAAGAAGGTGGGACTCTGCCAGAAATCCAGTGCTTTTCTCCTTCTGCATCTTTTTAAAGAAGAGATGCTTACGGGTTGTTTCTAGTAAATACAATTCACATGGTGCTAATATCTTCAGCAACTGGGAGCCCAGGACTTTCCAGGCAATTATCTACTCATAACAAACAGTTCAGGTTATCTAAGAAATAATTCCTTTCAAACAATTTGAAATCTGCCTTTCTATACTTTTTACGTGTATTTCTGCTTTCTGGTGGGGGCTAAGCAGCTTGAATCTCCCATGTATTAACTGTTCAAATGGAACACAAATACTCCCTGGGCAAGCTAATCATGCCCAAAGCAGTGAAATGTTACTTACTTTGTCCATTACTGATGTGGTTTGGCTGTGTCCCCACCCAAATTTCATCTTGAATTGTAATCCCCATAATCCCCACGTGTCAAGGGCAGGACCAGGTGGAGGTAATTAAATCATGGGCGCAGTCTCCCCCATGCTGTTCTCATGATAGTGAGTGAGTCTCACGAGATCTCATGGTTTTATAAGCATCTGGCATTTCCCCCGCTTGCACTCACTCTGTTCTGCCACCCTGTAAAGAAGGTGCTTGCTTCCCCTTTGCCTTCCACCATGATTGTAAGTTTCCTGAGGCCTCTCCAGCAATGCGGAACTGTGAGTCAATTAAACCTCTTTGCTTTATAAATTACCCAGTCTCAGGTATTTCTTCATAGCAGTGTAAGATCGGACTAGTAAATTTACCTAGCACAGTGTAGATTAATAATAGAAAACTAGTAATTTAATAGTACTCTTTCTGTTCATGTGTCTGAGACTGTTGCTTTTAAAATAATCAGTGACATAATTGGCTATCACTGAACTTGCAGTTAACTATCATATATGTCACAGGTCTTTTTCACACTACTTGTGCATATGGGCCTGCAATTGTGGGATTTTCCTTTAATCCCGTAAAATTTGGTCTTTATAAACTGCCTCACTGTTCCAGTCTATTAAATCTCAGTGATCCAAGACTGTAATTCAGTTTATTACCTAGGGGTTTTGGTATCATGTCACATACGCATTTGAGAATTGGGCTCTCTACAGTTTCATCCAAATTATTGATAAAAATGATGGTATAGGCAGGAACAAAGAGCTTCGTGTCATATTTCATTCAATAATCAGCCTTACACTTTGGTACACTTTGTAGTGATAAATACTTTGGTAGGGTACAAATGGTGTAGATAGTAGACATGGATTATATCAAAGGGAATATTTAGTTTAAAATAATTCATTTTAAATAATCATTTGAAGAACTAAGTTAAACAAACTAAATTTTAAAATTTGCCTTTATTTCTACATTTTCAATTTTAATATAGCCTTTCCATTGCTTTACTACTTTAAAAATGTTTTCTAATTTCTTTTTCTTATTCCATGAAAAATATTAAAACTACTTTTAAGATTTAAATTATTTTGATACTTTAAAAGTGTTTATTGAACTCCTTTTCATGAGTTATCACAGAATTTAGAAAATGTTTTATATATTCTGTACATTTAGATTAGGAAGCATATCTCATCATACATACATACATAGAATTGCTAGTTTATTGGACGTCTACCGGATATTAAGTATTGTGCCTGAAAACAAAGTTCTTCCCTCAGGGGAAGCTTCTTACTGGGGAACCAGGAATTCTATCTTCTAAAGGAATAACAGCAGGAGCTAAGAGCTCAAGAAATGATTAGTTCCTTAAGACACAATCAGAAGATGATAAACAGTTTCCATTCAGCCTAATAACCCTAGTAGAACGTTAGATGCTGTTGGATAACAAGAACTAATTTCTTTAGAAGTAGGTAAAACACATACATAACACAAGATACACACAAGAATCAATACTTCACTAAAAGTGCTTAACCAAATTCTAAGGAATAAAATCAGGCAATCAAAAGTCAGAACTTAGCCTGGTGATTTTTATTATGCTTAACTGCTCAAATAGAGTCAAAGCTCCCTTTTACTTTCATATTGGAATCACAGGATTTCTTCGCTTAAAATTTTCTCCCAAATTAAAAAAAAAAAAAAGGTAAAATTTTTGTAGAAAATTTTTCTATAAAAGCAAAGGAAATGCTGTGGATTTCTCTCTGCGGTCGGTATTTGCACATATTCATGTGCCTCCTACCTTCTTTCCCTGTGGAGAGCATTAATAGATTCATGAGTCCTCGGCAGTTCATTCCTAGTGCTGACCATGGTCTAGAGAAGGAAGAAATAAGAAAATAAGTTTTTGGTTTGAATTTAACCCACATTCCTAAAAATCCAGTATAAGAACATGATAATGATTTTTTTCAAAGAAATTCAATCTATTTCAAAAAGTGGCTGCTGTTTGGGTTTACATTCATGTATGATGATGCCGATGTTTATACACTCAAAGTACAGCTGCATATCTAATTTCACAAAAGAAATTAAAACAGTTTTATGTTTTAGAAATAACATCACATTAGTCCTTTGTTCAAGTTAAGTTGCTACCCTGAAGGTCTTCTTCCCCAAAGGCATCTACAAGAAGCAGTTGGGTCACTTTCTTTCCCTTAGCTTTCGAAGTCTCTTACTTCTATCACCTACCTTTAACTCTCACTGTCTTGTCTTTCCTTTGCTTGCTATCTGCGTGTGCACTAGAGTCATCATTTCTTTTCAAATCCACCAAGTGTTTTGAATGAATAATGGTCAACTTGGCTGTCACTTAGGATTTCCCCACCAAACCTTGTCTCTTACATCACACTCTGCGCCCTGCAACCCCAGGGCAAGTACTGACCTGACCCAGTCTGGCCCAGGCTCCTGGGGCACCATGTTCCAGCCCTTGGCTCCCACATGTCTGGATGAAAGATTGGATTTCATTACACTCCATTTATAAACAGCTGTGGCTACAATCTGCAGCCTTCTCCCAACCCTGCAAATGATCTGAAGAGGGGCTGGCCATTTTAGGAACATTGTTCCACAGGCACAGCCTGAAAGAGCAAAAGGGCAGTAGCAGGAAGAAGAAACTGAGCTATATACAGACTTAAAGTCACATTCTCTGGTTGGTGTGTGCCCTTTGCAGTCCCTTTGAGTGAAATGTGTCATTGCCTCTTCATTCAAATACTTAAACAGGCCGGGCGCGGTGGCTCACGCCTTAATCCCAGCACTTTGGGAGGCCGAGGCGGGCGGATCACCAGGCCAGGAGATCGAAACCATCCGGGCTAACACAGTGAAACCCCGTCTCTACTAAAAACACAAAAAATTAGCCGGGCTTGATGCCGCGCGCCTGTAGTCCCAGCTACTTGGGAGGCTGAGGCAGGAGAATGGCGTGAACCCGGGAGGTGGAGCTTGCAGTGAGCCGAGACCGTGCCACTGCACTCCAGCCTGGGCAACAGAGCGAGACTCTGTCTCGGAAAAAAAAACAAAAACAAATACTTAAACAGTTTCCACATGCATAGCATAGTCTGAATCGGTGAACTTTATATTACATTTAAAATAATTACAATTTAAATAACAATTGCAGTATATCATGGCTTTGTAAAATGACTATACTCTCATAAGCCATTTTTTACCTCTATTCATTCTCTATATATGGTGGAGATAGAGTAGGAAAGGTGTATACATATGCTATAAACTTATTTATGTGTTCTAACACTTAGGGAGAACAATGAAATACCTTAAAATTCTCAAATAAAATAATTCAGTGATTTAATGTGTATTATTAATATGAAGAAAATCTTTAAAAGAATTTCTTGCACCAATATTATATGGTACATATTTTCTGCAATTGAGAAGCATTTCAGGTTAGTGCAAATGGTGGTATATCCATGGAATAGATACTATGGTTTATTTAGTTATTCTCAATGAAAGCATAAGCTGTTTCCAATATTTCAAAATTTTCAAAATGAAAAGCCATGCTGCAGTAAACATAGCTGTATGTGCCTCCTTGTGCACATGTGCAAGATTCTTGGGTTTTAAGTTTAATAGACACTATCCATTTGCCCCTTTGGGCAGGTGTGTGTGCACACACACATACACACAAACACACTTGAAAATGAATAGAAAAAGATCTGCAAAGTTATACTTCAAACAGATTATCTCTGGGGAATTAGGGACAGGACCTGGATTGAGAATTATGGTTGAAAGGGACCTTAGATGTATCTATAATATTTTAACATCTTATACATTAAACAGATTCATGTCTTATTTCTATGAAGTGCATTTTTAAATAAAAATATGTTATATACCTAAGATAGGATGTAGCAACTTTAAAAATGAAGGTGAGAGAGAAGTAAAAGAAAAGTGAAATAAAGGAGCAAAATCGCTTCCCTCTGAACAAATGGATGTTACAGTGAGGAAAAGCCTGCATTGTGAAAATGGTTTTCCTTCCTCTTTTGTTTGAAGCAGGAAATACAGCAGCTCCTTATTTGTCTTCATATGTCGGTCCAGCTCTCTGTCATGCACTCTAGCATGATGGCTGTGTCTTGGCAGGTGTCCCATGAGGGGTGTCTCCAGGTGTCCCAGTCTACGTGAGCTGATGAGTAAAATGCAGACAGGCCCAAGCAAACATCACACACAGGTGGCTGCAGAGGCCACTTGTCACTGGATGGTCACAAGACTTACTCTCCACCCACACTTGACTACAGTATGGAAACTCTAGTTTTTCTCTGATGACTATTACAGATGACCGTATTCTGAAGACCTTTCTTGAGCTCAGACTGTACTGATGATGATTGCAGGAAAGTTTACAAGTGGAGTTACACATGTGAGGACAAATAAACAGCTGACTGAACACATGCTAAAGTATTTGCAGAATGTACCCTTAAAAAAAGATAGCATTTCTAATCCCTTTGACGAAAAAACTTCACTGGGATATTTTAAGTTCTCTCCCTCATCTTATTTTTCTTTTTTAAAAAAAGCTTGCATTTTGAGTTCAGGGGTACATGTGCAGGGCGTGCAGGTTTGTTACATAGGTAAATGTGTGTCATGGGGGTTGTTGTACACATTATTTCATCACCCGGGTATTAAGCTTAGTATCCACCAGTTATTTTTCCTGATCCTCTCCCTCCTCCCACCCTCCACCCTCCGGTAGGCCTCAGTGTGTGTCGTTCCCCTCTCTGTGACCATGTGTTCTCATCATTTAGCTCCCAAGCTCCCACTTATAAGTGAGAATATTTCTTTCTTATCTCTTCCCTTTTACAATTTCTGAACATTTTACTTACACATGCATGCATTGGTTCCTCTATTTTTTATTTTTGAGATGGAGTCTCGCTCTGTCACCAGGCTGGAGTGCAGTGGCACGGTCTTGGCTCACTGCAACCTCTGCCTCCTGGGTTCAAGTGATTCTCCTGCCTCAGCCTCCCGAGTAGCTGGGACTATAGGCGCATGCCACCACACCCAGCTAATTTTTGTATTTTTAATAGAGACGGGGTTTCACCATGTTGGCCAGGCTGGTCTCGAACTCCCGACCTTGTGATCTGCCCGCCTTGGCCTCCCAAAGTGCTGGGCTTACAGGTGTGAGCCACCACGGCTGGCCAGTTCTCTGATTTTTTTTAAATAACCTAAGATCTTATGATACTGAGTTGGCAAGTTAAGGCCCTATGGGCAGAAGGAAACCTTATCTGTAAGTTACAATCAGAAGTCTTGGGCAGAGACTTCATATCTATGGACACTGGAATAGTTTAAGTATGTCAGGGTTGAAAGCAACCTGTCTTACAAATGGTCCCCTCAAAGCTGAACTTTGTCCACTAACATGGTAAACAACACAGTTCATTGGTTGCATATCAGAGGTGGCACATGTTGTTGTGGTTAGAATTGCCTATTCTTTTGGGACAACAGATTAAAGAAAATTCATGTTGCTCAGCCATATGTAAATAAGAATAGGTTTTGTGTCTTCTTAAGGACATCACTATTGAGTCTTCTAATACATGCCACAAAGGAGCAATATAATTTATATTATAATTGTGTACACCAGCACACTGCTGTTGCAGTTAATTTATAGTTCTTACATGGATAGACAACTTACAATAGACTTTTATCCTTACAAACATCCAAATTATCTGGTCTACTCTACTCTTCAAGAAAAATTATGCAATTGAGCATATTAAATAGACCAAAGGCTGACCAGTAGTTGTGTATTTTGAGGATATTATAGATTTTCTTAGCAGATATTTAGAAACAAAAATGATCCTTAGGGAAAAAAATGACTTGATTTCTGGGAGTAAAAGTTGAGCATATTTGAGTTGAATTAAAATAGATATTTGAAGGTTTGAAAAATAAAATGATACACTTAAAACATTTTTCTTAACTAATTATTTTGAAAATCTTGATAAAGTAGATAATTCCTTCAAGAAAATTAAATTATCAAAGTTGACTGAAGAAAACATGAAGAGACTATTAGTTTTGAACAAATAAAAAATTTACGAAACTCTTATAAAGCCTCCAGTGCCCAGGGCTTTACTCTTGAATATTAGCAATTGTTAAAGAAATAAACAGTTCTTATGTTAGATAAATTATTTCAAATACAAGAAACGATGAAATATGACTCAGTTGTTTAGCCATAAAAAATGCTCAAAACTGATGCACATAAGATGGAGTGGGGAGATATTCTGATTCATAAATGTTGCAATTCTAAATAGAAAACCAAATTTAAAGAACATTTAAAGAATAATCTACAAACAAGTATAGATTTTAGTTGCAGCAATGCCAGAAATGTTTACTATCATGTACTCTATTAATACAATACTTCCAATAAGAAAAAAATGTTTGAAAATTTCAGTTGGTGCTGAAAACAGATTTTAAATAAGTAGATCAAAACATTTCCCCTAAAAAAGTTTTTAAAATGAGGACAAGAAAAAACACTTCCTCCATGTTAAAAACCATCTCAAGCCAACAACTAAAACTGTAATATCTAATGGAGAAGCACTAGAGAAATGCTCCCACTAAATCCACTCTCATTACAAATAGTTGACCCATTATCTCTTGAATTATCTAATTGCCCCATTATCTCTTGAATTATCTATCATTGCTCTGAAAGATGTGGAGTTTTTCAGGAATAAAGACCTGAAATAGAAATGAGAGGTTTTAATGTTGGAGGGGAAAAGACATATATATTTTTAAAAATATATATATAATTATATTTGATATGTTGATATTTAAATATATTTAAATATATATATTTTCAAATTGTGTGATTGTCTACCTGGAAGCATGATGTTCAAAATAAACCAATATTTGAGTTTCTAAAAGAGTTCATTCACAAAAATTTCTCTTTGCAGAATCATAGCTTTCCAAAATATCATCGTCAATAATTAAGAAGAAAATACAGTGGGAAAAGCCCCTACTCACAATATTATCACAATATGACAGGAAATCAGCTATATATAACCTTTTACTGAGAGACGGAAAAACACTTGATAAAATATGTGTGGGATTTTTTTAGGTGTTTGATGTCGAGCTTGAACGCTTTCTTAATTGATGGCTGCTTTTTGGTCAACTATGGAGATTGAATTTTTTACTCTCTATACAAGGTTTTTTCCTAGTGTCTAAAGAGCTGTCCCTCTTTAGACTAACAATTAAATTTCCAAGGGGATTAGGTGATTCTGTAGGTAAATATCACAAAGATAAAAGATGTTTCCATATCAACATACAGGTTTAATGCAAAGCTAATCAAAATACTAATAGGATTAATTTTGGGCACCTTACAAATGATTTCAAGATTCCTTTAGAAGAATAATTGTGTTACACAACCCCACCAAAAAGTGGGCGAAGGATATGAACAGACACTTCTCAAAAGAAGACGTTTATGTGGCAAAAAAAAAAAAAAA
>NW_012104654.1:629184-646077 GCF_000951045.1 Mandrillus leucophaeus
TTCTTACCACACGTACAAATTAATTATAATAATGATAAAGGGAGGAAACTTTAGGAGGTGAATTGTTTATGATCTTGATGGTGGTGGTTTCACAGATGCATATTTATCCCAAACTCATCAAGTAGTATGCATTAAATATGGACAGCTTTCTTTTTCTTAAAAAAAAAAAAAAAAACTGATTAAATGGTATTTATGTGTTTACTTATTAAGACAGGGACTTGCTCTGTCACCCTGGCTGGAATGCAATGGTGTGATCTAGGCTCACTGCAGCCTCCGCCTCCCAGGTTCAAGCGATTCTCCTGCCTTAACCTCCCGAGTAGCTGGGATTACAGGAGTGTGCCACCACGCCTGGCTAACTTTTTGTATTTTTAGTAAGGATGGGGTTTCACCACATTGGCCAAACCAGTCTTGAACTCCTGAGCTCAAGTGATCTGCCTGCTTCAGCCTCCCAAAGTGCTGGGATTACAGGTGTGAGTCACTGCACCCGAGCATGTACAGCTTTTTGCATGTCAATTGTATCTCAGTAAATTGGTTAACAAAACAAAATAAAAAGGGAAAACTTGCTTTGCTTTATGTTAATGGCTATCAGAAAGCTAGAATAATTCAAATAATGCTGTTTTTATGTAAAAATAAAATGAAAAGCAATTGAGCTGAATAGATAGCATTAAAACATATTCTAGAATGATAAACATTTTGGTATATACTACAGGAACCATCACAGAAATTAAAAAGGAAAGGATTTATTCAAGTAAAAAGGAATAGGGGACTCTCTTATCTTACCTCTTATTATGCATCAGCATAAAAACCAGATAGATTGAAAAGCTATGTGTCAAGATAATCAAATCATGTTAAAATACAGCTAGAGTCCTTTGATTTCTTAATGGATAAATTTTTCCCAGCACAAAACTGTGTAAGAAATTACAAAGAAAAAGAAAGAGACTGATAACGTTTTTAGGCTGAGCATGGTGGCTCACACCTGTAATCCCAGCACTTTGGGACGCTGAGGCAGGTGGATCACGTAAGGTCAAGAGTTCAAGACCAGCCTGGCCAACACAGTGAAACCCCGTCTCTACTAAAAATACAAAAATTAGCTGGGTGTGGTTGTGAGTGCCTGGAATCCCAGCTACTTGGGAGGCTGAGGCAGGATAATCACTTGAACCCGGGAAGCAGAGGTTGCAGTGAGCCGAGATAGTGCCCCTGTGCTCCAGCCGTGGTGACAGAGCGAGACTCCATCTCGAGAAAAAAAAAAAAAAAAAAAAGACTAACGCTTTTATAAGAATTGAAAGTTTATATGTAGGAAGTCATATTATCAATAAGACTAAAAGGAAATAACTAGGAAGAAAGATTTCTCCAGTCAAAATATAAAAAGTTTAAATACATTGGTAAATCAAGCTGATTCATCAGTAAAAATGGCAGCAGGCGCTGACAGAGGAAAAAAGACAATTGCCTCGTACGTTATGTGGGGAAAAGCTTCTTTTCACTGTGAGTCAGAGAAATGCAAATTAAAGCAAATTAAATATATTCTGCTGATAAAAATTATCAAAATTAAAACAAGGTAATAGTCAATATTAGCAAGGATCTCGTGAGAAAGGTGCTACGTTCACTGGAACCCTAACTTGGTATTCCTTTCTAAAAGGCAATTTTGCAAGAAGCATGAAGAGCCTTAAAAATGTTCGCACTTTTCATTCTTGTGATTCACTTTAGAAATGTATCCTAAGGAAATAATTGGAGATTTGTGTACAAGGAACAACATATAAGAATTTTAATAGTGAAGTTTTAAATTATAGCAAAAATTAGAAATAATCCAAATATCAACAACAGTGGAGTTAAGTCATATTATGCTTATTTAAATAAAAATTATATAACCATTAAGATGTTTTTTGAAGAATTATGATAATGGAAAATGCTCATAATCTAACTATAGAGAACTATATAATGAATACATTTTACAGTATAGTCTAAACTAATTTAAAAATGTTTATAGGAAAGGAAGTATACCAATATATTGACAGTGGGATAATAATGGATTATTTGCCATTTTAATTTTGTTCTTTGTTCTCTTTTGACTTTTTGAAACTTTCTATAATAAATGTATAGCACTTTGTGATTTGAGATAAAAAGTTACTCGGTGAAAGAAGGTTTTAGATATTTCCTTGGTCATATGAACATCTTCAAAGAATCCCCAAACTAGGGAATGGTTCACTGAACCTCGCTACAAAATGGTCCAGATTATTTGTGCTTTAGCAGCAGTTTCTTTCCGTTTTGGACTCACCTGGTAGCGTGGGTTGCTGTCCTCAGTTTGTTGACCCCAAGACATTCTTTCAGGTACAGGTGTAGGCTTGGAGGCACCTGTGGCTGCTGTTTCCATTGGTCTAGTTGGCCTTACATCCGTTGTTCCTTTAGAACTCTTGTACTGAATGGAGCCCCTATTACCAAGTTTTATAAGAAAGTTGTAGCAACTTTTAATTATCAGGCATGACATTGAGGAAAGCCTTTTTAGAAAATGTAAGTCACATATTGAAGGTTTTACTCACCCACCCCCACAATAGCAATAAAGTAGGCCAACTTTTCTTTCTGTGTTCTTTTCCAGACAATTTTGTTGACAGAGAGTCAAGTAGCCAATAATAGAAATAAAAATTCAATTTTCCCTTCTCCTTGACAATCCAGACATGAGAATGCAAAGAATTCAGGGGTGACGGCAGAAAATCCCCTGGGTCATCTTGTTCAGGTCAGACATTAGGGGCTATAAATGTAGGTATGTGTTTATCATGTCAAATCGAAAGAACATATAATACATCAGACTAGTTTAAGGTCAGGTATATTCTATGTTATATAATTCCATTTGGTTTCATTCCTTTATTCAAAAATTACTTTTAAACATCTTCTCAAGTTATGGCAGATATAAAACAAAAAAGCAGAGAACTCCTAATCCCAGATAATTCACATCTAAAGAACAGATAAATATACAGTCATTTTAAGCGTAACATTATACTTTCTACAAGACACAATGAGAACATAGGGAAAGACATGACTATTCTGTGATATACCTAATTATACCGGGGTGTGCATTTTGGGGTAGAAGAATAGGATGACCCACAATTTCTTTGTAACAAACCTTCTGAATGACACACTCTATTCCTACCCCATCTGAGATTGCTTTAATATCTTGGTATTGTTCTGCTCTGTCTTCATTTGCTTGGGATGCTGTAACAAATAGACTGGGTGGTGTAAGCAACTGGCATTTATTTTCTCACAGTTCTAGAGTCTGAAAGTCTGAGATCAGAGTGCCAGCATGGTCGGTCATACACTGCTGTTAGTCAGTTTTCATACTGCTATGAAGAAATACCCAAGATGGGGTAATTTATAAAGAAAAAGAAGTTTGATGGACTCACAGTTCCACATGGCTGGGGAGGCCTCATAATCATGGCAGAAGACAACAGAGGAGCAAAAGCACGTCTTACATAGCAGCAGGCAAGAGTTTGTGTAGGGGAACTGCCCTTTATAAAACCATCAGATCTTACGAGACTTACTCACTCTTATGAGAACAGCATGGGAAAAACCTGCCCCCCTAAGTCAATTACCTCCCACCAGGTCCCCCCCACAACACCTGGGGATTATGGGAGCTACAATTCAAGATGGGATTTGGGTGGGGAGACAGCCGAACAATATCATACACACACCATTTTCTGTACTCAGATATTTACAAACATCAATATGCAGTTTTTTAAAATTATTTTTTATTATTATACTTTAAGTTCTAGGGTACATGTGCATAACGTGCAGGTTTGTTACATATGTATACTTGTGCCATGTTGCTGTGCTGCACCCATCAACTCGTCAGCACCCATCAACTCGTCATTTACATCAGGTATAACTTTCTTAAAAAACAAGGAAATCATTCCACACACATTATTCTGCTACTTGCTTTTTTCTCTGATGCATGATGGTGAATTCCTTCTAGTATAGTAGATAGCAGCTAAAACTTGTTCTTTTAAGTGGATTCATCATGTTCTGCAGAATGTTCGTAATCATACATATTCCACCACTTTTCTACGAAGGGACACTTAGGTTGTTTCTGGCTTATTGTCCTGTACTCCAAGGGCCAAATCTTGTGTATATTTTATTATCTAGTAAATACACTATTCTAAAGTCAATCCTTCTACATGTGTATCCTGCCCCCTCTTTGCTGAATGACATTGCTCCAATAATTCTCCCCTGTTGTACCAGTTCATCAGTTTTTCTCTTTATGAATTAATTCCTTTGAACATGCTATTACTTTCCTGGATTACTGGATAACAAAAATGTGGTATATATACATGAAGGAATACTGTTCAGCGATAAAAAGGAATGAAATCATGTCTTTTGCATCAACAAAAATGGAACTGGAGGCCATTAACTGAAAAACTCACACAGAAAGTCAAATACGACATGTTCTCATAAGTGGGAGCTAAATGTGCACACATGAACATAGAATGTGGAATTACAGACAATGGAGACTCAGAAGAATGAGGGAATGGAAAGGGGTAGATGATGATAAATTACTTAATGGGTATAATGTATGTTTTTCAGGTAATGAACACCTTAAAAGCCCTAACTTGACCACTCTACTATATAGCCATGTAATAAAATTACACTCGTACTCCGTAAATTTATACAAAAAAGCTATGCTGTTACTTTGCCATCATAACAACATGCTACCTTAACCTCAGTGGGCCTATCACCTACATTATCTCTTTGTTCCCACCACAGCAAAAAATCCTGGAATTTTCTTATTTGGTATCTTGAGTTCCTCAGCTCCCCTTTCTCTCTGCCTCCAGTCAGACTTTTTCTACTACCACTGTCCTGTGATGCTGTTTTGGGGGGTCATTAATGATCTCCTCACTGCTAATTCAAAGGTCAATTCTTTTTTTAAAGAAAAAAAAATTTAAGTTCCAGGATATAAGTGCAGAATGTGTGGGTTTGTTACATAGGTATATGTGTGCCATGGTGGTTTGCTGCACCTATCAGCCTGTCATCTAGGTTTTAAGCCCTGTATACATAACCTATTCGTCCTAATGCTCTCCTTTCCCTCACTCCCCACCCCCACAACTGGCCCCACTGTGTGTTGTTCCCCTGTCCGTGTCCATGTGTTCTCATTGTTCAACTCCCACCTATGAATGAGAACATGTGGCATTTGGTTTTCTCTTCCTGTGTTAGTTTGCTGAGGATGATGGCTTCCTGCTTTATCCATGTTCCTGCAAAGGATATGATCTCATTCCTTTTTATAGATTCATAGTATTCTATGGTGTATATGTATGACATTTTCTTTATCCAGTCTATCTTTCATGGGCATTTGGGTTGGTTCCATGTCTTTGCTATTGTGAATAGTGCTGCAATAAAAATACGTGTGCATGTGTCTTCATAGTAGAATGATTTATATTCCTTTGGGTGTATACTCAGTAATGGGATTGCTGGGTCAAATGGTATTTCTGGTTCTAGATCCTTGAGGAATCGCCACACTGTCTTCCACAATGGTTTAACTAACTTACATTCCCACCAACAGTGTAAAGGTTTTCTGTTTCTCCACAGCCTCAGCAGCATCTATTGTTTCTTGACTTTTTAATCATCGCCACTCTGATTGGCATGAGGTGGTATGTCATTGTGGTTTTGATTTGCATTTCTCTAATGATCAGTCAAGTTCAGCTTTTTTTCATATGTTCGTTGGCTGCATAAATGTCTTCTTTTGAGAAATATCTGTTCATATCCTTTGCCCACTTTTTGATAAGGCTTTTCTTTTTCTTGTAAATTTGTTTAAATTTCTTGTAGAATCTGGATATTAGACCTTTGTCAGATGGGTAGGTTGCAAAAAATTTCTCCCATTCTGTAGGTTGCCTGTTCATTCTGAGGATAATTTCTTTTGCTGTGCAGAAGCTCTTTAGTTTAATAAGATCCCATTTGTCAATTTTGGCTTTTGTTACAATTGCTTTTGGCATTTTTGTCATGAAGCCTTTGCCCATACCTATGTCCTGGGTGGTATTACCTGGGTTTTCTTCTAGGGCTTTTTATGGTTCTGGGTTTTACATTTAAGTCTTTAAATGTATGACTCAGGTTTTACATTTAAGTCCTTAATCCATCTTGGGTTAATTTTTGTATAAGGTGTAAGGAAGGGATCTAGTTTCAATTTTCTGCATATGGCTAGCCAGTTCTCCCAGCACCATTTATTAAATAGGGAATCCTTTCCCCATTGCTTATTTTTGCCAGTTTGCGGAGGATCAGGTGGTTGTGGATGTGTGGTGTTATTTCTAAGGTCTCTGTGCTGTTCCATTGGTCTATATGTCTGTTTTGGTACAAGTACCATGCTGTTTTGGTTATTGTAGTCTTGTAATATAGTTTGAAGTCAGATCACATGATGCCTCCAACTTTGTTCTTTTTGCTTAGGACTGTCTTGGGTATATAGGTTCTTTTTTGGTTCCATATGAAATTTAAAGTAGCTTTTTTCTAATTCTGTGAAGAATGTCAATGGTAGTTTGAGGTAAATAGCTTTGAATCTATAAATTACTTTGGGCAGTATGGCTATTTTCATGATATTGGTTCTTCCTATTCATGAGGATGGAATATTTTGCCATTTGTGTCCTGTCTTATTTCCTTGAGCAGTGGTTTGTAGTTCTCCTTGAAGAGGTCCTTTACATCTCTTGTTAGCTGTATTCCTAGGTATTTTATTCTCTTTGTAGCAATTGTGAATAGGAGTTCATTCATGATTTGGCTCTCTGCTTGTCTATTGTTAGTGTATAGGAATACTTGTGATTTTTGCACACTGATTTTGCATCATGAAACTTTGCTGAGGTTGCTTATCAGCTTAAGGAGTTTTGGGGCTGAGATGATGGGGTTTTCTAAATACAGAATCATGTCATCTGCAATCAGGGACAATTTGACTTCCTCTCTTCCTATCTGAATATCCTTTATTTCTTTCTCTTGCCTGATTGCCCTAGCCAGAACTTCCAACACTATGTTGAATAGGAGTGGTGAGAGAGGGCATCCCTGTCTTGTGCCAGTTTTCAAAGGGAATGCTTCCAGCTTTTGCCCGTTCAGTATGATATTGTCTGTCGGTTTGTCACAAATAGCTCTTATTATTTTGAGATACATTCCATCAACACCTAGTTTATTGAGAGTTTTTTAACATGAAGCGATGTTGAATTTTATTGAAGGCCTTTTCTGCATCTGTTGAGATGATCATGTGGTTTTTGTCAGTGGTTCTGTTTATGTGATGGATTATGTTTATTGCTTTGTGTATGTTGAACCATCCTTGCATCCCAGGGATGAAGTCAACTTGATTGTGGTAGATAAGCTTTTCGATGTGCTGCTGGATTCAGTTTGCCAGTATTTTATTGAGGATTTTTGCATTGATATTCATCAGGGATATTGGCCTGAATTTTTCTTTTTTTTTTTTTTTTTTTTTGTCCTGTCTCTGCCAGGTTTTGGTATCAGGATGATGCTGGCCTCATAAAATGAGTTAAGGAGGAGTCCCTGCTTTTCAATAGTTTGGAATAGTTTCCGAAGGAATGGTACCAGCTCCTCTTTGTACCTCTGGTAGAATTCGGCTGTGAATCTGTCTAGTCCTGGACTTT
Organism: Mandrillus leucophaeus; assembly: GCF_000951045.1. NCBI lineage: Eukaryota > Metazoa > Chordata > Mammalia > Primates > Cercopithecidae > Mandrillus > Mandrillus leucophaeus. The sequence goes on from NW_012104654.1 coordinate 636,789, forward strand.
TTTGGTTGGTAAGCTATTAATTACTGCCTCAATTTAAGAACTTGTTATTGGTCTATTTAGGGATTTGACTTCTTCCTGGTTTAGTCTTGGGAAGGGTATGTGTGTCTAGTAATTTTTCCATTTTTTTCTAGATTTTCTAGTTTATTTGCCTAGAGGTGTTTACAGTATTCTCTGATGGTAGATAGTATTTCTGTGGGATCGGTAGTGTATCCCCTTTCTCATTTTTTATTGTATCTATTTGATTATTCTTTCTTTTCTTCGTTATTAGTCTAGCCAGTGGTCTATCTATTTTGTTAATTTTTTTCAAATTAATCCAGCTCCTGGATTCACTGACTTTTCAAGGGAAAAGGTCAATCTTATTTGACCTAGCAGCAGCATTTGACACTAGAACACCATGCCTTCGTCCTTGAACACTTTCTTCATCTGTCTTCCAGGATTGGTTTTCTTCCCTCTCCATTCTTTACTCTTTCTCAGTCTCCCTTGCGGGTTTTTCTTCTTCTCTGCAGCTTTGTAAAGGGAGCGTCACAGGGCTCAGTCCTTGATCCTCTTCTCTTTCTCTTCTATGTTCTCTCTTTGGTGATGTCATATAATCTCATGACTTTAAAAACCATTAACATGCCAACAACCCCCAAATTGGTATCTCCAGTACAGACCCTTTTCTCCAAGTTCCAGATATGAATAGTCAGCTGCTTGGTCAATATCTCCCCAGGGACATCTCAGAGACTTCTCAATCTTAGTGTGTCCCAAACTGGACTCCTGATTTCCCCCACAAACCTTCTCCACCTGTAGCCTCCCCATCTTGGTTGATGGCAATCTTATTCTTCTACTTACTATAGAATGACCATGACAATATAATTTAGTGCAAATGCAAGAATAGACACATAGATCTAAGGATGAGAATATAAGTTCTATTAATCCAAGTATACAAGGGAAGCTAATACATGAGAAAGCTGGCATTTTAATTAAGTGGGAAAAAGATCACATAATTGGCTAAAAGTTCACATAATTCCTCACCCCAGGAAAAAAAGTAAAGCTAGACCCTTGCTAAAATAAATTCCAAACAGATTGAAATTTTAAATTAAAATTTGTAATAGAAATATTGGAAAAAATTTAGGAAAATGTTTATAGAACCTTGCTTTTAACTCTTGGCCCTCTTTAGTCTATTCTCAACACAGCAGCCAGACTGAGAGTTTTGAAACCTCAGTTAGATTCTCTACTCACAATCCTCCAATGTTTCCCCAGAGTAAAAGCCCAGGTCCTTACATTGGCCTTCCATCTGCCCCTACTTTCTTACCTCTTCTTTTTTCTTTTTCTTTTTTCTTTTTCTTTTTGAGATGGAGTCTTGCTCTATCACCCAGGCTGGAGTGCAGTGGTTCTATCTTGGCTCACCGCAACCTCCGCTTCCCAGGTTCAAGTGATTCTCCTGCCTCAGCCTCCCACGTAGCTGGGATTACTGGTACATGCCACCATGCCTGGCTAATTTTTGTATTTTCAGCAGAGACGGGGTTTTACCATGTTGGCCATGCTGGTATCCAATTCCTGGCCCCATGTGATTTGTCCGCCTTGGCCTCCTGAAGTGCTGGGATTACAGGCATGAGCCACGCACCCTACCTTATTTCTTCTCTTATACTCTCCTTCCTCATCCCACTCAACCATGCTAGCCCCCTTGCTGTTCTTTGGATCCATTAAAGTTAATGGCAAAAATCACAATTACTTTTGCACCAACCTAATACCAAGCATGCTCCCACTTGATGCTGGCTGTCTCCTCAGTTTGCAGTGTGCTTTTCTCAGATGTCTGCATGACTTACTCCCTCACTTCCTTCAAAACTTTGATCAAATATCACCTCTCACTGAGGCCTACTATAACCACCATATTTAAATTTGCTACCAACTCTCTAAGTCTTTATTTTTCTTATCTGCTTCTCCTTTTTTTAAACTTTAATACTTAAATATTTTAACGTATGATATAATTCCCTTATATACCATTTTCATTTGTTTGGTCCTCACTAGGATGCAAGCTCCAAGACAGCAGAAATCCTTCTCTCTTTTTCTTCACTGATGTAGCCCAAGTGCCTAGAACAGCGTTCAATAAATTTATTGAATAAATATTTTTCAGTGTATTTTCTGAAAATTCTGTAGCCATTTGTGCTTCTACCAGATTTCAAGAGCATCTATGTTCTTCCCTCCTCACCAGCAAAGGATGTTGCCATTCATTTTAATCTTTGTCTTTTCAATAAGTAAAACGATGATATGTCATTGTTGCAGTTTTCTTTTTTCTGTTTCAGATAGGGTCTTGCTCTGTCACCCAGGCTGGAGTGCAGTGGCACTATCATGGCTCACTGCAGCATTGGCCCCCTGGACTCAAGCGATCCTCCTACCTCAGCCTCCCAAGTAGCTGAGGCCGCAGGTGCACACCACCACACCCAACTAATTTTAAAATTATTTGTAGAGATGGGGTCTCCCTATGTTGCCCATGCTGGTATCAAATTCCTGGCCTCAAGTGATCCTCTTTAACTTTGGGCAGGCAGAACTTTCAACCTCCCAAAGTTCTGGGGTCACAGGCATGAGCCTGGCCTATTTACCTTTTTTCTAACCAATAGAGAGGTTGAGCATCTTTTTGGGTGTCTAAGGGCCATTTGGAACTCTTCTTCTGTGATTGCCTATTTATGTATTTTGTGTATTTTCCTCTTCACTCACCTCTTCTTCCCCATTTTCTTTTTCTTCTTGAGTTTTTAGTTTTTTTCTTAGAAAGTATGACCTCTTTATTTTCTGCTACTCAGTTTGAACACATCATCAAATACAGATAGTTATTAATGTCATATGAGCATAAAAGAAGATTTATAAACCAGAAATGTATTTTCTGAGAAGCAACTTGCAAGTGACTCAGATAAGTTTTATCAGTTTAACTGGTGAAGTCCTGAGATAAAGCAGTGCCTAAATCAGGTTTGTTTACCCTCAGCATTGAAGGCATGTAATGTAGGGAGCATTACAGATCACCCAATGCTGTTACAGGACAATGGAAGGCCTGGGAGGCCTTCAGTCTGAGCCTGCCTTGCCCAGGCCTGCCCAGATGGGTGACTATGAAGGAAGGGCAATTACTGTGCAAAGTAGCATGGCTTATTTATTTATTTATTTATTATTTTTGAGACATTTTCACCCAGGCTGGAGTGAGTTCAGCAGTGCAATCGCGGCTTACTGTAGCCTCGACTTACCGGGCTCGAGCAATCCTCCCATCTCAGTCACCTGAATAGCAGGAACCACAGGCATGCACCACCATGCCCAGATAATTTTTAATTTTTTCTGTAGAGACGTATCTCCCTATGTTGCCCAGGCTGGTCTCGAATTCCTGGGGTCAAGCAATCCTCCCATTTCTGTCCCCCAAAGTACTGAGATTATCGGCATGAGCCACTTAGCCTGGTCGCATAGCTTATTTTTGAGATCCTGTTAATTGTGGACCAACAAAACAATGATAGGGTTTGAAGGAAGAAATGTTTTGCAACAGACTCATCATTGACTTTGAACCACAAAGGGAGACTGAGGAAACACTGGCTTCAAGTCAAAAAACCCTGGATCAAAACAGGTCCTTCAGGTGGGTGAGGGGCAGGCCAAGTTCATCAAGTCAAGGACATTTTCCTGGCACCACCCTGAGGAGAGGGGCCTTCACCAACCCATCCTGGGCACGGGGCTCCTGCCATTCAGAACCCTCCCAATAACAAAACGAGCACACACTCATTTTTTCCCCTTACATAACTTTGCATTTCAATATATTCCCAGAAGATGGCAGCATGAGTTCTTATGACGTTCTTGAGGGTTCAGAAACACGCCAGCACCAGCCAAATCCCCTTACTCCTATAAGAGCAAGGGACACTTTTTTCTCAGTTCCCTAAAAATTTTGAAGTTATAGTGAAAAATGTTATAAAAAGAACTACAGAAATGGAGTGGGTAAGAAAAAAAAAAAAGCTACACATTTCCAGTGGATGCCACTTTGCATTCTTCCTTGGAGGGTACCTATAAACCTCATAAGCAATGCCACCTGGCCATAGACCCTTTGCTGTGGGGAGTGCTCAGCTACTTTCATTATTAGTGAGTCTGAGAGAAGTTTCCTTTTGTCCCCATGATCTTACTTTGCAGCACAGCTCCAACAGCTGTTACAACAGGTTTTCTGTGCCTTTTTTGGTACAAACACAGGGAGGTCATAGGAAATGTTTTCCGTGAAATGATCTTGCAAATAGCGTTAAGAAATTTTGTTGAATTTCAAAGAAAAATCTGATTAAAGGTGCCTGTTGGAAGTAGAAGCCTCGAGGAAATGAGGAAGAAAAATAATTGTAATTTAAGGAGTCCATTTCATTTCTGATACAGAATAATCACAAAAACAAGTACATACTGCTGGCTTTTGTTCCCCCATAAAAGATAACCATTGGGATATCCGCAAGGCCACTCCTGTTTTCTGAGCTTCCCTCCTCCTGGGCTGAATTCTGCAGAGCTACAATAGGAAGTCCTCCGTGACCAGGTGGTCAGCATGAAGATGCATGTCAATGGTGGCCTCACATTCCACTTTGAAGTTGGTCTTCAGCATAGGGCCGTAAACAACCTGGAGAAGACCATGTATATAGGGACAGAGAGGCCCCTACAAACGTACCCATGGCCATCTGAATATTCGGAATCTCTGTGGCATCACAGGCATAGCTTTCTGCACACCCACAGGTCTCCACCTGCACCAGCTGCAGCCCCATGCCTTTCTACCACCAGCTCTCCTGTAAGCAGCTGCAAGATGACACAGTTCATTGAGTTGAGGTGTTCTCGAATGAGAAGTCTGGAGAGCAAGGCTCTCTCTCTTTGATATTCTCTAAGGTTGCAGGTGTAACCTGTGAAGTCCACAGGACTTGGAGTCAACTTCCCCTCCTGAGGAGCAGAGTGGATGGTAAATTCACCAGCTTTTGTCAAGTCCTTGGTCAACAGAGACTACCTCACGTCACAGCACAATGTATACTGAATGTCTGATAATAAGTCTCATACAGAACTTTGTTACCCTTCACATACAGAAGAAATGCAAAATTTGTTTTGCCATCGGGAAATTTCCCTGGCTTCATCCTTTCTATGGCACTGTTGATAATCTGGATAGGTTTAATGGAATTATAAAAAGCTTCAAACACACCCACACTTTTGGCACTGAGCTGGGGGATTGCAATTCCTTCCGTTGTCAAAGATATTACTCGACGTGGGACTGAATCCTTACAAGATATAACCACCACCATGAAGGGTATTTCTCCAGCACAAGAAACTATTTGCTCTTCCATCTTGATAGCCAGGGAGGTCCCTGTTCTGAATTCTCCACAGCAGCCAACACTTCTGGCCTCACATCAAGTTTTTCTTATCAATTTTCAGGGACCCTTTTTATAGCATCATTTGTCTTATTACCGAAAATATTTTTCTAAGTCTAGGGCTTATTTTTAATTTTGTTTATAGTATCGTTTACCATAGCAAAATGTTTAAAATTGCATGCTATCATATACATCTGTTTATTCCTTCATAATTTTTTGTTTTTCTCTCTTCCTTAGGAGATGTTCTGCTTTTCTCTAATATTTATTTTAAATTCTTTTTAAATTTAAATTTCAATCAATTTGAAATTTATTTAAGTATATGGGGCAAAATAAGGGCCAATTTTCCTTTCAAATGGATAGCCAATTATGCATTGTTTTTCCATGAATTGAAATATCACCTTTATCACATATTAGGTTCCCATATATGTTTACATCAATTATTATATTTTGTATTCTCATCCTTAAACCTACATGTTCACTCCCATTTTATACTATATTATTTGGTCATAGTAGTTTTATAGTAAGTGTTAATGTCTGTTGTATTAACATCTGTTCTTCAGATATTAACATCCCTTCTCACTACTCTTCAATTTCATAATTTTACTATTCTTGTACAACTATTCTTCCAACATACCTTCAAAATTATTTTATCGTATTTAGAAAACATTGTGATTCTATCTGGAAATGCATTTAATTTAAATACAGTAAATTCTCATTATTCACAGTAGTTATGCTCTATAAGGCCACCAGGAACACTGAATTAGGAAATACTGAACCCATTGCTCCTAGAGGAAATACAGAGTTAGGTTCCTACCAGCCTCTGGCCACAATATTTTTGTCAACCAATCAATGCACAACCTTCTTTTATGTGTTTCTGTATAAAGACACTTTTAAAATACATATTGTTGATTCATTAGCATTAAATTCATGGTCAGCAGCAATATAAATCATACCTGAATGAGCTTATGTAACACGTGTATTTTTTCATCAAGGCACATCGCAGCCTTGCTGTACTTAGGAATACTAGACAGCAATTTAGTACCATGCTTTGGGGCCATTTGCAAAAGTAAAACTGCCAACAAAAAGCACAAATACGCAAAAATCATGACACAAAATAGACACAAAAAGGACACTTGCTTATAGTATGAGGGCTGAAACAGTGACACAGAGCACTATCCGGTTTGACCTCAGCTGGGAACATGTGCATCAGGCAACTCAAAAATTTTTTGCCACTCTGCTCATGTCTGCAAATACTGCAAAAGCACCATGAGTGTTAATTTTAGGGTTACAAATAAATTTTTGCAAATAGGCAAATTTGTAAGTATTGAAGCAAATAACAAAAATCAACTATTAATTTTTGGAGCAGGTACATTCTTATGCTAGTCTTCTCATTTAGGAATTTGGTATTTTTTCCTTTTGGTCAGGACTTGTTTTCTGTACTCAATAAAATATTATACTTTTATTTGGGTCTTGTATCTTTTTTGTTACACTTTTTGTAGTTTCTTTTAAAAATAATTTTTACAAGTATTTTGAATGAGATTTTTATAAAATTTCTAGCTGGTTATTGCTAGTACAGTGAAGAATTTTGTATATATTTATTTTGTTTTTCTGCCATCATTTGAAGTCTATTAATTCTAGCAATTTTTGCTAGAGTTACTTGGGGTTTCTTGGTAATTCACAGTTAAATTAGCTACAAAGAGAAGTACTTCTGTTATTTTTCAGCATTTTAATTTTCTTTTTAACTATATTTTCAAGAACTTCCTGAAATATTTAATAAGACTGATGATATTTGGCATCTAACTTTTAATTCTGGTTTTGTAAATGAAAGTATTCTCAGTGCAAACTAGCATATGTAAACTAAATAAAACTACATCAAAAGGGAGAAGGCTTATTACCATGCAGATTATTTGCTGAATCATTGAATGAATTCAATATTATCATTTGGCAATAACCATTAATCTCTTAGAAGATGGTCAGTGCTAGTGTGCCAACATAATAGATATCAAAGGTGTGTTTTTTACTATTATTACATTGTGATTTAGTAATATTCCACATTCTTTTCTCCTAGATCAGCCACATTTCAGAATTTCTGAACTCATCAAAGTCTAGGGTACACTGAAAATTATTACATAAGAAGGTTATTTTGGGGAACAACTCTATTGTACTTGGGGTGGACAGAGTACAACACATTGACATTTAGAGAACCTTGGCTTTGTACAGCCCTTGCAATTCCCTTTCCTCATCTCACCTCTGGAAATACTACTCTGGGAGTAGAGAGGAGAGGTTATCCCAGTTAACAGGCAAAGAAACTGAGCCATAGAAAAGTGAAGTGACTTCCTCATGGCCACACATATGGTTAGTTGAGGGCAAGGCTTCTGTCTCTGTTCCAGATTCAGTCAAACTTTATTACCTTGTTCCAACACTCGTTGACTCTTTCCCACTACATTCTAAAAGAGCTCATGGTTCACCTTATCTATCCATCCATCAATCCCTCCATCATGCACCATACATTTTATTATTCATTCAGTCGGTCTGTTATTCAACAAATATTTATTGTGCATTTATCATATTCAGACATTATAGATTCTGGCAATACAACTGGAAACAGTGGACATTCCTCCCCTCATAGAGCTTACATTATAGAGAAGGGCACAGCAATAAATAATAAATAAGTAAGATAGAGGATGTCAGAGGGTGATGAAGTGCTCTGAAGAAAAATAAAGCCAGCAAGGATAACTGGGAGTGCCAGAGTGAGGACAGGGGTTGAATGGTAACTGGTTGTCAGGAAAGGCCTGCAGGATGAGCCTGCATTTGAGCAAAGACCTCGGTGGGTCTTTGGGAGGTGAGCAGCCAAGCCATACAGGGAGGTGATCTAGGGGTGCCAATCCCCTGAGGTGGCAGCATGCTTGGTGTATTCATGGAGCAGCAAGGAGAGCTGTGAGGCTGAAGCAGAACAAGTCAGGGAGAGGTGCAGACGAGGACCAAGAGCTGGTGGGGAACAGGGTTTATAGGTCCAGGCTAAAGGCCACTGGAAGGACTGTGGCTTTCTTGGAAGAGGGAAAGCCACAAAAAAGTTTGTGCAGAGGAGTGACATGACCTGGCCAAAATTTGAAAAGCGTCATCCTGCCTGTGGCACCAGGAGTAGACCATGGGGAGACCGAGGAGGAAGCAGGGGAACCAGTTAGGAGGTCATGTGACAATGCAGGAGAAAGGGACCACTGAGGTGGTGGCAGTGGAAATAGCAAGACTCACTCAGAGTTCAAATCTAGTTTGAAGGTAGAACCAACAAGATTTGCTGATGGATTGAATGGTTTGCATGACTTTATGAGCCAGGTGGTAGAGTTGCAAGAGGGAGTGAAATCAGGTTCCTTGATGGAGCTTTTAGCAAAATGAGAAGGCAGACAGTAATCAGATAGTTAGATAAATAAATGTATGGTTACAAACTATGACAAATCCTTTAAAATAAAGGTGTAAGTCTTAAGGGTGGGATAGATCTGGCTTAGTCATATGTGGGGTAGAATCAGGGCTGGAACACAGAGACTGTGGACGAGGAATGAAGCTGGAGAGATTAGCATGGTGGACCAAAAGGACCAAGACTAAGTCATGTTACAACTTTTCATTTTTAGCCTAAAAACAATGGGAAAATGATGGAGGAATCTGATTTAAGGAAGGCATGAGGGTTTGGAGGGGATGAGTGGGTGAGACGTGCTGTTGTGTTTGTCAAAAATGTGTAAAAGACCCCATCTCTACTAAAAAACACAAAAAAACCAGCCAGGTGAGGTGGCGGGCGCCTGTAGACCCAGCTACTTGGGAGGCTGAGGCAGGGGAATGGTGTAAACCCGGGAGGCAGAGCTTGCAGTGAGCCGAGATCTGGCCACTGCACTCCAGCCTGGGAGACAGAGCGAGACTCCGTCTCAAAAAAAAAAAAAAAAAAAAAAAGATAAGAAAAAAAAAAAGAGTATGGATCT